>NC_092465.1:3220659-3525659 GCF_047495875.1 Pithys albifrons albifrons | reverse complement strand
TCAGGTCTGGTGGCCCAAACAGGGAGCTCAGTGCTGAGCCTGCGAAAAAGCATCACTCAGTGGAGCAACCTCACATTGGCAGGGAGGTGGAGCACATGGACTAATAGGTCTTTTCCACTTTAATTTCTAGTCTAAAATGAGTCTTTGTTACTGTTCTCAGACTCGACGCCAACTGTCACGCCACACACCAGATCTTTCTTTCTTTTCTGCCCTTAACTTTGCAGAGAAGCCTTTAAAGCAAACAAACACAAAACTGTGAGAAACCGAGGGAAGATATGGACTGGCCCACTCGTTAGTGCTGGAATGTGGAAACTATGAAGACATCTTTTTTTATTACCGATGCTGGAAAGCACAGTCACTGAGTGGGCTGGAATACAATTTATACTACATGCAGTAGTTAAAAAAACTGCAAAAATGGGTGTAACCCTGGGCTGTGGTACAACTGGCCTTTCAGCCCCCACTTGAGATCAGGCCATCCCAGGGGAAAACTGTGGTTTGGAATAAAAGCACGCATTTAATTTCACTCGGAGAACTTATTGGAGTTGGCACTTCAAGAAAGAAGCTGAAGTATATTTTTTGTCATGATTAGTGGCCCCCTCACCACTACGTTTGATTATGTTGGAAGTGGAAAAGTTAAATTCTTATAAAATGATGATTTACAGTCCATGATTATCCAGGTAGGGCGCGTGGATTGTGCCAGCTTGGTCATGGGACTCCAATCTCATCCTATTTCATTGCTGTGAGAAAATAAAACTAGAATGTAAAAAAGCTGAAAACACATCCTCTGATTGCTCAGGGAATTTTCTTACTCATACGTTATCTTTCCTAGTAGTTTCAGTTATTTTGTCTCCACTAAAACCCAAAGCAAAACACTGTCCTGACACTTTCCCCTTGATTTTGGATCCACAGCGGCCGCATTTATTTTTAACTCATGTCGTTTTTTCCCCCTATGGTTATGCAAATCCTCGGAATAGGGGGCAAGGGGAAGAGCTAATTTTAAAGCAAGTAAATTCCAGAGGAAGGTTTGTTAAGTTGCTCTTAGCAGGACTGTCCTGGGTGCTGTTATAGAGATGTGGCCACCTCCAAATAGCACAGGGGGAGGTGCCAAGTAGGGAGGTTGAATATTTTCCTTGTAGACACATAACTTTGCCCACAGGATTGAAGTCTTTTGCCTTAATGCTCTGCTAAGCTTCTCTGGAAGTACAAAGCTGTGTCTTAGGAAGCACACATTAGGGAAATGTATCTACATATGATCTGCCACTGGATAAAACCTCTGCGTGGAAAGGATTTGGTGGTGGGTGAAGTGTGGGGCTCATGAGAAAGATCTTAGAGAAAATAAGGGTCATCAACATTTCATTGCTTCTTGCAGCAATCTTTTCCTGTTTTGGAGAGAACTTGTTGTATTTTGATACACCTTTTTTTCTTCTTTTTTGGTTTTTTTTTTTCATTCTCCCTTTTCCTCTGTTGAGGAAATTATTTGAAATAGCAAAATCTATTTTGTTTTAAATTTTAGTTCCTTTCCCTACCCTTCACTTCTCCCCTAATACAACAACTTTTCCTTAAACATATGCTTAAACTCTAATGTAAAGTAGTAGATATTTAATGGATTGCCAGGCTAAATATCCAGCAGGAGTAACACTGGAATCTGCTTTGTGAGCAAACATCTGCTTTGTGAGTGTGTGTGTGTGTGTATGTACGACTTACAGAATCAGAGAATATGAATCATTTAGGTTGGAAAGGACCTCCAAGACATTGAGTCCACCCTGTGACTAATGCCCACCTTGTCAACTAGGACATAGCACTAAATGCCATCCCCAGTCATTCCTTGAACATGTCCAGGAATGGTCACTCCAGCTCTTGACACCCTTTCAGTGAAGAAATTCTTCCAGTGTCCAACCTGAACCTCTCTGGCCCATCTTGAGGCCATTTTCTCTTGTCCTGTAGCTACAGACTGTTTGGGATGTTTTACAAAACAAGTTGAAGATATTCAGAGTATATGGCACATGCAACAGCCTCCTGCCAGCACTTTTATTCTGTGTGCTGGGTTAGTCAATGCAATTTGTGGTCAATGTTTGGAATCACATTCAGCTCCTGTATGCTCTTCCTTTGAGTACCATTGCACTGCTCATTACTGCAACGAATTAACCACAGTCACTAATCCTCTGTGGGGCCCAAAGTTTCTGTATCCAGCAACACATGAGCCACTCCTTGCATGATGTGTCAAGGGGCTGTAAGTGCATCCTCAAATGCTGCTTCAACTAGGATGAGTTTAAACATCCATTTAGGCTTCCCTCTCTTTTGGGGATGAGAAGATGAGGATGTGAATATTTATGGAAATAAAGTCCTTTAGGTGCAAGGTCCTAGGTTTGGAAAACTTGGCCATAAAATATATGTAGTCAGAGTGCTTGTGGTTATATAAGATAACAAAACTCACAAATAATTTAGATTAATCTCTCGAGTTTCTACAGGGGCATACTGTCTTCACATTCATGACGCCTGATTAGGCTGTGTATGAATTTATATCCCAGTTTCACAACCCAGTAAACCTACACACTTTTAAAATGGCTGACAAGGGCTACAGGGTATACAGTATAAATTCAGTCTCCTCCTTTCATGAAGCTTCACATGGATGCCTGACCCTCCTTGGAAAGAGCCAAGTGCCCCATGTCATTCTGCAACTGAACTGCCCATCTGAATGCCAAAATAAGTAGAATAAATTATTTGCTTCAGATATGCACTCTAGTGCTCTCAATCTCAATGTTCTTTTTCACACATTCAGTTCATTTGTGAATTCTCTGGAAGTCAAGTTTTTTGTTCAAACTTTTAGGCTCCTTGTGATCTGGCAGAAGCGAGAGCACATTGAGCCTCAGACGTAATCAGAAAATGCCATGTGAAAATGAGGAGTGCTGGGAGCAGCATCTTTGTTAAATTCCAGCCACACTGAACTCATTCCTTGCTGCTCGAGCACTGCGCTCTCAGGCCCTCGGTCTCTGTGTGCAGTCTGAATTGATTTCTGAGCCCAGCTAAGGGAAAGAGTTAAGCTTGTTCTCCCCTTCTCGTTGGCAGAAAGTTTGCAGTTTAAAATTACATACTGACTCTGGTGTAGAGACACAAGAAATTATAGAGCAGACACTGTCCAGGACAACGTATAATTTAAAATGTACTAAAGAATGTATACCACATGGCAAAGTAAGTGAAGTGCTTCTTCAAATATAAGTGTTTTGCATAGAAAGGCTGTAATTATCCACTCCTAGGGAAATGTTTGCATTCATTCTAAATCAATATTTACTATTCATCTCTTGTGTTCAACAAAACAAGGATTTAACATTTTTTTGTTTTAATGAGGTACTAAGACTACAATAATACTACAATGTAATTGTCTTGATACAGAATATCGCTAAATTGTGCTGCTATTTTGGGAGCAAAGAGTTTTTTAAAAGGAAGGGTATCCCTATTTGTGAAATGTTACTGCAGTAACACAATTCAAACTCAGCCAAGCAGGGAGACCCACCAGTTCCAAAGAGCTGTTAAGCTGCCTCTCTGTTAAGGCCCTTAACTGGGATCATTCGGGTGAGTCCTCTGTCTCCCCCTGAAAGTATCAACCTCTCTATAATGATTCCTTTTCAGCTGGCATCTCAACAACCACAACAACGATGCGATTTCTTTTTCTGGTTTTAAGCTTGGGGTTTTTTTCCCCCCCTCCCAGCATCTTTCAGAGAGGCAGCGGGAGCCGAGGGCGGGCGGTAATTGGGCTGCAACCATCTCCACATGCTGGTTCAAACCTGTTGATGCAAATGTTTCCTGAACTTCACCCTCCTGGGAAAATGTGGGGGGGGGTGAAGGGGGGGGGGTGCTTTGCAGGATGATATCAGAGCTCTCTCCTTCATCTTTTGCAAGGAACTAATCTACCTGTAAAAAGTTTGATGTGATACTTGGGGAAGACATAGCAGAGGAAAAAGCCCTAAAATTGCATAGGAAAGTCCCTGCCTGTAGTGGTGGGATTGGAACTAGATGATTTTTAAATCCCTTCCAACCCAACCCATTCTGTGATTCTATGATTCTTGCAGCAGGATTTTGGTGGAATGAGAGCATCTGAGAAGGATCAGAGTTCCTGGGAGGAACAGCACATTTAATCACAGCCTGTGGCACTGCTATTCTGTGGTTAGGAGGATGTCCTTGCACCAAGTATCCCTCTCTTTGAATTTACCTGGCATGTCTTAAGAAGTAATTCTCAAACTTCTCTGACTTCAAAAAAAACCCCAACGAGCATTTTTGGCACTGCTGTGGCTCCATGTGAATCAAATCAGATAACTGGAAACACTTTAGTTGGAAAATCCTTTAAAATCCTTTTCTTTAATCTCTACTTTTTATTCTTAGACACTGCCCACCATATTCCAGGCTCTGGCCTATCCTTCCCAACAATAAATGCTTTCACTTCTGCTACTAAATTCACTGTACAAGCACAGACTAGAATGGATTTCAATCTCAGACTGTCCTGTATTTTTTTCCAACAAGTCTGAAGTCATTCTTGTCCTCTTAGAAAATCATGCACATAAATAGGGTCAATAGCCCTGAGAGAAGAGCAGTCTCTTTCCCCAGTAAATGTTATTGTAATTGGTGTTTTAATTCTCCAGATATCACTCTCAGTGTAGTGGGTAACAAAAGGCTGTGTAGTGCCTAATCTTTCAGCAGTGATCCAGGGGAAAAGCAGAAGGTTAAGAGCAAGTTCCTAAAGTCTGTAAAATCAATGGGACACTAGAAAGGGAACTGAAGTGTACCAGAAGGGACCTCTTGAGGGTCATTAAAAAAAGCAGAAACTGATTATGAACAGAACTTTTACCCGTAGAACTGGAGGGGGCCAGCAAAACCATTCTGCTGCACTCCAGTTAAATGTCTAATAGTGGAGACATTTTCTACACAGCCCATAAAGGATAATGAGGACGCCTTTGATAGCTTTCAAGAAAGTTGTTCTTCTCAGTGTTCGCAAAAACATGATCTGAGCGTGCAGTCTCAGCACATACAGCCTGTGGTGATCGTAGATAGATGGTGAAAGGGAAGATGGCAATCCAAAACTCTGCATTTTAATTCTGAAATAGGGCCTATATACTACATGTGAGAAAAATTGCATTGACATGACAACATGATGCAAACTGAGGCAGTGATGAAGATTGGTGTTGTGTCTATTGGTTTGGTACTTCCCCCTGCTGCAAGGAGGGCTGTGAGGAGAGGTGGCAAAATTGGGTGATATTGCACATATTAAGTTGTATTCATGTATCTCTTCTTCCAGAATAAATAGGCTTTGTCCTAAAGCTTGTTGAAATCAACCATCTCAGGTTTGGGTTAGAACCTAAGAGCTTTCTGCTCAGTTTCTGTATTTGGAAAGCAACCCATGACAGTGGGAATTGGGATGTTTGTTCTCCTCCTCTCTCTGACCCTCATCCTCTGTGAGATTCTGGGTGAGTCACAGTCTTGCTGTGATTCATTTTCCCAAAGAAGAGAATTAGTACAATCCGACTTGCATATCTTACTGATGTACTCTAAGAATGATTTGTAAAAAAAAAAAAAATGATGCCAGTGGAATTGTGTTTGAGAACCTAAGGGTGTTACTGGTCACCTTAAAAAAGTAGGGAGCTGGTTCATAGGGAGCAGATTCTGTTTTGCTTTTAGAATATGGGCTAGTTCTGTTGGGGAAAAATACCAGAAACCTTTCTAGTAAAAATTAACTTTGAGTACTTTTTACTTCAGAGGAGAAAAACATTTTCTCCAGAAACAGACGTTTTCAGGGATGAACTGAATGTGAGTCAGTGTAACAGTGGTAAAGCCAAATTGTGCAACTTTTGTGTCATTGCCCTGTGATTCCAGCTATCTTTAATTAATAGAAAAAAATGCAGGAAATTCAGGTGGAAGGAATGCATGGAAATTGAAGTCAAAGAAAAATATTCATTGTGGCCTTGGCAAAGTGAGTTTTCTAAGCTGAAGTAGCTTTTAAGCCATTAGCATCTGCTGTGTGCAATTAGGGAGTGACACGCAGCCCCAGATGGAGGTTCCAGCAGCCAGTGGCCATCTGGATTTCGGTCTTTATCAAGGGTACACTCAGTTCTGGAGTTCACCTGGCCCATGAAACAGCCTTCCCCTGCCCCACATTGCACAGTCAACCTTGAGTCATTGGTGGGGAAAACAGTGAGACAATTTCTCCAGGTCTCTCAGGTCCAAAGGTTTCTGAAGTTACTGGAAAGATCATGACTGGAGATGTTGAGCTCTGAATTGATGCACTGCCCCCAGTTTTCCAAAGTGAGGTAAGTTATTCAGATAAAATGCACCTTTGAGCTGTAAGTGACTCAATATACACCAATCTCAGTTGGGACATATGGCTTGGGAGCCAGAGCAGCTGAAATTACACAAAGAATGTCAGCTCTTGAAGGGGACAATTTTGTCAACAGGTTTTTGTATTAAAAAAAAATGCAATTAAGTTTTCCTTAGAAGTTCTGAAAGATATCAGACCCAACCACAGGGACTAATTCTCTGAAGTGAAGCAATCTAGTTTTAAAAGTAAAACTATAGTTTAGTTTGTGAAATTCGAAGAATAAAAATCAAAACCAACTGACAAACAGTTTCTGAGTTCTCTGTATCTAAAAATGGGACAACCTCATTTATTCTATTTAAAAATTGTGTACCCATAATGCTTGTATGGCAAGTTCAGCATGATGGAAATGAAAATGGTTGAGGTATAAACCCTTGGAAAACAGGGTTTATAATGGAAACAGTAATTGACTCTCAACTACCGCATCAAAAATACAATACTATAATACAAAGCCTTGCTCCTGGGATCCCAGCTCTGCTTCTAACCTCAGGTTGGCAGACAAACACCTCACCACAAAGCTAACTAATGTTTATAGGTTTGGGGTTTTTTATTGTTAGTTGTTCTTTTTTTCTTGCAAAAGGAACATGGCAAGTGAAGGAAATTTATAGGAGCAAAGCAGAGTTGGCCAACAGTTCAAAAGTTCTCTCTTGTAAGCTTTTGATACTTTTGCCAATCACTGGTTCTCTCTCAGCACCTAAAACTAAGAGGAGATGCCATGCTTCTCCTCTGGATGAACACTCTAGTTTGGCTGATGATTTTATTCATGAATCCTTCATCTCAACTTTACAAATAGTTTACTGTTCCATCAAAGGTCAGAAATTTGATTATCCTGAATGGGGAAGAAAAAAGGCCAATATCTTTACAGCTGTTGACTTCCCTTTCTCTGCATGACTCTTACAGAGAAGAGAGGCAAAGGCAAATCTTCCACTGAGCTCATTAAGGATGCTTCCCAAAGCCATTGCCCATTCAGAGCCAGGGGGCTACTTTTGCTGCCAGTTATGGTTCCCATGACATCTTGTCATTTTGGCTTATATAGAAAGTACCAATCGTAGCTGAAATTCTCATTAGAGGTGGTGAAATGAGGAAGATCAGGAAGTTCATCAAGGGAGAACTACCACTCAGCCATGTGTGGACATGTGAAATAAAACTGAATACCATGAGATTTGTGTGACTTAAAAAAAAAAAAAAAAAGAAAGAAAGAAAAAAGAAGAATTTACTGTGGTGATTGAGCTTGCAGAACTTTGAAAGTTCTTGCTGTTTTGTGCAGCATTAGGTTTTTAGGTTTGTGTTTTCATAGGTATTGAAGAAAAGGACACACAGCAGAAGTGTTTTCAGTCCATAAATGGTCTTCTTTCAGCTACAGATTGAAATAAAAGTAAATACTTCAGTTTTCTTTAGGTATTGGAGATGATATAGAGCCATATAGAGCTTGGTGAAGCTGCACCTTCACCTCTGCCAGCTTTGCAATGGTTGTAGTGATGGTTGCACTGACCGAGCAACTCAAAGCTTCATTGATGATCCCTGTTGGCAATATTCAAATCCAAGAAAATAGGTCGTGTCTGTTCCACCAGTACAATTTGCTTATTCTTAGGCAAGTTTCCCAGTAATGGTCCCATGGGCACTGTTTTTTTCTTACCTTTAACCACTGAACACCTTTCAGTGTAAACTGTCCTATTGATGTCAGTGTAAAGAGAACCTGGAACCTAAGAGAGAATATTGTTGTTAAATCTCTTTTTCCTGGAATAGAAAATATTTACCTTTACTGGCATCCATGTCTTTATTCCAATGTTTCTCCATGTGAAATTGATTGGGAAATTGCCAGTACAAATAACAACTAAACACTCCAAGAATTGGCCCTTTACGATGAGTGATTTATGATTTATGCTTTAAACTATATAAGCTGTGTATTTCTATTTGGGTTTTGAAAAACAAGCCAGGAAAAGGCAACAATAGCTTAGCAAAAAAAAAAAAAAAAACAAACAAAAAACCAAAAAAACCCCCCAAAAATGTATACAGTCCTGGAATGCCAGTACAGTCTTTGGCAAAGGATCAAATAGTGATAAGGCTCAACTCTGTAGGGATATTAACATTTTTTAAAGCAATCAATGCAAAATAAATGAGAGAATGTATGTTTAAATTATAAAAAAAGTGCAACATGAATATGCATTTTGTAGTTAACTGCTCCCTATTGTTTTGGGCACTTGTCCTGCTTTAGTACAAATTTTGAGGAGGAAAATCCTGACTGGAGCACAAGTTACATTTCAAGTCCTATTTTAGGTGGTTTGCAATCATGGATTTCCCTATTTTTCTTATTGTTTTTCTTTGATTTGCTTTTTTAAGGGTATTATCCAACTCAGCTTGGCACGGTTCAAGTGCACAACTACAACCTTTTCCATGACCCAAAAGTCAGTGCCACTCTGTGGGTTGGCAGTTTGCAAATAAAACATATCCTTAATGAAGTGTGGAAGCTCCTGTTCTTTTCCTTCCTCAGGAGACGTGCCTTAATCTCTGGCTCAGAGCCTTGTCAAATGCTGCAGTAAAGAACTGGCAAGCTCAATGCTGCTAATGGATTGAAACCTCCACCAGGTTGTTCATTTCTAGAGGGTTTATTTGCTCCTTCCTTTCCCCCCCCACCCCCCCCTCAATACTGCAGCAACTAAAGCATCACTCCAGTCCTCAGTCTTCTATAATGATTGGTTGGGGACTTCAGTGACAGCTCTACAATACACGTAAGAGAAATTTAAATTATGCCACTAAAATGTACCAAGGATTTGGTTGCTTATGTAGGTCAATTATTAAGGGAAAAAATAAGATTAAAACCAGGGGGTTGTTCTGCGTATTTGAAGTTATTCCTGAAGATATAAAATTGTGGTATTTATGCTTACAACTTGTGACAGGTTCTCTAAGTCACGGGAATTTTGTCTCTCCTATAGTAGCAGCTGAAAATGTTTGGATTTTTCTCTTTTCCTTTCTTTTTTATGTTTATTTTTTTCTACAAAAGTGACCACAAACCAGTGAAACTTATTTGAATACTTTAAAAAATACTAAAAATGTCATACTAAAAATTATTACAGTCTTTTTTTTTTTTTTTTAAGGATGTGTGTGACTAATATTGTGATAAGGGTTGCTTTCGCTAGTTCTGGCATAAATTGAGAAAATTCTTTTTTTTCCAAAATTTGCATTATTTTTTTTATTTTTTTCTTATCATGTGGGTATGTTATGTGATCTCAGATAATTTTTCTAAAATTGCTTGGTATTATATGGCTGAAGAAAATAATACCTCAGAATTTACCTCTTCACTGAGTCATTTTGAGAGGGGTCCAGGCAACCTGGTCAGGGTGCAAAATGCAAAGCACATTTTCCACATGGTTTGCAATAACCTGTATTGCAACCTGTTGTTCAGAGCTTAAGAACTTTTACATTAAAAGAAAAAAAAAGGGAAAAAGCAATTATCCAATCCCTCGTGCTAGGGGCAGGAATTTGTAGTGTTCCTTTAGTCTCTGTTAACCTGGTTCTGTCACTGTCAATAACTCTGTGACATCCTGGGAGGAGGGAAAACTGTGGGATGCTGGGTAGCTGGGTGCTAAAATGGTATCAAATAATGTATGTGAGGTAGCAACATGTGCTTTTTGTCATTGTGCCTGTGCTTGTTTGAACCACAGGGACTCCTTGAGGGGGAGTAGGATCCCCTCAATTCTGCTGTGGATGAAGGGATGAAAAGGGAGGTTTTCGTATTGCTGCTTATTTAGGTTGATGATGTAGCACGTTACTGGAGGGACCTTGGTGTGATTTATCTCCTGAGCAGATGGGAAGTCAGGTTCTTCCAAAAATGTTTTTGCAGATCATAAAGGTTGGAAAAATCCCCTAAGACCATCAAGTCCAAAAGTTCCCTCAGCACAGTCAAGGTCACCACTAACCCATGTCCCCAAGTGCCACATCCACACAGTTTTTAAATCCCTCCAGGAATGGGGACTCCACCACTGCCCAGCCAGGCTGTTCCAATGTCCACAAGGATTGAATGCAGTATGTATTGCTGATGTTCTCCATAAAGTTCCTGTGCATCTATGGAAACAACTGAAATACTGGAATCAGTGCTCTTTTTGAATATATTTCCATCAGTAAGGAATTTATAAGACCTGTGACAGCCTCATGTCTCCTTATTTCTGACCCCTTTAGAGGATTTCATCAAGGAAAGTGTGTGAACAGAGTCCATCTGTGCACCATCACACATAGATGGTCTAGAACCTCTGGAGCATCTCAGCAGCTGCCTGTGCTGCAAGTTGCTTAAAAGTACTTTAAAGCTGCCTGCTGGAAGAAATGGAGTCTGTAAAGAGAACAGTTATATTTAGGAAGGGAAATAGTGTATATATATATAGGGGTCGACCGAACTGTGAAGTCTGGTGTCAGTTCAGTGAGTTTCTGGAAGAGGAAAAAAGAAAAAGAAAACCTGTAATGTTTGGTTGTGTTCTTAGAAGATTTAATTTTCCATTAAAAATTGTCTTTCTAGAATTCCTTAAAAGAAGACTGAAAGGATGCCAGAGATCTGGGGAGGAAAAGGAAATTCATGGAGGAGATCCGATGCTGAGAAGAGCTCAAACTCAGAAACAGTGGGAGCTGCCTGGAGTAGAAAAGTGGAAAAGACACGAGTGGAGAGACTAAAACCTGTTTCTTAAAGTTGTGCAAGGGTGGACTAAAGAGTTTAACATGAAGTGAGAGGAGAGGACTTAAGGAGCTGCTAGAATGTGGCTGCATAGTTTTCCTGCTGGATTTTGGGTGAATGACTCTAGACTTCATAGTGCAGTCTGTGGATCACATTCCAGTGAAGGGAATCCTCATGGAGTTATTCTCCTCTGCCTGCACAGACCTTGATTAGTGGTAAAGGCCCAAAGTGGCTAAGACACGTATTAATGTAAGGCCTCCAGTTGTAAATCAATATTTGAGATAAATGGTTTTAACTGTTCATTATGGAAACTTCATTCTGAGAATAATTATAAGTCTAAAAGTGAAAGTGAGATTTAATTCCTGTGTTGATCTGTGCAGATTTGGCAAGCAGCACACATACTTAATCAGTCACACGGTGGCTTCCGTGCTTAAGATGGAGCTTGCAGTTTGTTTGTTCTGAGAAATGCAGTATATTCATTCATCATGTTTATTCAAATTAGGGCATCTGAGGAGGAATGACAACCTTATTCTGCAGCATTATCTGTTGCGGTTTAAGGGATGCACCTGCCGATAGGAAAATCAGGGAATGTGGTGATGGCATCTGTAAAAGGAGTTCAGCAGCTCAGGGTTACCCTGTGAAAAATAACAAAGCAGAATCTCCCATGACTGTCTTGTCCACAGCAGCCAGCATTTGTACCTTTACATTTCTTCTTTATAACAATTATGTTTATGTCACCAAATGAGAACTTTCTTTGTCAGCATTGGTAACTTGGGCTGTATCAGAGTTACACTACGAAGCACTTTCATAATTGCTGCAGAGTTATTATTGATATTCTTTCATTTTTCTTGAGAAATAACAAAGTTTTGTTATTCACTCTGCTTTTTTCCTGGATGACTTAGAGCTGCATGAATTTCTCTTACTGAATTTTTTTTACTGAATTTCTTTACAATAAAATAAATCTTTCCTACTGAATTTCTTTACATTTTCTTAAGGTACTTTACCTCTTATAAAGCATGATTACTAATTGAGTAGCACATGCACTATCTGTAGGAATATTTATTGTTTTTTTCATATTCTTATAGAGGTCCCATTACCAGTTTCTCCTCCTCCTCTTTGGAATTAAAAAAATAGAAAGAACAATAACAATCTTGCTGGTTTTCTCTCTTCCAAGTAGGTAGAAGAAAATTACTTGATTAGATTATAGGGTTTGTGTATGTGTTTAAAGAATTTATTGTAAGAAATCTATATTAGAGCCAAAATGATTAATGGTAATTAATGTTCCCACATTTAATAACAAAAGAATTAATAGTGAGCAGCCACTTGCCATAAAGTGTTTCCTTGACATTTCTTCCTAAAAATAAAAATTCTAAGCATGCCACATAGATTTTTAGGAAAGAACAAAGGGAAATATTAGGCAAGGAAACATCTCACTGTAATTTAAACCATTATTTTTCTGACAGCTTTTTATCTCCTGTCTGGAAGAAATAAGCATATTAAATTTTTTATTAAAATAGTTAGGTTTAGTGAGAGGACTTTTTTCCCAGTGCAATAATAAATATTTATTTCTGCCAGAAACAAAGAAGTTTTTCTACAAGGTTTTTACTGATGTTTAGCCAAAGGTAGAAATCTCTTAACCTCATAAATACAGCTCTTATGCACTTGTTTTCTCTTTTTCAGTGCAAATTTTGATGTATAAATAACATTCCTATAGATTCCAGGTCATCCACTGGTATTGATCACCTGCCTTCCTGTCCCCCTTTGATTGTTATGAAGGGTGAAGTGCACCATATCAATTAAAGAACAGCTCCAAAGCACAGAGTTAAACCACAGCCACAGTAAATTTCCAAATAAATACCAAAGGCTTACAGCAAAGATCTTCAGACATACGGGCTGGACACTGGATGTGGCCAGAGAAGGAGTTTAACGTGACCTAGTGAGCTCTTGCAAAATCCTCCTTCTGTTGCTGGTGCTCTGCCTGTCCCCTGTTGTGTTCCATTGGCATGGCTTTAAATATCACCTCCTACCCGTCAGCGCCGCGGGGGCAGCATGTCTGGATGGAGTGGTAGGAGACTGGTGTTAGGCACTCACATCAGAAAGGGGATTGCATCCATTTGGGGAAAAGCTCTTGGCCAAAGTGTCCAGTACTGAGTGAAATTCCATCCTCTTGAAGAAAAATAGGAAAAATAAATGAAAAAAAAAAAGAAGTGGATAAAAAGAAAAATACTGTCAGATGCCCATGTAGTATTAGCACAGAATAATTTATACTGAATCCTGCTCTTACTGTTTTGGTAGATCTGTATGTGCTCTGCCTATGATCTGGACGAGGCTGAGGTTTCTATGTCTGTGCTTCTGGCAAATGTGGTCAGTATTTAACCCAGACTGTATTTTTGTGCTTGCCATCTGCTTAAATCTGAATGTCAGATCCACAACTGGCCTGCTAGTTATTGCTATTCAGCTATTTTGAACTCAGCTCGGTGCAGCAGATAGGAAAGGATGTACTGGTTATGTGAAAATGTCAGCTGAGCTACACCACCTCCCAAAAGCTAACCCCAAATCTTTGTGAAAATAAGAAGAAGGGATGATACTCCTACATTTTTATTCTGTTTCTCCAACCTTGTGCCTTCTTGTCTTTGTTACAATTAGGAAAAAAAAAAAAAAAGGAAATAGTAAAAGCTGAGCTTGTAAGAGTTTTTCATATAGTTGGAATACCAAGTCAAGAGACACACCACATTAAATCTTTACTATGAAATTTTCAGCGAGATTCTTTCTTTTCAAGTGTGGAAGAACTTCAATATGTGACTTAGCTGGAAATGTTTAGCTAAAGTGGGCAATTAGGTCTCATTCCTGACTTTCCCCTTTCCAGCCTTTCTTACAAGGTCAGGCTACTCAGATTCTTTGAATATGTTTGGAGCATCTAGTAAGAAAATAACTGGGAATGTTTTTGACAGCTCGCTACGACTTAGAAATTTGGATGTAATGCAGGAATACTGGGAAAGCTGCTTACAGTTATTTCATGTAAGAGAAATTACTTAACACTCACAGTTATTTGTACACTTCACAGGTCTGATTCAGTCTTACAGTTTTGGTGTCTCAAACAAATGTCAGCACCTTTAGAACGAGCTCACTGACAAGTGGATGAGACAAGTAAGTGGGCTGGAGAAGACATCTGCTTCCAGTCTTCTGATCTACCTCGAGGACCTATGTCTGGAGGTAGGAAAACTGCTGCAGGATGGGAGGGAGAGCTCAAAAAGGGTATTTTTTTGGTGCCTGAAACCTGGGTCATATTGGAGGTAAATTGGAGTTGGGTTTGCCCACCTCTTGGGGCAGCAGTTCCTGTAGAAGTTAAAGGTGGTTCCTCCAGATCAAAACCTGGCCATTTTGTGTCAGAGTTTGGGAGAAAGATGTGGGAAGGAAGGCTTACAGTGGTGTGATCTGTCTCCTAGACTACAGTGCATTTGCAAGATGGGCTCCCAGTGCAGGGGCCTAAGGTCAAGAAGTGCTGAGGTAGGATTAGAAAGAGGTTTTTCCTCAGTTCTGCTGGATGGTGTGCCCAAGTGCCTCCTTTGAAAAGCGTATTCCATGTGCTCCAGGTGTTCCAGCTGGCTGATGGGTAGCTCTGCCTGACAGACCAGCAATGGGAGAGTGTAGGTGGACACCCTTTGAGAAGGTTTTTGTTTCCTCACTCCCACACAATCCTTTTTCTCAGAAACGGTCAAGTAAAATATATATATAGATAAATAAATCTGTATTGCACAGAATCTGCTTGCTACCCAAAAGCAAACCCTATCTGCCAGAGATTAAAATATGAAGGTATGTCTGATTGTAATCCATTTATTGTTTATGAATTCATAATCCTCTTGGATGTCCCCTGGTGCCAGATTTTGCTTATGGATCTCTGAACTAGCTGAAGGAAGTGTAAAATCAAATGTAGACAGACAGCTCCCTCTCGAATACATCTCCACAGAGGCTCGGGAACACTTGTTATGCTACCCAGGGTGTGGAATAAATTATGCTCAGGAAATTTGCTCTAGACCCACCTATTTCAGAGGAGAGGCTTTGTGTGCCACGTTGAAGCCCCTCCTGGGGGAGCGGCCGTCACTGCAGTGCAGACAGGTGGATCTGGAGACGCTCGGGCTCGGAGCGTGGCAGAGGACCAGCAGATCAATATTTAATGCAAAGGCTGTTGCAGCCCCTCACATGCATAATTTATTCTTGCTTTTGGGTACAGCTGGACCTGAATCAAGCTGTGCTTCCAGGCTGCAGGGGTATTAGAAGTGGGTCCAAGAGTTTCAGATGGTCCTCACCTTCAAAATGGGGGCAATTCCAAAGCCAGTATTCAACTCTTTCCCTCCTCTCTCCTTTGCTCAGTACAGAAACGAACACTTTGGGGAGGCCTTTGAAATTTGTGTCAAATTACACTGACTTTCTCTCATTGAGGGCACTGTTTGTATAGAACAGAATTAGGGCCCCAGAAAGAATTAAGCATTTTGGAGTTTAATTAAGTGTGCTAACAACACATGAGCAAAGTCACTCTCATAAAAGAGAACTTTATTGTGCAAATTGACACAAAATAAAGGCCCTTTGGGATTAAATAATAAAAAAAAAAAGAATAAAACACACTCTGGTGAGTAACCTGGCCACCCTGGCTCATTTCAGTGAGTGAATATCTCTGCTTGGGAATTTTTTATTCCCTGACAAACGATTAAGTACCGGCGATATGATAGCAAGCGATGCCAGCGGAACAAGGTATGAGCAAGAGGGATTTGCTTTTGACTAGTTAAGAAATAAGCTTTCTAATTCACAAATTTATTATAAGATTAGCCTTTAATACCTGATAATCACCTTCGTCAAGGAAAATTTCTTCTCTTCAAAAGGCAAATGAAATTTATAGATGGGTCTTGAGCCAGACATGTGGGTGGGAGACAACATTCAGGAGAGGTCCAGCCTTTCTCTTTGAGCAAGGAGAACAGAAACAAGACAGGCAGGGCAAAATCTCAGATGCCTTAAGATTATTAATCTCCTTGCAGAAAACAAGTTTGATCTCTGCCAGACCGCCCATTAATTTTGATGGAGATATTTTTAAGATCTTAAGGTTGCATTTTAGGGGGGCTATTACAGATAAATATGCAAAGAAAAATGTGTTGTCATAACATATAGAGAAGTATTCCCATTTCAAAGGTGATGTTGTCATTAGATATAAGAAGAGCAGTATTAGTTAGAGTTTTATTATCTCCTTTGTCATGTCTCAAACTAAGAAAGGGCTCCCACTGTGCCAGATTCATGCAAATATGTGGTGCAAAACAGACCTTTCTACCCAAGGACTTTTAGATTGAACTAATGAAAAAGGCAAAGTGTGGGAGAGAAAGAAAGGAAAGAAGGGGAAAAAAAAAGAAAACTTTCTACAGTCCCACTACCTTTTGCTAACAGATGGAAGTCTGTCTCCTGATTCCCAGCCTAGTCCCATTGCCAACAGAGGATATTGCATAACTGTTGAGCACAAGTAAATACCCCAGTCACTCATGCAACGATATTGTGAACATGTATGAGGGTAGCACAAGCCCTGTCTATGCCAGAAATGGTTGTAAAGACAATTAACAATATAAATATTTGCTGTGTTGCTTTATTATCTTTGTTTCCAAAGCTACAGGTGAATGGCATGTTTTTATGCACGGATGTTTAATTTGGAAAAAAATTCTCCTCTCTGGGTACCAGGCATCACATCAGTTTTCTTGCTGTTATAGCCCTCTGTAGAAATTAGGTGAAACAAGGATTTGAGAATCAGCACTTGTTGAATTGAGCAAAATAAACACTGTACTGAGAGACGCAGAATTATTGAAGTTTTGTTGCCTGTAGAGTTGGATCCTTCATCTCCCTACCAGGTACTAAAGTATTCATCTTACAATACCTCTGGTCTCCTCCATGCAGACTTCTCACTGTGCCTCAGTTTCCCCATAACTGCTGTTTGCTGCAGAATGGGGACTCTACAGGTCCACACACGTGTCTCTTGGCCAAGGCCAGACCAGCAGAAGTGTTCCTGTAGAGCCTTACAGAATCGTTTAGTTTGGAAAAGCCCTCAGAGACAATCGAGTCCAACCATACTCCCAGCACTGTGAAGCCCAGCACTAACCCGTGTTCCCAGGTGCCAGATCTACACATCTTTTAAATCCTTCCAGGGATGGTGACTCCACCACTGCCCTAGGCTGTCTGTGCCAGGGCTTGACAACCCTTTTGGTGATGAAATTTTTCCTCATATCCAGTCGAAACCTCCTCTAATGCTGCAGTTTTTCCCACAGCAGTGGTAGTTCTTTCAATCCCCTACCTGTCTCCAGCTGCAATGGTTGTAGAAGTTACAGGGATTTAATTATCTTCAACGCGTCCACCTCTGTGTTGAATTGGATTGGAATAAGACAATGAATTGGAGAATGGTTAAGGCTGAAAAGGTCTGGCAGACAATATGAAAGCTTCAGGGGTGGTGCCCAAAAGAATCAAACTCAGAAAAGTGTGGGATTTTGAAAAGTATGACAGTATTTGAACTGTCACAAAGATTATCCAGTTATGGAGCAACAGAGAATAAATAAAGGGATTAAACAGAGAGAAAAGTGAAGGTCAGAGATCAATCCCCTCCTTGGATGACATGGAAAAGGAGATTAGAATTTTCCATGATTGGGAATATAGTCTTCCTAAAAATGAGATAGTAGCAAGTCCAGACATTAGACAGAACTTGTTTATTCAATTTATTAAAGAGATCTCAGGCTTAGGGTTCTCATTCCTTCACTATCTGTGGGTTTCTACACGCTGGATAAGGACATGCAAGCTGGAATGAAAATCTGTCCCAGGACCTTTGAGTGTGGAGTGTTGAAGGCCCTTGTGGTGCTGGGATTAAGCTCAGTTCCTCCTGGAGAAGGCACAGGCAAAAAGCCCTGTAGAAAGCCACCCTCTTCATTACACCACAGAAGGCAGAGAAGCAAATGGTTTCTCTTGTATTTAAAGTGGCAATTTCAAGGCAAAATGTGAGTGTTATTGTGCAAATATACAGGCAAGAGACCCTTGGAAATTACTCAACAAAGTTATAGAGCTTCCTGAACTTGAGCCAGGCAAAAATACTAGGACCTGACTCAAAAGGAAATATTTTATAGCTTGAATGCCTTTTACCAATCAATTTTTTTTTTCCCTTGGAAATGCTTTTTTCCTCTTGTGGCTGAGATGAAAAGATTAAAGCACGATAATGATTTAATGGAAGAGTCATGTTTGGCCAGGTGATAACTAAGCATTTTGGGTATTCTGGTATTGGCTTTCAAGTAAACGTGGGTTTGAATTTGTGTGTTATACCTACAGTATATCACCTTTCAGTACATCACCTTTCTCTCTTTCTCTGGTATTTCTGTGTTTATACATATATTTGGGATGGCAGTGACAAGCTAAACGTCTGAGAGTCCCACTATCCATAGGCACACAGGGATTGCTGGATCAGAGACTGGCAGCCAAGGTGAGAGTTATTTCCCAGTATATCTATTTTAAAACTCTGTAAGTTTAACTCTTACTGCTAGAGGTGTTTAAGTTTTTGCTTTCCCTATGCTGGGTGCCCTCATCCCTCTCTAATGCTCAAGGCTGGAATAAGCAGGATCAGAGGGGGAGCTGATGCCCTCACCTCCCACTCTCAGACTGAGAGCTACAGCTCCACAACACTTTTCTTTCAGCCCACAGGTTGTAACAAGTACTCAGTCACACCAGCCCTCTCTGTGATTGTACCTGCATTATTTATTAGCCAACTCTGTCCCTTTTTTCAACCCAGCTTTAGTGGCTGTGTATTCAGGGTCATTTCACTTGTCTCCCTGCAAGCTGGGTAGGGTGAGGAGAGACAGGGATTTTCCATGCCTGTTCCTTGATTGGCTCTCAGCACACTTCCACTTCAGATTTTAAGGGTTTGTGTGTATCCTTGGGCATTTGGGTGTAAAAATATAAGTATTCCTGGTAGACAGGCAGATGCATTTGATGTGGAGCACCAAAGCAGATGGGCTGCACTGTGCAGAGGGGTATCAACACAGAATTGGTAGTTCAAAATTAATCCATGTTGTATTACAGTATTAATATATAAAACCATACTGATGGGGAACAAAGCACAGAAAACTGCAAGACAAGCTGCTTGTAAGCTCTGTGCTCACAAAACAATCCATATATTGTGACAATGGAGCTAATTTTCTTTTTAATAATTCTAATAGCATATCCTAATAATTAGCTAGATCTAATTTAGATTTGCATTTCATCTTTTCAAAGCTATCCTATTACAAATGGTCGAGGAACCTTGCTCTTAAAAAATAAAAGATGATATTATCCTGAAAACCTGGGACTGTTGTTGGAGAAAAAAATTTGCCTGAAAGGGTTTCAGGAAGTTACAAAACTCCTTTACATGGCCTGTTGGATCTGTGTATGATTTCCAACATTACACAAAATAAATACCAGGAGACTGGTGTGGTTTATACAAGAGTTTATAGAGAAAAAAATCCACCCACCAGCTCCCTTGCTGAGGATTACAACCAGGTCTCTGCTGCCAAGTTCTCTGTTTAGGTAAAGCATGAGAAAATCTGCCATTTTTTTAGAGTCACAAAAGAGGTGCTGGAGGGGGGCAGTGAGAAGCTGACAGCTCTCACTGCTTAAAAGGCAGCTGTTCCTTCTCAGGTACTATTATTAATAAACCCTAAGGTAATGTTTGCTCTGAAATATGTCTAATTGAAATAATTTACCCTAACCCTTAGAGAATTATGAAACTGTTTTCATCATGTTCACACACAGCAAAATAATTATGAGATGCCATATGGAAAAGACATCATGTGGTATATGTATTTCTGAATGTATACTTTTTGAAATGGTTCCCACAGATAAATCATACAGCTAATTTACAAAGAGGAGGTGGATAGTAGTTCTTAAGTGTGCAGTTTAAGTTTAAAATGGTTTCAGGCTGGGTAAATTTACAGTGGTGATGACATGCAGTAATTGCACTGATCACAGGATGTATATCACAGAAGATGTCGATAACACCATTAAGTTGCACTGCATGAAATGGAGCAAGAAAAATTCTGCTGGTGACTCTCTGCTATTGCAATAAGCCACTCCCCAAAGCCTCTGCAGGTCTTGTGTGGTCCTGAGCTAGTTTGGCAGGTAATATGTACCTGACCAAAGTGCTGAAGGTGTTCTTCCATCCTCTGTGAGTCTCTGAGGTGCTCCTGGTTTACACCTTGAAATCTCTGAGTAGACACTTAAGCAAAAGGAATACTCTCTCAATACATAAATAAATACTTCATACTCTTAAAATGCAGAAATTTGTTTTTAACATAGCCCACAAGATAAAAGTTATTATTTTGCTGTTTCTCTCTGTCCATCTCTTGAATGTTTTCCAAAAGGATTTATTCCTAATCTGTATTCAAGAACTTTTTCATGTATATATGTACAATATATCTCTATGTTTTTATATGTATAGGTTTGGTTACATACATACCTAGGGTTGCTAACAGGAGAATTCTTTAGGGCTCTGGCTCTTTTTCCAGAATTAATTGTGGGTGCTGATGAGACATTTGACGTTCTCTTCCTGGTAGTTAAGAAGTTTTAGAGGTGTTTTTTGAATAAGGAGCTCTTATTAACATTTCTAGAAATCTGGCTGGAGATCAGGCTTTCTTGTCAGACTTCTGGTAGTTCTTATTTCCAGATGGATGGAAGTAGAATAAGAGAATAGCTCATTGCACCCTTGCTGTTTTATATCCAATTGGAAACCAGCAAGTGAAGGAGATACAAAGATATTTCATTCTGCCCAATCCACTCTCTTTATTTCTAAAGACTGTTCAAAAAAAAAAAGGATAATCTCTAATTTGAGCAGTTCAGATTTGCTTGTGTTTGAATTAGTTCACCAGTCACTCCTGCAATTATTTCTATGGTGATTGGTGAAATATTTGAGAGGTGTGGGATACACAAACTAATATCTCCCAGTTAATGACATCATTACCCTGCATTACTTCTCTAGGTAGTGTATTTGTCAACAGCCAGTAACTGATGAGCACAAGGACAATATTTACCCAACTTCTGTGCCGTGGCATTACCCCAGTAATGCCATTTCAGGAAGATCACACTGTATTCCCGAGATTCGTGCTGCAGAAACCAAAAAAGCTTTGACATTTCTGTGCGTGAAACACCAGTCTTCAAATAACCACCTTTTGGAGACAGTAATTACAGTAATTCTGGTTTTAAAGGACAAATAAAAAATAAAAGAGAAGGGGAAAAGGGATATTCCCCACAAATATCCAAAAGCAGGAGTTTTCCAATACCCTCCCTGTGTGCAGAGCACTAGGGACATCCATATTTGATGTCTTCCTAATCTTCCCAGGAGTAACCACATAAGCCAATATTTACCCACTCTGTCTGTACAGATACAGTATCTGAATGCTGCTGCTGCTGTTGCATTAACGTGCAAGTATTTAAACTGAGCTTTTCTGCCTCATCCCTGGCAGCCTCCTGCACAGGAGAGGCAGCCTCGTGCTTTCCTCCTTTCTGTCAGTCCTGCTTTGGATGAGAAATGTGATGATCTTTCTCCGTTTCTAATGTTGCACAGAGGAAAAGGCATGTTCCCCTTTTAGCAACTTCCAGTCATTTGTTTTTATGCTCACTGAAGGTGTGTTGGGCTTGGTGCTGTTAAAGCGCCCTAAACCAAAAGTCACTCTTCTTTTCCTGGTGAGTTACAGAAGATTATTATTTCACTACAGTATCCGAAAGCATGAAATAGAGATTTATGATACTCTTGTGTTTTCCACTTCAGTTCATGTAATGCAGAGAAGGTAAAGTGTCTCTGGCTGCACAGTATCCCTTTTTTTTCCCTCTTTGGAGCAGTGTGTGCTGCGTGATTAGAGGATAGTGAGAAGGTCACTGACCAAACTTTATCTTCCACACAGTTTCCCACAGAATGTATTCCTCCTAGGGAACATTTTCTCAGCTCAGGTTATTTCCAGAAATGTTCTCAAACCATAAGAACAGTCTTTGCAGTAAAACATTTCATTCCCACTTTTTATCCTTTATCTAGCAGTGCAGTGTTGACAGCATTTATGTTTCTTCTATTGACTGGGCCAAGAACAACAGGATTAATGAGGTTGTCTCTTCATGAGTGCAATATATTTTTTTCCTCTGACCTTTCAAACATGGGAATCTTCTGTTTGCAATATTTCTTAAGGAAGGAAAACCCCTTCTTGCTGAAGCTGGTTTTGATGGGGGCTGGCTGGGTGGGAGCTCAGGTTCCCGCACACCTCGAGTGCCGTATGGGTGTCCCCACCTCTCAGTGACCCGAGGGCTGGAAGGAAATGGGGGAAAAGCTAAAGAAGGAATATCTCTATTTCCTTCCTTTTTTAAAGATTTGTCTGGTGGGATGTGGGATATTTTAAGGACTGTTTCAAACCATGAAATTCTGATTAAAATCCTCTCACAGCTGCCTATATACTACGATACTGCAGAAACTGCTCAGGACATGAGTGGGCAACTGAACATTGCCCTGCAATTTTATTTATTTATTATTTCTGAAAGATTCCATATGTTTAGTCTGGACAAGCAAGGGAAGGAGGAGTCACTGGAAATACAGCCTTCTTCTTGTGCTTTATCTTTCCTATTCCTGATTATTTTTGACACTGGGCAACTGGAACACAATCAAAATGGGATCATTTCTAAGTGCAGCAGGACAGGGAACGTGAGGAATTTTCCCAAGGATGGGAGCAGAAATATCTTAAAACACAACAAATAGCTTTGAGCATATGACATCTTTTAGCCAACATCCTCAAAATACATCAATTAGATAAGCTAAACATAATTAAATTTTTGTATAAGATCGTTAGGGGTGGCTTATTCCCATTTTTCATCTGGGGCAACAGCAGGACAGAGAGCTGGAAAAACTCCCACTAGCCCAAAAGTTATCTATATAGGCAGGTCTCAAAGTTTAATTAATTTCCCTTTTAAACTGTGCATTTACCCTTTTGATGGGGAAAGAGGCAGCACAAATTTGTGCATTCCTATTTTGCATCTTAAGGGGCAGAAAACCCCTTTATGGAGGTAAAGATGGTTTAGTGACAGCCCTTAGATCTGCTTTTTCCATCTAGCCCATGATAAATGATGGAGAATTTTGCCTGGTATTTTGAGTGAGGGGGAATAGAAGAGATTCGAAAGGTATGTACATAGAGAGGGGGGGTGTGCATTTAAAATTTATTAAAATATATAAGTGTATAGAAATATAATATATATCATATACTTAATACATTATATATCTCATATATCTATGATATTATAGATACTATATATGTAATACAATATGATATATATAATATATAATGTATAGTTGTATAAAGACCCAAATATAATCTAAAAATGACTATATAAAAAGTGTCAACACTTGCAGAATATGTTTTCCATAGGTGTGTGGTTCTGCTGCAAGTAAGACATTCCTTTGCCATGTAGGAAAACCAGCTTTTACCTGCTGGTTTAGGGGGAAATGCAGCATCCAGGGGACTGCTTTGCTGGGCACTCCAGTGCTGGCTTTACTCCGTGTCCAGGGTGCAGAGGGCCAGGATGCTGGGCTGGGATCCAGGAGGGCCAAAGCTCAAACACAGGGCTCAGGCTTAAGCAAGCTCGGGACCTCTGTGTGTGGATTCAAGTCATCCTGGGACTGTGAGATTGAGCTGAACTAGACAAGTGGTCAGTGCCAAACTCATCCTAAGAAGGGAGCAGAAACAAATATTCCCGTCTGCTTGCTCCGATGATTTAAGGGGTTCTAGGGACATGCTGCTTTTGCAGTGGTTTAAGGTGAAAAAAGTGATCAGAGAAGCTAAGAAATTTCTGAGCAACACTTCAGAGTAATAGTTCATGAGATCTTGAGGTATATTCTCATGAAAATAATGCTTATATAACAAAAAAAAGTAATTTAATTGTTTATTGTCATCACAGGAGACAATTTCTAATTTTTAAACATGATTGTATTACCGGTCTTAAATCTGGGGGTTGTGGTTTTCAGGACTTTTGAGTTTCTTGCTTGAACTTGTCTCTCCTTTAGGATTTCTATCAGAGCTAAACTTAAATAACCAGAGAGAGCACTTCTTGAGTCCATATCTGTGTTTGTCAGCATTAATGCAGTTAAACATAACTATGACTGATAAATTCTTGTATTCTACTTTTTTTCTTAGAATAATGTCTGCACAGGCCTAAATCTGCTGAGTTTTATTGGTTTTTTGCAAGAATTACATGGGTAAAGCTCATAAAACTGCAGTTTGCTTTCTGTTCCTTTAAGCAGTCAAGCTCCTTGTCATACAGTACTGAGATATTCTCATAAAGCCCTGAGTGAAAATAATTTTTGGGTTGTAACCCTCAAGACTTTCAGATTTTTAAATCCTGACACTTCAGGATTAAAAAAAAAACACAACTAAGTATCTATCTGAACGGTGAATACATGTTTGTGTAGTTTGCTTAATTTGCATTTGTTGGTAATTAATTAAAAAACATGAGTTTAATTAAACTCGGAGTTAGGGGATTCATTAAAATAAAAACAAAAAGCATTTCAGTTAAAAATGTAAAATAACGAATTCAGCTGAATTTGCTGGTGCAGCTTAAGGATTTGCAGGGAAATGCCAGGAGTAGTAAAACTTCAGGGACTATCACACTCCACACAGTTGGAGAAGAGTTACTGAACAAGGAGAGTCTTTGTCAGCAGATAAATTTCACCTTGTAGATACTTGAATTGAAATAATAACATTTGCCTTCAGTTTCTTTCTGGTCTGAGTCTGTGGTTATGAAAAAAATAATACCCATAGAAGTCCAAAAGGAAAAGATTACAGCATAGCTGGAGGTAAGGTTATTAAAATAAGAGTTAGGGGGAAAAATTTAAAAAAAAGATTAAAAATCTTAAAGGGAAGAGATATCACTCATGTAAAACTCAAGACTAAATTACATTTACCTGTTTATATTATCATGAAGTTATTTCTCTGTTTAGTCTCTTTTAGTCACAGCTCACTGCCTTTAGATTTTTTTTCCCTTGAGAACCAAGAAAGAGACTTGATTTTTTTTTTTAAACATGTTATTAGGATATTGAAAGTGAGGATAGAAAAAACCCACCCACCTCAATTGATAGTTAAAAGTTTATTAAGCATTTTTCTCTGCTCTCCTTGATTTTGCCCCGTTTGTAGGATGGGGCTGATCCCTGCAGCGGAAAAGAACAAAAATCAGAAATCTTGGAGTGTTTGTGTTATGAAAATTGCCACCTAGAACAGAAGTGGAACCTTTCCACCCTCTCAGATTGAGGGGATTTAGTGAAGATCTCCCCAAGCAGCTCTCACTCCCACACAGGTCAGGCTTGTTGCCTTCATGAACCTACACATGCTGCTGTGCACCAGCTGTGGCACCTTGGGAAAGGCACAGAAGGGAATATCACTGCCACTTCCAGGCTCTTGGGGTGGCAGAGCTGCTGAAAAATGACTGGCTTTGATGAAACTCCCCCAAAATTAAGAATTTCTACTTTATTCTTTCCCTGAAGTATTTAATTTGGGGAGGAAACAATTATAATAATGGAATATAATACTCACTAAAATATTCCTTGCTGTATTCATTAGATTCATTTTCCTACAAAATTAATTCAAAACACCTCAGTAATAAATATGAAGAGCATAGAAATAAATCAATACTAATGTGCCCTGAGGTGTTTTTGACGGTGTCTTGGCACCCCTGTGCAGGATGTTGGTGGACAACTTGGTTATGTGAAAAGGACCAGATTTAAAAGAAAAAGAAAACCAAACAACAAAACAACCAGAAAAGAATTTTGCATCTTTGAGATGAGAACCCACCTGTGGGTGCCCATTTCCTGTGCAGGATCCCACTTTAGGAAAACACCTGCACCCACCGTGGTGCTGGGGAAGGTGCCCCTCGCAGTGGGAGCAGATGCTCCCCAGCTGAAGCCTTTCAAAGGAGACACCTTTAGAGCTCCTGTCTTATGGGATAACTGAATTATCCATAAATAGTCTTTAAAAGGAGCATTGTCTTCTTAAAAAGAAGAAAAGAAAACAAAAGGAAAACGAAGTGGGGTTTTGTGTGTGGGTAAAGTAAATACGGTTGGAAATACATGACTTGTTAAAAGCTTTTTGAGGACCCCACACTCACAAAATCTTTTAGGTCATGTGTTTGCTTTCTGAAACATTTGGTAAGTAATAAGTGCCAAGGGACTATATGCACTCCATCTGGAATTAGCAGATTCCTCTTTGTTCAATTGTTCCTAAATTTGGAACCAGCCGACTTGGCTTAAAAGTATTTTGATTTGCTTTTAAATAAATACGGGAAATAAACACAGCCCAGGACCAGGAAAGGTACATTATGAGTCCTCTCCCTGGCTGCATGAGCCATTTAATTCTTAAAGGAGCAATTGCCAATTCCAACGTTTGCTGTTGGGTTTTGGTAACAATTTGTTTGGAGTGGTCCGTCATTTTTGTTTCCTTTTCAAGATTAGTATCAAAGCAATCCAAGATGGACAAAGAATGACTAGTTAGTGAATCCACTCCACTGCCAACACCGTCTTGTTCCTTACAGACTATTTTTTTCCATTTGCTTCTCCAGGTTAAACTTGGAATTAAGTTTAAGAGCCTGAAGATCTGAAGAGAGGTACAAAAGTGGAGATTTCACTCCTTTTTTCCTTACAAGGTGAATATCTCATTTTCATCTCCACCATCCCTACATAAGGAAATGACATGTTAAAAGACCAAGTAGATTCTTGCTCTTTGCAGGTGTAGATTAATACCTCATACCGGTAAAATTTTAATTTTTGCTTGGGGAAAGCAAAAAAGGAAGAGAAAAGCAGCACTTCTCTTATCTTCCCTGATGTCCTATAACATATAACTCTTGAGACCAAAACACCTGCTTGTCCTGTGTGAGTATGAAAAGAAACTATTTCCTTGAAGGCCCTTAAAAACTTTTTGAGAGAAAGCATTTTGTGAAACAAACACAAAACTTTACAAATATGTTCAGGAAAACCCTTAAAAGAATTGCAAAATCAAACAGGAGTCACCCAAAATTGCATTGAATTCATGAAACAGAATTCAGCCAGAGGAATATTTGACACCGAAAGAGTTTTCAATGAGAAGCTTGTAAATCAGAGATCAGAAAGGCTGTCAAATGTTGTTACGTTTGGCATATGACGAGTCATTAAGAGGTGCAGATCTGTAGATTTGGGATCCCAGCCTAAGATATTCAGCCTGTATATGTTGGTTTGCTTCCATGGATTGGAATGGAACGATGCCTATTTACTGTAGCTGGGGACGGGTGATCCGGCTGTCCACCGGCTGTGGAGAAGGCTCAGGGAGACTCTCATTCCTAAGCCAGAGCTGGCCTTGTGAACTGTGTCTTACCATGCATTACAGAGCAGGATCAAGGTCTTTATCTAGTTCACGGTTGCTCAGAATCTCCTTTCATCCAACATTTGTTCGAAATATAAGCAAACATTTTCTTTCTGCTTCGAGCTTTCCTGTGAGTGGAAGCAGTGCAGCACGAGCAGATACAGATTTTCTCTGTCTCTCCCAGGTCTTTTTATTTGGTCTAGATGCACATCTGTAAGTGTTTTACCAACTCATGTATTCATATACACTGTAAGTTGAAGGAGCTTAAGTTTTCACTTCTTGTTGCCTTTCAATCATTCTGTTTCACGGGGTGCTTCCAATGTGTTGTTTCAGCAGCCTAAAACCTTCTCTAAGTCATTATTCTGTTCTATCCTAGCAAGAAGGAATTGAAAGTGTAGTCAAAAATTAGCATGGGACATTCAAACCCTAAACATAATCTCTCCTACCTCTTTTCCTATTCCAGTCAATCCTTGTTCAAAGGATCAAACCTGCATTTCCTGTGTGCTTGAAGATCTGTTAGTGTGATGAAGTATCAGCATCACCCAGCAGAACCTGTTGAGGAGCCAGAGTTTGGGATTGGCTCATGACAGCACTGAGTCATCCTGTTAAATCTAAATCTGTGAGTGAGAGTTCAGGACCTGCATCAAAACTTCATGGAGACTCAGTTGTGTGCACACACTTTAGATTAGAATGATTCTGCATTATTAGGTTAATAATTGGACTAGATGAACTTAGAGGTTCTAACCTTAATGACTCTGGGATTCTATAATTCTAATTGTTAAAGTGAATGAGCTCTCAGCTTTAAGGAATGTAGTGCCATGGATTGCTGGCTATACTTAGTGTATTTAATTATACATATAACATAATACAATACATATCTATATCTATGTTAGGATATACTTAGTAGAATCTGATGATTTGAAAAAGGAAGAACATTTCAGTACCTTAAGGGGCTTCAAGAGAGCTGGAGATAGACTTTGGACAAGGGCATGGAGTGACAGGACAAGGGGAAATGGCTTCCCAGTGCAGAGGGCAGAGTTAGATGGGATATTAGGAAGAAATTCTTGGCTATGAGGATGGGCAGGCCTTGGCACAGGTTACCCAGAGAAGCTGTGGCTGTCCCATCCCTGAAAGTGTTCAAGGCCAGGCAGGACAGTGCTTTGTGCAACCTGGTCTAGGGAAGGTGGCCCTGCCCATGGCAGGAGGTAGAACGAGATGACCTTCATGGTTCCTTCCAACCCAAACTATTCTATGATTCTATGAAAAAACAATAATTTGTTTTTTTCAGTGCCTGCAATTTAAATATAAATATACCTGCTCAGAAAATTTTTGGTAATTTTGATAATTGTTTGATAATGTGGCCTCTTCAAGGATTTTTTGATGGCAAGAAAATAAGAAATATTCTTTCTTGTTCCATGGAAATTAATTAAAATCTTGTAATTAACATCTGTAGCAGGACAGAACCCCAGTTTCTATATAAGTGAAAGATCAGTGTTTGTTTCTGGTTATTATTTACAAATGCTGAACAAGCAACTTTGTTATGAGACTCAACTTATTTGCAACTTGCAAATCTTTTTGACAATGCACATGTTCATACTTCACATTTTCTCATCTCCTTTTAGGAGACTACAGGAATTTCCATCAGTTCATTTATAAAAATTGCTGATAGATGGGCAATCTTTCAGTAAAAAATGAAGAAACTTAGAGACAGGATGGGAATACTGGATGGTAACTGAAACAAATGGAAATTTTACAATAAAGCAAAAGGTTGTCAAAGTTTCACTCTCATGAACTGAGATTTCCTTTAAGGGGTTGAAGGCAAGTGGTTGTGGCAGGTCAGGTTATCATGTGCTATAGTTAGAACTCCGGACTCCTTCTTTGCTGTTGTTTGTTGAGATGACTAAGTTGTCATTTTTAATTAGCTCTATGCTCCTCTCAAAGGCTAATTACTTTACTTTTTATCAAGAATACTTGATTGGTAATGACAAGGGTGCTATGGTTATGTATTTTTAGAGAATTCCCCAACCTGCACCATGATATGATTTTCTGTTCTCCCTGGATTCTTTGTGCAGTAAAGCCTGCAATAAAAATAATGGTTAAGAAAAATACAAGTTTACTGCAGATACTGATGGAAAAAAGTATGTCTTGATTTCTTTTTGGCAGGAAGGCCATTGCTAATGTATTTAGTCAGTGTAAAAAGCCATTACAGTTAGTTTACCTTCCTGTCAGTGACACTAGTGCTGCTCTATTACCTTCACTGAAGTTACCTTGGGCAAACTGAGTTTGAGACCTTCCTTTTTTTCCCTCTCTGATTTGTCTGTAGTTGTGCATCTCCTCAGGTCACCATGGAAATCTGACTGAACTGCAACTTATTTCCAAGTGTACATATTGCACAATCAGACACTGACTTTTGGAGAGTGTTTACTCCCCTGTTTACCAATATTGGCTTGAAGAGCCCTTGAGATAAACATAAGAGGTGCAGTCACAGGTGAAATCTCACTTATCCTTGTTTAAAACAGCAGCAGCCCAAAAGGTGATGGTTCTGGGAAGGCTCCCTCGAGGTGGGGGGGCAGCAACAGAGGACATAAATACTCCTCTGACATTTTTTAGAAATACAGTTATACCCAGAGAATTGCTACTTTTCTCCTGTTCTGCAACACATAAATACACGTCAGATGTGTGGTAAACCAAATTCTCTCAGGAGCATGTCCTGAAAGAGGAAAAGACACAATGATTTAGAGCCTACATCTGCAGCTCTACAGATGCTTCGGTACCTGCTGCTGGAGGAGAATTCCCTGCACCAACAGCCTCCTGATGCTGGGGATTAGAGCTGTTCCTGAAGCAGAAACCCAAGGGAAACTTGTGCTGTTCTTAACCTGTTGGAAAGGCAAGGAGGAAGACAGCCACCATGCAGCTGGAAGAAGAGAGGTTTTTCTGCTACCAGAAGTACCATCTGACATCACCTCCACTGCCACTTTATAAGTGGAAAGGGACTCCCTAATGATGGCAACTCTTGTCACATTCCCAAAATCTATTGAGAACAGGATTAGAGGAGGTATCTTTCTGAAGTGAATGGAAGGTCAGCATGGTGGGGGTGCTGGCATGGAACGTCTGCGTACTCAAGCTCACAGGAGGAGTTCCCAAGGAGTTTGCTTGGCTGTGAAGGCCTACTGGAATGTCTTCAGTTGTAGGAATCACACATGGGACATCTCTGCAACAAAGCAGCAAAAGATGTGAGGATGTTATGAAGCCAAGGCTGATGCAACTCCTGTGTTTTGATGTTATCCTGCTCAGTGATAGACGGGGAATGTAGCAGCTCCAGCTCCTGTGGCAGGTCAGTGTGATTCCTCGCAGTCTGTGTGTAAAAAATCACCTTCTTAGTAAGCATCTTGTCTCCTTAATGAGCTAGAAACACATCTATAACTTCAATAATTAAGATAAGGTTTCATTGCTTACTGATGTTAGCACTGGAGAGCAAGAGAGAGACAGGTAAGGGAGGCTGGCAACCACTGGAACTCTGGGAAACAGGCATTTGGCTTCCTGCTTCCTCTGCTACCAGGAAAATAGACAGGACTGGATCCCAGTGGTTCCACATGCCCAAATCCTATGGAATTCAGTGTAAATGAGTGGCTAAATTCTGTGAGTATCTGGGTTTAATCTCTGTATACCTCAGCTCTTCATCTATCCTATAAGTGTATTAATTCTTCCCTGCTCACAATAAAGTATAATAATGAATGTGTTATGGAAAACAAGGTGCTTAGTTACTGAATATATATATAAAATATCTAAACAAAACACATTCACATGTTTTTGAGATTTGATTATGTTGCAATTTTCAGTTTCTGAGAGAAGTGCCTGTTGATGAATTGCTGGTTGTATTGCCCAGCTGTAATCTGGGCACAGTCTCCTCTCCAGAAGTTCACTAACAGTAAGGATCAACAAGAAGGTAAGGACTCAGCTCAACTTTTAGAAATCAGACCAATAATGTCCTTTTCTCAATGCCAAACTGAGCCCTTTTCACTTTCAGACTAACTTTCAGCATTTAGGTTTTCTATGTGGTGCCTTGCTTCCAGTATAAATAAATGATCCCACATTCCGTCATGATAACATATGCTCATGCAGAGCTCAAAATTAGGAGGAATATGAAGTGTTCTATTAATTGCATGAATGTTGATTGTTAAAATCATGTGCTAATTGGTAATATCTGTGTGCAGTAGGTTCCTGCAATATGTGTTAGATTACATTAACTGTGCTCGTGACTCAGATATCAGCATTATGCGTTTCATGGAAGGATTTTTTTTTTGAAACTTTGTGCAATTAGGTTCTATAGATTATCAGTGGAGAAAAATTAGGAGAAGGCTGTGTAAAGGGCATGTGAAGTTGGAGGCATGAGGAACACTGAGTTCTAAAGATGCATCTGCTCCTCTTTCTCATGGTGTGCTTTCCCTCACATCCTCTCCAAAGTAATTCTCACCGTGTTTGTCTTGAGGTAATTCCCAGGGAATCAAACATGAGCTCTTTCTCTCTACCATGGTGATTGCAATATGCATTTGAAAGTTACCCTCTTTTCTGAGAGAACTTTCTCACTTTTCAGTCTTTTCCTTTGCCTTTCCCAGGCTTTGATCCAAGAAGCATTCAGGTGCATTATAGGTAAATTAGATTATCACTGTACTCACCTATCAGTGAGTTGAGCATAGTTAGCAACATGACTCTTCTCTACCAGATGTGCTTCCTCTCCATTCCTAATCCCTGGGGAAAAATTCATATGGATCTGTTTTGTTCACTGATGTTTTAATTTTATTGAGTGCCATGAGTATTTATTAAAATAGGCAAGGTAGAAGCAACAGGAACTTAGAGCTAAATACGGTAAATTATGAGTGTTTCTAAGGAATATGGTGGTTATTTCCCCTCTTTGTGTGACTTAACACAGCTTTGCAGTGGTGAGGGAGCAGGAGATGAGCCTAGAATGAAGGCATGGGGATGCAGTCTGTAATACTTAATACATATTGTATTCTGTGGGCATTTTCTTTACACACAAGAAATACACTGGCCTTTGCTTGTACCGCTACACTGAGAGCACCAACACTGATCCCAGCACTGCAGCTGCTGGCACAGCACATCCTCCTCCTCTCCCTCAGCCATTGCAGCAACTGTACTCAGCTCTGGTGACTGTTGAAATAAGCTTTGCCCAGTCCTTCCTGGAGCCCCAGTGTGAGCTCCTTTTCCATATGTTACTGAGGTGAGATGAACTTGTTGAGTTGGGCTTGTGGGCTGGGGCTCTGAACTCATTGACATCTGGGACTTTTCATCAGTAACTGTAGTGATAGGACAAGAAGTGTTGGGTTTCAACAGGAGGAGAAATTTGGATTAGTTATATGGAAGAAATTCTTTACTGTGAGGGTGTGAGGCACTGGCAGAGGTTACCCAGAAAAACTGTGGCTACCCCATCCCTGGAAGTGTCCAAGGCCAGACTGGACAGGGCTTGGAGGAAACTGGGCTAGTGGAAGGTGTCCATGCCCACGGCAGGGTGCAGGATGAGATGAGCTTTAAGGACCCTTCCAACCCAAACCATTCCATGACTCAGTGATCTTCCTTAGGTAACTTCCACAGAGGTTTCTGCTGAGTGTTACCTGGTGAACAAACTGAGTTGGAGATGCTCTTACAAACCAGTGATAATCACTCCCCTGTGAAATGATCTTCTACCTAAACCCTGTTCCCCCCACTCTGTGTAAATCCACTTATATATTGTGCAGGTTAGGCAGATTTTGAGGCCAGCTGTGTAAAATGCACAGATATTGTAGCCACTGCAGTGTAAACTGGTGGGAAGGTGTGGGAATAGATCCCTGAGTGGTGCATGAGCTGTAACCCAGCAGATGGATTTTGGTGGATGCTGATGTCAAATTGCATACCTTTGAATGAGCCCTTTTCTTACAGAGAGTCTATTTTAAAGGACTGGCATAACTGAAGGAAGGTCAAAACCAGTTGCATTTTCTCTGGCAAAGGTGTTGCTGGAGCCTTGCCCTGGTTAATTCTTAATACTTTGCAAGACATACTCTTAACTCATAGAAATTTATGTACTTTCACAGAGGAAGACTGAAAATTAAGGAAAGAAAAAAAGATTGAGGAAAAGACCAGGCAGATTTTTCTATTGTTGAGAAAAAAAGGACTTTAAATGCTAAATGTTTCATGGATTGCATTGAGAAAAATATTTTAGAATGAAACTTCTAAGCAGCATAATTTTAATATATTTTACAGTGGACCAACTTGGTAATGATGCAATGAATTGAAACAGGTTGTCTGAGAGGAAAAATGGATGCAGTTTTGGTAAAGAGAGCATTTACAGAAGTGTTAGAAGACTTGTGTCTTCTCAGAGCTATTACTCTAATATCTGTTGATTTACTGATCTTGAAACAAGCAAACCTCATGGGTTCACGATCTCAATGTTAAGGCACACTTCATCAGTTGTCCTGAGAAATGCAAGAGATTTAAGAGGAAATCAGTTTTAGTCCCCATCCAAAATGTTGACACTGAATCAAACAGAGCATGAACTATATTCACAGTTTTAATTAAAAGAAAAACTGACAAATTACCAGCATTCTAGTGTTCAGAAGATGGTTATCTGTTATAGAAATATGTTTTCTAATGCACATGCTCTCATACATGAAATAGTTTCTAGATTTATTTTATTATAATTGTAAACTATGGCACAAACACTTAATCTTACCTACTTAAATAATGTTTTCCAATTTCTTAGCAACTCTTCCTCCTCCCCCCACCTCTGACTCACAAAGTGATGCATTGAAAAGGATGAACAAATTTAGTAGATGAGATGACCACTGGAAATATGTGGAAAAACTAACAAATAAAAATAAAAATTAACCAGAAGGAAATTGCTTACTAGTTTTTAAGATACAAAAGTTAATCTGAAATGACTACCAGCCTTCCAAAGGTTAACTGTCAAATTAAATAACATGGATATACAGTGGTCACTGGCTACCTGGGGGAATGAGCTGTTAAATTGCTTACTTCAATGCACATAGTTTACAAAGACTCAGATCCTCTGCCTCTGTAGAAACTTTGTATATTCCAAGGAAGGTTTTGTTCCCCCCATACCCAGGAGGACACAGACACTGGAGGGAGCATTTGGGGTAAATAGTGTATGTTTCTAGGGAGGTAAAAGTAAACTCGGGAACAGGGCAAATTGTTGCACTATGGGGAATAATAAAAATCACTTTGCTCTAATTTCCTTTGGACTGCTAAAAATTTAGCTAAATATTTGGAGAGCGACTTTTCACATAGGCATGGAGTGATTGGACAAGGGGGACCAGATTTAAACTGACAGAGGATGGGGTTAAATGGGATAATTCTTGAGTAAAAGAGTTAAATGCAAAGAAGAAGAAAGTTAAATGGGGAGAAATTCTTGGCTGTAAGGGTGATGAGGCCCTAGCACATGTTGTTGAGGGAAGCTGTGGCTGCCCCATCCCTGGAAATGTCCAAGGCCAGGTTGGAAAGGGCTTGGAAGAACCTGGGCTAATGGAAGGTGCTCCTCTCCACATCAAGGAGATTGGATTACGTCCTTTCCAACCCAAACCAGTCTAGGATTCTGTGAACTGGCAAACCTACCCCATCTGCGTGTTGTATCAGCAAGGGGCAGAGGAGAAGTGCTGAGATTCAAGCAGGATTCTGCAGCACTGGGCTCTGCTTTGTGCAGAGACAGGAGAGCTCTGGTGCATCCAGAACTGAAGGATGTCACTAATTTTAACGAAGCCAAGGGGACTCCAGTACAATGCTGGATGCATTATTGTGGACTGCTCTTTTCCCGTTATTCTTTGTTCCATTGTTTCAAGCTGGCAGGAGTTGGCAGCCTGGGAGGAGATGTCACCGCATAGCTTGCTGTCCTTGAGAGCCGCTCTGGGGGCCAGCTGAGGTCCATGAAGGGGCTCCAGTGGCCCCAGACATCCTGATTATGTCTGGCCCTAAAATCAGGCAGAGACTTTGGTGAGGAAGGCAGGCTGGTTCCGATAGCAAGAGCAAGAGGCTGCTGCCAGTTGGCTCATTGATGCTCCAAGTGTGCCAGTGGTGGGAGAGGAGCGATGTCTGACAGCAGAAACATCTTTCCAGTGCTGCTCTCACCAGACTGCAGAGCTGCATCTTCCATAGGTGCTGCAGCAGCTCTCTTGGCCTCCAGTGAAACCACCCCAGTGCATGCGGAGCCAGAACTTTTCCCAGGGGTCACTCCTGGCTTTTTCCAGTTGAGTTGCGTGTGCAGTCCACGTGAGCAGCAAGGAAGGCTGGAGGCTGTTCCTGCTTGACCATGCAGTGTATTTCTTAGGCCATTTTAAAAGTTTTTTTTCTACCTATCAGGCCAGTGGAGTGGCAGAAATTATTTCTCCCCTCCCTTTAAGAGCTATGTTTTTCTGCTGTTAATTCACACCATAAAAACCCCCTAAATACATACTGTGAAAAATGTTATGCCTACTTAAGCAAGATAGTTGCCTGTAATAGTGTGCCATAAAGCAATCTGAAATGTTTATTGTCTGTTCCCCAACTGCAGTTTTATTTCTTTTTAGCAGTTTTTGTGTCTACAGGATTTTCTTCACTATGAAAGATTCAAAAGTTTTTTCTTTTCCCTGCAAGCACAGTGATTATTTGTCCAGCAGATCCTCCTGCCAGTGCAGATATGTACAAGATTTTTTTACAAAACTTCCAGTTTTCTAAACTTTTTCCAGAAAAAAATCCCATTAAATCCATAGCAAGCCTTGATATAATAGGGTTTAAAGGGTAGACTGACTTCCAAAGGAGCAGATAATGTTAAACAAGATGTCTTTTGTAAAGGATGAAATAGGAAATCAGGAAAAGCAAAGGAAAAAAAAAAAGGAAAAGGAAAAAAATCCAAGGTTAGGGGGTGGTAAAGATGTTGCTGCTGGATCTAACTCCTGAGACACAATGTGTATTTCATTGCCACGAATAAACTGTATCCAGGGAACGAGCAAATGAAAAAGTGAGGACAGGAGATATCTTATTTTTGTTGTTTGTTTCCAAAGAGTCCACCCCCACATAGGTCACTTGGAATTCATTTGTCTACATCCTGGACTGCACGTAGGGGAAAAAAAAATGCCTGGGATCTGAGAAAGAGGAATGCGATAGGGCATGGGAATCACAGCGTCACGGTGGTCACCAGAGCATAGTTTGGCTTGTCTTAAAACAAGCAAGCACCGTTGGACCTCTGTAATAGCAGCAAATCGGCCGTGCTATCGGGCTACCTATCAGAGCCTGAATGCCTGAGAAAAAGTGTGTGGGATTTCAGCCGGAGCCTGGGGCGTTGGAGGGCTCTCGGAGCTGCTGCTTTCCTCTTGACATCCAGTACTACTCGGTGACCTCGGCAACAATCCAGTGTACTGTTACAGTTCATTTCAATAATTAAACAGTTCAGGGATGGCAGAGCTTTCTTGTTGTCAATAGCAAAGCAGGGCTGCAGTTTGCTTTTTTTTTTTTCCCTCTCTCTCCCTTCCCCTTTCCCTCTGCTGAAATCCGAAGTGTTTGTTTTTAATTATATTAGCTAGAGACAATTAATTTCACAATCTGAACAAAAAAAAAAGGGGGTTTGTGAGAAGGACTGGCAACTGGTAAATGCAATTATTATTGTAGCACATTTTCAAAGGGAGAGATCCCAGCTCCAACAAAGTCAGATGTATAAAATTTCAGTCATAGAATATAGTCTCAAACAGCAGATTTACTCTGCAAAAGATGGGAACTGCTCTCCCATCTGGAGCTCTGTTCTGTTCATGCCACGTGGACCTGTTTGATACCTACTCCAAAAAACACCAGCCAGCGAAATAGACCCCTGCACAGGAGCTGCTCCAAGGATCTTGTTGATGTGCCCCTTTAAACTTGCCTGACAGAGGTGATTAATACCAGCCCTTTTTTTAAGTGCAGCCTCTCAAAAACAACTTAAAAAAAACCCTATCTCTGCAAATGACAGCATTTACATTTCTGCTGTTGGAGCAAAAATGAAAATAATTTAACTTTATGTCTTGCAAAATTTCCTACAATTAAAAAACTATATGTTTGGGGTTTTGTAATTCTTTTAGGCACTGGTTGTGTCCCTTTCATTGCCCATCTGGCTGCCTCCCAGCTGCTCCCTGGCTGACTCTGTGCTCTGCTCCCAGCGTGGAGGGAGCTGCCGCTCGCTGCTATCTCTGTCCCTTTCTCTCAGCTCTGGTCTGCAGGATGGTAAGGCTGCAATCTGGCGTCACTTACACTGATTTACTTTTATGGGATTCAGTCAGAATGCTATGGGTTTATACCACTGAAGCAAACAGCAAAATTTAACTCTTCATGTTGGGAGTGCTGGAAGCACTGCAGGTCCATAGGGGATATCTTCTGCCAACCCCTGTGACAGCAGTGCCAGCCCCTCTGCTGATACACAGCCAGTTCCCATTGTCACACTCCTATTGCCTTGTCCATGATTGTTTTACATGCCTCACAAAGATTTTACCTTTTTCCATTTCCTACCAGTGTCACTGACATAAGAATATTAAACTAAAATATACTGAGGCATCGCTTCTTCAAGACCAGTCTCTGACATCCTTATTCCCAGTGAACAGTACTTCATTTCCCAAATAGCTCAATCCTTCCAGTGGGGCAGCTACAGAAGATCCACAAGAGGGCTCTGACATAGCTGTGCTTAAACTGTAGGCCTGGCAGAATAGTGGAGCTTGAGATAGGAGTTAGGGAGACTTTGCAAGGGTATGGAGAATGTTGGACACTGTGGATGGGGGAAGACCAGCTCCAGGAATCTAACCAGGAAAACACGTTTATTCAACAGCTGAAGCATCCTGATGGAGGAAGCATCCACCACTTGGCACCAAAGTGGGGTATCCCTTTCCAGGTACTCATTCCCAGGCAGGATGTGAAGGAGCCTCCCTGCTTCCATGCAGCACCTTTGCAGTGTAAGTATGATCCTAGCCCATGAGAAACCTAGTTCCAATGTCATGATTTTTCCCAGGGGATCCAGCCCTGCAGAGCCCTTGTTTTAAGCCACCAAAAGGGAAGCATTCACTTCATGTGGTTGTAATTGAGTCTTTGTTTAAGCAGCCTCAGGCAGAGACTAAAAACAGTAAGTGGGACTTCACAGAATCACAGAATGGTTTGGGTTGGAAAGGACCTTAAAACTCATCTTATTCCCTACCATGGGCATGGACGTCTTTCATTAGATCAGGTTGCTCCAAGCCCCATCCAACCTGACCTTGCCTTACCGAGGTATCAGCCGGCAGCGGCTCTGGTGACATGTGGGTGGTGGTAACGTCTATTTCCACTCCTTTTGGAGGCTGTTAAAATATTTTACAATAAAATAGCTAACACAAAGTATCTGTGAGCTCCAAGCACCAAGTAACAGTTGTAGGAGGATTATTTTCTGTTTTAAAGGTCTGAAGCAGGAGTTAAACACAGATCTGGCTTTAAGGCACTAGGCTGCAGTTCAGGTTATGAGCTTGGCCTTTGCAGTTCACACCTCCAAGCTTGTCAGCCTTTCACCTCTTAATGATTGGACTTGATCTTAGAGTCTTTTCCAGCCTTAGTGATTCTATGATTCTACAACCTACCAAACCATCCTCAGGTGGAAGAGCAGACAAAAATATCTGCTATGCACTCAAATTTGCAGAGTGGAGAAGCAGCTCATAAAGGTGTGGCCACATGTGGTGGTGCAGCTCTTGCTTTCCAGGAGGGCTCCCCAGAACCTTACTGAGCTGTATTGACCCATACCAAGATCAGAGAGACCAGCCTTGCCCCTTGCCTGTGTTTCTGGTTCCTCTGTTTTCTCTTTTTTGGAGGGAGGTAGGGAGGAGAAAACCTTGCAAAGCTGAAATGAAATATTAAACCTCATTCTTTCCAGGTAAACACATGCCAAATCTCACAATGATGTTGGCAGGCTCCCAAAGTTGCAAAATAATGAAGAAAACATTGAGTTTAGGTCTTTTTGCCCATTTTAGCAACATTCCTTGTAAGTGCAATTAAAGCTGCCACTAATTTGACCTCAGGAAACACAGCAAATGTAGAGGTACAGTGCAGAGCTAAAAAATAACCTAGAAAGTGGTTTGAAGGATCATCTTAAATCTGAAAACTTGCTTTTAAAAAGAGAATAAATAAACTAATCATTATTTAAAGGCCATTGGAGTTCTAGTCTGCACATCCATGGCAGGTCAGGTCTGTCAAACCCAGCATGAGCTGTAGTGCCCACGATTAAAGTAGCTTTGAGCATCTCTTGGGGCTATCCTGCACTGATTTGGTCTGTGAACGTGTTACTTAACACTTGTTGATGTAGCTTTTGCACACATCTGCACCACCTGGGAAGGCATCTTCCCAGGCCTTGCACATATTTGGCCCAGGAGGTGCCTTCCCACAAGGGAGATCTAAGCCTTGTCTGCAGGATGGGACTGTAAAACAGCATAGAGATATATAAAGGTCGTTTAAGGACATTATCCTATCTTTTTTTTAGAATTTATTCATGACAGATGCAACTTTCCTGGCTCCAGAGGTAGTAAAAATATAACATATTGCAACATGTTATGAAATATGGAATTCCCATATCCTAATCCTGTTCTAGCTATAATATATTGAAACCAAAGGTCTTGATCTCTAATCCTCAAAGATATTGCACAGTAAGATACAAAGTCTCAGAGTAAGATCCTTGAAGTCACCGTGGTCACTCCATGAAGACCTGTAAAAGACCAATTTCAGTGATTTACTATTCAAATTCATTTCCACCTATAACCCAAAGGAAGAAACTTTCTTTGTTCCCGCAACATTTATTTTCTTTTAGACTTTAAACACCAGAAACACAGAAGCTCCTGGTGGTACCAGCTGGAATGCTGCTGGTACATCCATGAGTGACACAGACTGTCCCCACTATTTTCCTGCCTAATTCAGTTCATAGGAAAGATCTGAGCTGCCTGGACATCTGTTAGAAACTGCAGCTGAGAAAAAAAAAATAGTCACACTGTGGACTGGGAGATTTGAACCTACTGCCATTGGTTTTAGTGGTAGGGGCTCAGACCCGCTGAACTCTGGTTATCCCCTCAAAATAGACTGAGAAACCAGAATTTTACAGTTAGGTGGTTGTTTCTTTTGGAGCCAGGAATTACAATCCTAATGACATGATTGCAGCACAGAAAAGTGATCTAAAGTAATAAAACAGAGTATATTTACCTTGAGGACAGTTGAGTTTTGTTGTATATTTAAGGGAAATAACACGCTTGGCTAAGATACTTTTAACACATGGGGGTTTTTTTTGATTGGGGTTTTTATTTCTTTTAAATATGTAAAGGTTTCCAAGCAGAGTGACTCATAAGAGCAAGGTTCCAATTCCTGCTTCGTTAGCTGACTCCGTAGATGTGAACTGAGCTGCTGGGAAGACAGGAGCTGCTGCAAACATATTCCTACTCATTATCTAACAACTTTAACTTTGTGGTGCTTCAGATTTATTAATATTTTCATTTTTTTTCCCTATGCCTTTGGTTTTGATACATCTTGTGACAGTGAGCAGGAGTTTATCATTTGATTGCTGAAGGCTGAGCAAAGTATTTAGTAAGAGTGAGGGAAACTGGCTTGGTAGAGAGGTGGAAATAAGGCTGGAGCAGAACTTCTGATCTATGGATTCCTCTACCTGCTGCTGCACTCAAGCACTTTTGAAAACTTGGGTAGTTATATCTTGAGATAAGTTACGTTTCCTGATTCCATCCCTGTAGTGAGGAGGCACCACAACCTCAGTTCTCTGTTGCTGGAAAACCTTCTCCTACCTTGCATTGCAAATATATGTATGACTAATTTAAACCCACTTGCTTTTCTTTTTCCTACTATTTTATCTTCAGTTTTCTTGTCAGCTGGAATAATGTTTTCTCTTCCCTGCCCTTTGCAGACTGATAGTTTCCCTAACACTGAACCCAGTTTCTGGGAGCTTCAGCTAAACTGAAGCTTTAATTCAGTTAAGCTTCACCATACACTGGATTTCAGAGCAAGCTCTACCAACCCTCTCTACCAGGATACTTCCACTTCATTCTGGAAATAATTCACCTGATGCACATTACATTAATGGCTAAAAATTATCAGCTAAGAAACTCAGATGTATGTTCTCCTTATTACCTCCTGCTTGTGTTGGGTAAAATGAAAATTAGTAAGTTTATGATACATGAGAGTTTGTAAAATTTTTTCCTAATTTTTTATGCTTTTCTACTTCTGTCTGGAATGAATGGCAAAAAAATATTTCCCCTCAGTCTAAACTTGGAGTCTCTTGTCCAAATGTAATGTTCACTCAGGATAAAGGAACTTCAGACTGAAATGGAAACAGCAGAGATCTCTTCTGGCGTTTCTTTCAAGGCATTGTCTGGAATCTGTGTCCATGTGACACTTGTAGCAGTTTCCTCCACCTCATCTCAAAAACAGGGCAAAACAGTAGTTTCAACATTATTGATTTATGTTTACATACATTATCATGGTGAAAATCTGACAATCATATCCTTCTATCTAAATTGGAGAATTGCTTTCTCATTTTCCACCAGGAGCTGAGAAATACATAAAGCTCTTCCCCACAGAAGGGAGTAACTCCACAAAAGTGTGGAACTTCTCCCATTCCCTTCACTAAGCTGAGGTTAATGCCCTGTTGTTCCTTCTTGGTGCAGTGGTATCTTCCATGTGTATCTGTAGATATGGAGGCCAAGGGAAATGTCACAGGCAAGAGCAAAGCTGAGACTTGGATTTCTCTGGTGTAGATGCCAAACCCTCTGTCAGCCGTAGAAGGAAAGCAAATTCACTTTTCCTCCCCCACCAGTAAAAATGCAAGAAAGAACTTATGCTATTTTTTTGTTGTTGTTCCTTAGGTGGAAGATGTCATGGAAGAAGATAATAAGGCCAGGAGGAGACACTGCAGAATTTGGGTTAGGATAAATCCAGTAAACCCAAAACAGGAAATGGAATTTAATTAGGTACTTTTATCTTTTTATTATGCTTTTCAGATTCCAGGGCTTCAGATAAGAGTGTGTTTTGTTATTTGCTTCAGACAAAACCAGAAAATGTCTTCTAAACCATATTTATATTGTCAGAGTCCTGCCTAAATTCCTCTTGTGCTCAATTCAACCTATGTTAACATATGTGTTGCATAAATATCCCTCACTCAACAGTACATTTGATCACTGACTTCACAAGAGTTAGAACTATTAACTATGTAAAGAAATTAGTGGAGAATAATACACATAGTTGAGAGAAAACTAATCAGCACTAAAAAAAATAAGAAAAAAAACCCAACTTACAATGAAGCAAAAAAGACAGCAAAATTTCAGTAGACCAAAATGTTATTTGATATAACTCAGTTAAAAATGCCTGAATATCACCTGGATAGGCTTTTTGCAGATGTAGTGAAGTCTTTCCAAGTCAGCCATGTCTCTGGTGCTACCCTGGTAACTCCTTCCTGGCACAGGCAGTTTTCCAGAACTGTGGTACCAGTAGTAGCTAAGGATGTCCTAGGGGCACTCTTTCACTGGTCACTATGGATCTGAACTCTGACCTATGTAGAGGCAAAAGAAAGGGCTCAATTTTGTTCCAAAAAATGAATGAAAACCCTCTCTAGCCTATACCTTGGGATCAGGTGTGCTGGAGAGGACTTGTCTGCTCATCAGTTGCGTGTGAGGAACCTACAGAACAGATAGAGAGGGACATTTTACACAAGCATGTAAGGAAAGGACAAGAGAGGATGTGAGGGTGGCAAGCCACTGGAATAGGTTATCCAGAGGAGTGTGTTCAGGGCTAGGTTGGATGAAGTTCTGAGCAACCTGGTCTAGTGAAAGATGTCCCTGTCCATGGCAGGGGGGTTGGAAGTAGAGGATCTTCAAGTTCCCTTCCAACCAAGGTCATTGTATGATGATCTTTTCAAGTATTGCTTTGACTCTGCAGAGTGAACATGGTTATCTGGGAAGAAAAAGATGGGAGATTTTTGCCCAAAAACTTCATTGTTACCTCATACTGGTTTTATTTTGTATTACTTTATTGAGCCTACTGGGATTGAGATTGGCTGGTTGTATGGTGAGATGAGAATCCTTTTCCTAACATTTAGCACAGTCAAAAGAAGTACTTTTGACTTCAGCATTGCCATGCTGACCAAAATATTAACAATGCAGGACCAGTATTCCTTTGCCATCACTTAGATCCTTTTTAATTGATATTTGTGCAGAACAATGTTATTCAGTGCAGAACAAATGGACTCACATATTATCACTGTCAAGTATTTACTCTGGGCTCACCTTCAATCTGTTACTGATTAATGGAAACATGAAACATCCCCTCGCTGTGCTCTTGTTTTACCAGGTTAGTTAATATTCAATGGCTGTATGGAAAATAGTTCGTGGTAAAGTTTTAATACCTTTGGTTGTCAATGTGGTTTTCTGGCAGGACATATTGTTGATTTTCCTTGTGGATGTTATGGCAGTCAGGATATTACAGTATGGGATGTGACCTGGAACTGCCCTGGTAAGTCACTTCAAGCACACTCAGATGTCAGCAGTTTAATACAGAGTGGGTTAAATCTGACTTTCAGGCCTTGTAATTTGCTATTTATTGTTTTGCCTTTCATTTCTAATTACCTTCTAAAAAGATCTACAGGAAACTAGTCCATGTCTTTGGAGTTACTTTAACCACCCTTAGAAAACTTGGCTGCTCACCACTGGCTTAATAAATAATTCCAGGAGAAGGGCAGAACTGCTGGCACACCGAGTCCCACCTTCCATGGCAGTGGATTTTCCCTGTACAGAGCAGGATACAAGTGCATGTTCTGGAAATGAGGCATCTACAGTTATCAAAGAAACATTATTTAATATTAACTAAATCAATTTTGAGGATAGTGATATCTTCCTCCTCAAAGGAGGATACAGGTCTGGATTTTGAAACACAGACTTAATAGAAGTATTTGAATTCTAGCACTTGGCTAATTCCTACTAACCTTCAGAAAGTTTTGTCCTGATTGATTCAACAAAACCTCACAAACCCTGAAACAAACTAGAAACCACTAGGAAAAAACCATAAAAATATCTGATTTATGCTGGATATCAAAGAAAATAAACTTCTCCCCTCTGATATGCAATCTATGAATCTAGAAAATTTTGGCTGACTCATGAGAGTCCCCAAATGACAGTAGATGTTGACAGATACATTTAGAAAAGCTAAGCAGTTTTTCATATCGACACAGAGGCAGGGGAGATGTGTGCATTTGTTGGTGGTAAAATTACTGAGAGTGCTGCAATAAAGTTTAGTAAACTTTTTACCTTCTATAATCATGGGCTTACCTGGGTCAAAAGCATTAGTCATGGATATTCATAGCAAACTGCAAGCTCATAAAAGGCGGCATATGGCAGCACCAAAATTCTTGCTATATAAAGTTAAATTCATAGTAATAACATCTGTGCAGAATTTAGAGCCCCACCAATTAAAGAGAGGTCAATGTACTGAGGCAAAGATTGATGGCATTCTGCAAATCTTGAACGACAAGTTAAATAGGTATAAAATAAACAAACAACTTTACTTCTTATTAAAGACCAGACAAGCGGGGTGAGAATGCTAAGTGCTCACTAATGAGGGCCAAGAGGAGGAGTGTGATGCTGAGGCTCGTGTTACTGGGTTGTAATTCAGCAGGGGGTGCTACATGGAGCAGGCTCTTGCCTGACTTTTCTTGCTGATATAACACAAGTAACAAGTTAAGACTGCTGGAGAGGACTCTGACACTCTAAATTGTGAAATCTGGGCTATGAAGACAGTGAAAGAAGAAGGGGAAGCCGTATAAGGATTAGCTGAAATCACTTGGTCTGTTCAGTCTGAAGAAGAGGAGACTTGAGGGGACACCTCATTGCAGTTGCAACTTCCTTGAGAGGGAAGAGGAAGGGCGGGCACTGATCTCTGCTCTGTGGGGAGCAGTGACAGAACCTGAGGGAATGGCCTGAAGGTGGGACAGGGGAGGTTTAGGTTGGATATCAGGAGAAGGTTCTTCCCTCAGGGGGTGGTCAGGCACTGAACATATAAAACATATAAAAATGACCAACAGCTCTCTCAGAGAAGGGGTCATAGAATCCCAGAATCGTTTGGATCAGAAGGGGCCTTAATGCTCAGACTGTTCCACTCCCTTGCCCATGGGCAGGGACACCTTCCCCTAGTCCAGGTTGCTCCAAGCTCTGTCAAGCCTGGCCTTGGATGCTTCCAGGGATGAGGCAGCCACAGATTATGGGTATCACAGGGATGATACCTGTTGCTCTTCTACCTAATCCTACTTTCCCGATTCACAGCTGGAGTTTCTGCTCATGTTTTTCCAGGATGCTGCACACAAATATCTGAAGCAACATTTCCAGCTCTGCAGCAGGGTAGGGGGAATAGGAATAAAAGAGAAAATGTTTTTGTGCTCGGGTGTGAAGTTGGAGACAAGGAAACTTGTGCTTCATTTTTCCCCATGCAGTGAGGAAAACATGCAAATTATTCTGAAAACAGTCAGGAACAACATCACTATTAGAAAGAGCCATCGAGAGAAACACAAATCCAGGGAGAAACTTAGAGAAATCATAGAAAGCTGGGCCTAACACCACCACATTGGTGGGGAATGGTGATATTTCAAAGGGATTAATCAATTGGAAATGGACCCACTTTTTCTTTTTTTTTTATTTCTATGCAGATAATTTGGAATAGGATACATGAAGAAGGTTATTATGTAATGCCAAAAACCTGCTATGTCACCATTTCTCAACAAATCCTGCTCTTGTGTGTGTCCACTGCATCATGCCAACTCCCTGCATTGCATATATACTCATGATTTAGTCATGAAGTTTTCTGTATCCAAAATAGGAAAAAGACTGGAGCACCTTGTTGGAAGGACAAACTGGGCAAGAAAAATAATATCTGTTGACCAAAAAATGAAACCATGTGTGAACAATGGAAGTGCTGTACTGGTTATCTTTATATCACTGCATTTGCCAGCATCAATTTTTACGGAGGGTTATCCTGGCAAGCTCTTTGTTATCATAAAGGAAACTCATGGTTGGCAGCTCTGTGCAGTGGTCATTCACTAAAAATGAGAATTTAGTACCTTCTGGCATTGTATCAATCACCAGTAAAACTCCAGAAGAACCTTATATATAAACTGACTCAAAATTTAGAACAGTAAGTACATTTCTTAGTTTCAGAGAAGAGCCTGATCTTTTGTTTTTTTCCTCCCGTAAAGAATAATAATGTCTTATTTAGAAGAACATGTAATGTGTCTGGCCTGCACTCAGGATCTTGTACAGCTTAGACACAGGATTTTGTTAAAGCAAGGAAAGAGAGTTTTCTTAGCTTGGGAGTCATCCAGGGAAAAATAGGTATGCCATGGAAGTATGCAGGAAAGTCAATAGGTGATGATGTTCTTTCAACTGCACTCCCCAGCCAAAGTTGTATCATATTTCCTGGAGACCAAGGAACTTGGAACTGAGGAATTATCTGATGGATTTACAATTTGGAAATGTTTTACCTCAAAAGTCCTGGTGTGCCAAAAGCAAGTAGTTAAAAGGAAATGTCTTTGTTTTTAGAAATGTTCTGCTGGAAGTGGGTAGGCTCAGTTTTTGGAGAGCTCAGTCACCCACACTGGTCATGAACGGGGACTTCCCAGGGCATGGCCCCAAATCCTGCCAGCTTTTGGGTTCACCTCCTCCAAGAAGGACCTCCTGCCTACAGAGCTCCTCATATTACTAATCCCTGCAACAATTTTTGTGAGAGAACTGCCCCAGATCCGGGGAATAAGGTAGACCTGGAAGCTGTTGATTAAACTGGTACCGCATCTGGTGCCCCTTGTGTTGTCCCCATCACTCTTATTGATCATGGCTTGTGAGTGGGCTTTGGTGAGCTCATGGGCAGCTGCTGTCAGGCCACACAGAGGGGCTTGCAGTGTGCAGCAAAAATTCCCAACCAACCAAAAAGAAAAAACAAAAACAACAAACAAACCAGAAAACACCCCAGTAACTTTCTAAACGGCAAACTAAACAAAAACCAGAAAACAACAACAAAGGAATTTCGGCCAGCTACAGTTTTAATTCCCAGGACTTTGCATATTTATATTCAGTAAAGAGGCAACAACCTTTGGAAACCTTTGTGTTGCCTCTTTCTGTGCAGAAAACAGCAGTTTCCTCAATTTCTTTCTACTGTCATGCAGTTTCTATGTATGTGAGTTATTAGATGCACCTTGTTTCTATCCCAAAGAAAAAGATTTTTATTGGATGGCAAAGTCTGTGCTATGTTTGTGTGCTGAGTATGAATTAGTTATTACTCATAAGAGTGCTGTTCTAGAGGAGAAAAAGTTTGCCTGTAACTGGCAGAAATGTACTCAAGGTGCTGTTGCAGCAGCAAATTCTAATTCCAAAATTCAAATTCCAAAATTATCATATGAAGACATGCACTAAGACTCAGTTTTGTCTGTTTTCAAAGGTGTCTGTGCTCTAACAGCCACATACCATGAGCGGAGAGGAGTCTGGCCAACCCCACACATGATCAGAAATAGAAATCCTGACTTTAACCAGAAGTGGCTGGAAGAGTTTTGGCTGCGAGTTGCACAAAAAGGTTTGTGTCCCCACAAAGGTTCCTGGTAGAAAAGATTGCTAAGACAAAAAATAACCCACCTTAGAAATATGATTATGCTGAAGGTTTTGTGTTTGGTTGATTTTTGTTGGTTTCTTGTTATTTCTAAAAAAAAAAAAAAAGGAATTTCCAGATTATTATTAATAATGACCATAATATAATAATTCTCTACATAATTTTCTGCATAATTTAATTTGAAGCATAATTTTATACATACACAATATTGCTTTGTACGTACATAATATTGTTTTATACACACAAAATAATATTTTATACACACATAATATTATTTTATAGATTCATAGATGTAACCATGTTGCAGTGCCCTGTTCAGGAGATACATTCCTGGCTTCCACACTGCTCAAAATGAGTTCAACCTGTGTGGCCCTGAGCAGAATGGCAGACAGGCATATTTTTTATTGCTGATTCCAACTCTCATAAATTCTTAACTTGCTTAGAATTTGCCAGATTAAATGAAAAGTTACTGTAATTAAGGATTTATTAAAACATGAATCCTTGACCCAATAGAATATAATAACTCATTTGTTTCAAATAAGTCCTATTTAATTGTTCCATCATTGGCCTAAGCAGCCCTTGCAGTGCAGAGTCACGTGTATTGTCCAAATCCACTTGTAAAATGCTCTGTGAAATTTTTGATCCCCAAACCACTATATAGGCAGAAGCCCCTAAAACAAAAATGTGTCATTTTAATTAAAAATTCAAGTGCTGAAAGCTCTTATTATCCTGCACTGCAAAGCAAAGACTATGAAAATACCACTTTTATACATAAAGTTCTATTTTAACTTTTTGTGAACAACCTTCCTGCTCCATATCTTCCAAACTTATGGTTATTGATTTACAGTCTTATAAAATAAGACTGTAAAATCTTGTACTATGGAACTATAAATAGATATTTCAAAAAGATATGAAAATTGCTCCCCAGACCAGTCTATATAAGGCTGCAGTCAGCAGAGAGCCATTTTGCAGGGGCATATGAACTGTAGAAAATAATTTCTATGGAAAATGCAAAGAAATCTGAAACTATGCACTGCCACAAACAATGCAGCCATAATTAAGGAATTACTCATTCCTCCTCCCTATCTTTTAAATAAGCCTTTTCTTTTCTTTAATTGGTTGGATATAGAAAGCATATTACTATATTTGAGTCCTGTTTCCCTACTATGAGAACAGTCCTACAAGGAATTCCCAGTAAAACAGTGTTGCAGTTCTACAGTATTTTAAAAAAAAATACCATGGGAAAGTGTTATCCAATGGGCAGATGTTAACTTAAAGTGCACATTGTTTGGAGAAGGAGTTAATTAACAACTTATTAATTGGATAGAAAGTCTGAAACTGTTGTACTTCTAGCAAATACATAATTTTCTTCAAGTATTATTAAAGCGTTTTTGTTGTACCTATTAAAGATTCTTGTCTCTAAGTTAATTTCATTATGCTAATAAGCTATCATCGTTACAGAACCTAAGCTTTGATCCATGTTAATTGTCGTGATCTTCAAAGACAAAGTCACCACTTACTTTAAATGAATTTTACATCTTTTTAAAGAATCACACGGAAATTAGGGGAAGTAATTAATTTTTTATTATGTGTCTCAATATTTTTAAGGGAGGAAGTCAATGGTATTGGCTAGAATTCATTTTAACATTTAACTAGGGAAAACAGCATGAGGCAAAAAAATGTTCAGATGCAAAAGATTAAAGAAAATTTGAAACTGGGACCTAATTTGTCTTGATAAACTTTGGTGTTTAATATGCTTCTTTTGTTCTCAGTGTGAAACTGCGGGGTTTTGATTTGTAAAAACTTTTTGAAGAATTAATTCTTTCTAATTTTTATTCCTTTCTTTGCTTTCCTTGTACTCGAAGACAGCGGAGTTGACCTTCAAACCATAACACTTTTAAATATCTGTGAATATACAAGGTTAAATCTATTAGTGGTCTGAGATTAGCTGTTCTACGCTTGCAAAGTGTGTACCTTCTGCAGCAAATTTTATCTTTTAGTGAATGATAACAAGCTTACATCCACCCTACAAGTTCTCATCAAATAATATAATATGTTTTGCAAGTGATCTATTCCTCTTCCCTTTAAGTGCTGATTATTTTAACCCTTTGGTGTTATACAAAGCTCAATTCTGAGTCAATAAGGCACTTTTCTATTAGAGATCAGGACATAAATGTGAGTATTGTCATCACGGCTATGACTGACAATTTGCAGTTCTCCTATAGCTTTTTCAGACTTCCCTTGTAAATAATGCAAATCAGAATGTAAAAGCAAAATATATAAGAAAAGGAAAAAATAATAAAAAAGGCAGAAAGGTTTTGCTCTGTTTTCCTGACCATTTCAAGCCCTGCTATCCTGGAACTGCTCTCTGCCATATTTCTCAAGAACAAGCATCCTGTTGCACTTGCAGTGAGAAATGGTGCCTTTCCAAAAGGCAACAGACAGAAGTAATTTAAAGATAGTTACAGTGATTGAAATAAAAAGGCAGATTCTCCCCAGTTAGCAGAGTGCAAGCATTTTAAATGCAAGTAAACCCCAAGTCTGAACTGAGGCTGGGTGGTTGGATTTCTGCAGCAGACAGGTGGTGAGCTCATCACCAGGATTTTTCAGCATTAATGCTGGACTCATTTAGACTAACACCAGGCTTGAGTGACCCTCATCTGGATTTAACCTCTGCCCTGTCAATCCACAGACATACTTTCAGATCTCGACATCAGTTTTGCTGGGTTTTGGTTTGTTTGTTTGGGTTTTTTGTTTGTTTGTTTTAAAGCATAGATGACTTTAATCATTAAGCAGCTTTCATAACTGGAACATACACATGTGCTGCTCAGTGCTCATTGATTTGTAATCTCGGGTTCTGCCCAAATAATCCCCAGTGTCTGAGTGAATTGAGCTGAAGTCCAAAATTCTTCGATTGTGAGTGTAGTGATGATTTGGCAGAGGGTTGCACTTCTTTTCACTTTTTGTAGCAGGATATTTAGGCTGCAAAATATTCAGTGGGTAAAACAGCGTTGGCTGTCCTGTACAGGGCCAGGAGTTGGATTTTGATGATCCTTGTGGGTCCCTTCCAACTCAGAATAATTCTGTAAAAAAGGTTTGTGAAATTATTCTGTGAAAATCCCCTACAGATGTGGGGGTTTATTACTAGAAGTTTTAATATTAATATTTTTAGTAGTAGTATTAAGATTGGACTCGATCTTGGAGGTCTTTTTTAACCTAAATAATTCTGTGATTTTAATATTTGGGCATTCATTTTATAGCCAGCAAGGAATTTTTTTATGAAAAAACTTTTCCTTGCTTATGATATTTTTTTTTGTTTTTAGATGCCAATTTTAATTAAATTCAGATATAAAGCATTTGTCCTTCAGTTTTTATGAGCTTTTGAAAAAAACTCAGTTTATAGTGGGTATAGGGCACAACATGAAAACATAATCTACCCTGTTGTATAGAGATGCAAAAGCCTCCTCATCATTTTGGTAAATCCAAGGAATGTAGCAGCTCCCAAAGTGCCCTCCCCTTGCCTGAGCAGTTGAAAGGTGCAATTCTCCCTATCACATATTTTCTTAATAATTAATAACACTCCATAAATGTTTATGTAAACATACAATTTAAAAGGACTCGTTCCAGCAGCACTGTGCTTGTCAAGTGAGTAATTTTTTCACCTGGCAGGATGATGTTGTAAGGCTCAGTTGTCTTAACTAATCCTGGCTAAAATGCAAAATTCTGTTTTGTAAGAAAATTTCTGGCCAGCTCTAATCTTAACCTCTTGCATGTCTGGAGCTTCTAAATCGATGTCACAGTTGTAATAGCTTTGAAAACCCATATGTTTGTAAACTAAATAAACCTTGATATTCAAAGGAGATGAAGACAAGAATTACATCTCTTGGCAGTGGTGCTCCGAGCTCCGTTTCAGCTCGTGTTGGCTCCTCGTTTTTATGCCCGTGTACCACGCCAAATCTTCCTTATCTATGCAAACATACTAACACTGGCTGCTTGCTAAGGCTTGTGATGCATCAGCCTCTTATCTTCAGTTCTGACCCCAACGTTACATAATAACTTCGAAACGGTATTTCTTGATAGTTCGCTGGGACCGCCTTCGCCTTCTCAACTCTTCACTGGGAGTGACTCTCCTACCCACTGACTGCATCAGCTCTGGGCTGCTCTCAGCCAGCTAAGGCAGAAAGGCTGCCAAATAGCTTCCTGCTCAAAGATCTCTGTATCCTTTCTGTGTCATGGGCCATAACTCTCCAGCTCTGGTGTTTTTCCCAGGTAGTTTTCCCCATTATGTTAAAGTTACATGGTCTGGCTTTAGTGATGCAACCCCAGATATTTCCAAAGTTGCCCCAAACCTCTGCTCATCCTATTTTCCACACTATTTTCCACACTCTGCCATCAGATAGGTTTTAATATCTTCTTATAACAAATGTGGATTATATTAATGTGTGAAAAAATTCTGCACTAAACAGAATAAAAATGACACCTTAGTAACACATATAAATACTGAAAAGTGTTTGTAATATTGCCAGCTAGGACTACTAATGCTGAAAGAAGAAAATAAATATCTGTCATCAGTTCTATCTGGCCAAAAGTCTTCCTTTAGGAATAGCATAAGATATTCCTTTACAGTATATAATTGCCTTAATTATTTTTTGGCCTATCCACAGAAACTTAGTTCCATCTCTCTCCCCACAGTGCCGAAAAATATGCAAATTTTGTTCTGTTCTCTCTCTCAAAAAAAAAAAGCCTAAAAATACTCTTTTTTGGCTATATAGGAAAGGCTCAGAAACCTTTCTTAAGTTTTCCTAAGCTGTTATGTATGCCAAGAAGTTTCTTATTAATGGAAGATGTCCCCAAGCTCTTTGCTATTGTTCTGAGGTCTTCCCCTCACCCAGTCTGGCTTCTCAGCAGTCCTCTGTTCCCAAGAAGTCAACATCCCCCATTCCACCTACAGCCTGGAGTCTGCAAACATGGAAAACTGAGTCAACCTCTTAAAACTTCCAGGCTCAGTCATGAAGCCAAAACCATGAAATGTGGGAGCTTTCTCTTCTCTTTACATTAGAGTTGCAAGTTGTAGCACAGGGGGATCCAAGGGCTTGTATCGTTCCACACGGCTGTAACTGTGGTTAACAATCTCCAAGAAATCTCAGGAAAGCCAAAGGGTGGAGGACTGGGAGGCTGGATCTCCCAAACTTTCTGTTTCCAACCCACCCTTCATCTGATACAGCTGAGAAGAACCCCAGAAGCCCTGGGCACTGCAGGAAATGAGCTTACGTGGTGTTCAGGATTGGTCTCTACTCTACTGCAAAATGTTCATACTGCAGCTTCTCAACTCTTTTCTCCTCCCTGGCTATTAAAAATTCCACTTTTAATGCAAAGCAGAGCTGGAGCACTGTGACCACCCTATGAGCACAGTGATCTGTTTCTCAGTTACAGGGAATCATTCCCTTTAAACAAGATACTGAGGACATGCTCTAAAACAGGATTTCCAGTATTCCACGACAGCTTGATTGCCCTGCTTGCATTATGCTCCAAAATAAAACCAAAAATAACCCAATTTTTTACTGTGTTAGTGAGAAAACATAAGTCAGAGGGAATCAAAGAGCAGCTTCTGATTCTCAGCGGGGCTGGCTCTTACATTGGACAGATTCATACATAATTCCATCACCTAGAGCTTATAACTTTTCATCTTCAAAACTGTGGCTGCAATACCAGCTAAGTGGGTATTACCCCTTTTTATATGTGAGAGAGGTTAATGGTGTTCTGAGAAAAGCCCTTCGATATTCCTGTTTTCCAGAGCAATTGCTTATGAGAACGAAGCTTGACTCAAGACTTGCTGTGGGAATGTTATTCAAGCACTGGTTAAGTGCCAGAATGTGTTGGGAAGAAAGAGTTTCCAGAAAAATATCGCCCTGATTAAAACCTGATTTTACTGAGTTTTCTCTATGCAAAGGGTTACCAGAATAGTAAGACAGAGTCATTAGTCAGATTTTCCTTCCCTTACTTGATCATTACCAGTGATGCTTTTATTGCTGGTTTTTGAATGATTATTGTTACAACTCACCAATGAGCTACTTAGGTACTGCTTGTCTCTAGTCTCACTTCTCACATGACATGTTAAACATCCTGTTGATGCCTGTCCTTGTTTGGCAATTTTTCCACACTATCCTTTTATTCTTTGTAATAAATTTAATTGGTTATATGAGGAAAAGATGGAAAAAATGTGGGCTTTTGCTCCCTGCATTATTTTCTTCATGAAGCCACCCTTGTGACTATCAACAGAAAATGACCCGTCTTATGCTAAAAGACAAAATTAAATCAGCAAAGGAAAACAGCAAATACAATTTTGATCATTGAAGGGATGATATATAAATTTTCTCTTATAAGGCCATATGTAATGGTCATATGTTTGGGTTGGTTCTTTTCAAAAGATAATAAATACTGTGGGCAAACCATATTTGATTCTGGTTTAGTCAGATCTTCAAAAGTGGCCATGGGTTACGTTACCACTCTCTAAATATTGGACTGAGCAAACATCCACCACGGGATTTCTGTGAAACATGCCTTCTTTTTCTTTCCCTCTTAGCCATGGATGTGGTTGAAACACCCTACTGTATTCTGCAAGTGCTGTCCTACTCTTGGTAGGAGATCATAAGATGTTGGGGTTAACTGTCAGATGCTTTACTCTTCTAAAGACCTTTGCCTTTTAACTAAATGCTTGCTTATCTTTCTAATTTAACATAGTCCCACATTCTTTTTGTAGTAATTTTGGACTATCTGATAACATATAATGGAAAACATGTTTATGTCTTCCACTAGTTCTTGTTGCATATTTCAAATGCTTAGAACAACAATTTTCAGAAGCTTTCATTAAGGTTAATTTAAAAACTACATTAAATACAAACAGATTTTCCCACAAACAAAATGCAATGTGTACTTAACAGACTTCTGTATGTTATATTTGATAAACTACCTCATATAAATGCAAATTCTGACTTTCTGCCAGAACAAGGTGGTACAGAAAATATTTCTATTAAACAAATAATGCTGGGAGAGCAAACTTCAAGTTACAGTATGTTATACTGAAAAAGAAGATTTTTTTCTTACTGAGGTCAGATATATATTTATTTTATTTCTTCTGAGTACTTTGCTGCTTCTGCACTAAAGATGATGTAGTACAGCTCTATATAAAAGGCAGGTATGTGTATATATAAGGTAAATATCCGTTTCATTTTTTTTAATGTTGCATATAGTAATTGCTGAATCTTTTTGCTTTACAGAGCAGTGGTATGAGAAGATGCTGTGCTATGAGCTGAACCCTGAAACTGAGCCAGAGGGGTGAAGAGGAGGAGCAACCCTCAAACCTGGAATCATTAGGTGTGGTCTGAAAATGGAGCTTCATATGCTTTTTGCTGGGTGCCAGCTCATCTCACTGCTGTTGGATAATTGTCATTTAGAAAAGAAGCATGAAAAATAAAGCTGCCAGAGGCGACTCTAAAGAGCATATGATGGAAACAAATTGAGTCACCACCAATGTGGGCAACATTGTTGGTGGAATCTGGGACACCCGCATGAGCCATTGTTTGCTGTACCTCGTCTGGTTTATGTAGCTCACTGAGTTGAAAGCTGGGTCGGCACTAACCTTGTGATTCGAGGGGGACTCATGCAATGTGGTTTCAATTGTCCACGGATGCTTTCGGTTCGCGCTGTGCCCTGCCAGGAACGGTCGGTCCAATTGGTCTCCCACATTCGTGGTGTTGTCTCAGTTCACCCTGATGGAGCTGTGGTAGGGACTGCTTCCTGATGTGGTCACTTTTAGTGGGCTGCTCCTCTGCAAGTCTGCTAGGAGAGGGGTTTTATTCACTCTTCTCTCTGCCCCAATAACAGCCACTGCATAGAAGTTTTCCCTGAATACGTTTTGCTGTGGAAAAGGGCACATTTTTTTTTTGCTTTACAAGCTGGTTCCTGTCCTGACTTGGTCTGAAGCTGCTTTTTGGTGTTTTTGTGGGAGCGTCTGAGGTTGTGATTTATTCTCTTGAGTTCTTCTCATTTCGAGGTTGCACAGTGAGGCTCGTACTGGTTTTGCCACTTATTTCTGTCCCACTGGTGCACACAGCTCTAGTCTGTGAGTGTTTTTCTGTGGGCATGGGGGTGATGAGAACTACTAAAATAGCGAGCAATCACTTCAACCACCACCAAATTACAGCCATGCCTGAGGCAAATTACAACAGCTTTCTGACAGTGTCACCATGCTATCTTTGTGACAGAGATGGAGATAATGAGAATTAATTAATCAGTCTTTGATTAGAAAAAAAAGAGGAGGGGGAAATCCTTCTGCTGATTCCACTACAAAATACATGAAACTGGTGAGGTTTTTGTTTGATGTTACTTCTCAAATATAGGGCAGATGTTTGTAATTCAGTGTTCAGGTTTGCATTGTCGTTGCCTTTGTTACCCATCCAAACCCACCACTGATGGCCCAAATGGTCAGGAGGTCCTCACTTTATACACAAGTACATGTTGAACACTAGCACCACAAGGCTGATGCAGATGCTTTTATTCTCACAGTGCAAAAACTCCCTCTTACTCAAAGGTCTTGCAAGTCCCAAGTACAGTCTCGTTGACTGGAGTCAACTCTGCCTTTTTTTTTTGCAATATTGGGAATGAAATTCTGTGTTGTCCTCTTTAGACTGATGGCTAAATCTTAGAAATTGGTCCCTTATGATAAAACATGAACTACATGGTGCCAGTGTCTGACTGGAATTACAATTATCTAAGTAGATTCATTTGTATCCCTTTGATAGCTGCTTTTCTCTGCTCACAAGATTTTTCTGTGGGGCATGGGAAGAACAAAATTAATCTTATAAAGAGGAGGGGGTTTACACTGAAATCGATAGTTACAGAATTAACTGGGTAAATGACTTTTTTTTCTTAATTCTTTCTTTTCTCAGAAGATGAAGTTTTGATGGGTACACAAATCCAATGGCTGCCAAAAAGCTGATATCACATGAAATATTTAATCTTAGCTGTGTTGAGCTAGTTTAGTCTTCGGTATTAGTGAAAAATGAGAGTGTAAAAAATGTCACTGTTGGAGGGGGGGGAAAAATGCTCTATTCTGGTTATTAAATATGAGTAAGTAATGCAGTTATTTTTTTAACAAATATTATCACTTTTATAATGAGTTACATGACTCTTCTGGGTAATTTTTAAATATGATCCAGATATGTGATTTTAAGCTTGGAGGTGGACAATGCACAAACATGGGGTGTTTCTATTATTTCAGACAAACAGACCACTGGATTGCACAGGCACAAGTAGTAGGTCAATCACCTTGTTGAAATGTTTGATGCAGTTGCAGTGGCTGGATTGATCTGCAAACTCCAGGGCCCAGCTCCCAGGCCAAGATCATTTCCCTTTGTGCACCTTTGGTGCCCAGAGCTCTCAGATTTTCACTTTTGCCCAGGCAGAAGCAATTCTGTCATTTCTTCTCACCAACAAACCTTCACCTCAGCTTCAGCTTTTCATCAGTTCCATTTAGGAGGTGGAACCCAAAAGATGCTGCTGCACCAAGACGGGTGTTCCCAGCCCAGCCATAGCATTTATCTGTAATGACAGTGGTAAAGCCTTCCCACACACAGTTCATGAAATGAATTGCACCAAGAGCATCTATAAAAGCTGCAGCATCCCTTTAAAGAGCTCATAATGTCATCATTTTTCAGTGGATATCTTCTCTAAAGGCAAATAATCACTTTTCCCATTAATGATCTGTAAATGATTAGACTGAAAGTTTTTCATTCATTCAGGTTTCAGCAAAGGTTATAGGCAGAACATTTAACATGTTTATGGGGATAGTACAGTGTGAATGATGTGGGGCTTCTTCCTGCTGCAAATATTGAAGGCAATATAGTATCTGCAAAAATTTTTTTCCTCTGTATCCTGGGGACTATTGTAATTTTTACTTTTCTACTTCGCTCATGATTCCAGAAATTTTTGCAAGGACATGTAGTGATAGGACAATGAGGAAAAGTTTTAAACTAGAAAAGGAGAGATTTTGATTGGATGTTAGAAGGAAATTCTTCACTCAGAGGGCAGGCAGGCCCTGGCACAGATTGCCCAGAGAAGCTGTGGCTGCCCCATCCCTGGGAGAGTTCTAGGCCAGGTTGGACAGAGGTTGGAGCAACCTGGTCTAGTGGAAGGTGTCCCTGTCCATGGCAAAGGGTTGGAATGAGATGGGCTTTAAGGTCCCTTCCAACCAAAACATTTTATTATTCTATGAATTTGACAGATCCTCTAAAGATGTTTTGTCTCCAATCTCCCATAAGCTTCTCAAACTTTTACTGGACACAAACTCTGTGATGTGCCTCTTTTCTGGGCACAAACTCTGGTAGCACCGGTTCCTGGCTTATACTAGTCCAGTAGATAGTTTATACACCAAAACAAGTGCCAACAGTGGAGTGTCCATCCTCTAAGTCTTATACACCATGTTAATTCAGAGCTGTATGCTGCTTCCATCAGGAAAAGAAATACCTCACCTTTATGTTAATGCAAGATTTAGGTTGCCAACTGAGTTTCTTTGCATCAGGTGATGGCAGATGGATTTCATTATGCTGCAGATAACATTTGTAGCTCCGAAATTTTGGCAAAGAAGGAGAAAGGGAAGTCTTCACTGATAAGAGGAACACAGATGATGGGAAGGAAAGTCTGCCTTTGCAAGCCTAAGCAAACACTTTAATGCTGCTCTTTTAGTTTAAAACACACATATTTCATCAAATTCCGTGCAACCTGTGGACTCACAGAAACATGGAAAATTAAATAATAAATATGTATATATCAATACAAGCTATTAGCCTGTTCTATGAATAGCATGTTTAGCTTCATATACCGTGTATTAAACCACTATAGGCCAGATGTTCTGCCAAGTGGAATCCAGATGTGGTATCAACACCTGGTTTATCACTGGCTCCCATGGCAGGTACTTGAATTAACATCCAAGACACTCACAACATACCTGTAGACCTTGTTAACTCCAACCTTTGCCGCCTTCTTTCAGCTGTCCCTCATTCTGAATATGTCATTTTGCATTCGGGAACTTTCTTCTGGATTTCTTTTACTTGTTGACACAGGAATTTCAAACCATGGCATCTAAATTTCAGGAATTTCATTTTCAAGCAGTTTCTTTGTGCTATTTACTTGCAAACACCAGGTCAGCTCTGTTGCAAATTCTTTTCTCCTTAATTGTTTCCAGGGATTAGTAGAAATCAGAGTCTTGAAAGCTACAGATTATTTTATCGGGATGTCAGATGTTTCTATCTAATTTGTCATTGGTCTCTACCAATTAGCAGCAAGCTCCTGTGTCAGATACAGCTTGTATCCATCCAGGGATTGTATGGGAGAGCCTTCAGCATCCTGAGTAGCAAGAGCCAAGTTTAGAGTGTATCACTTACTTTATGTTATGTGATAACAACTTCTAAAAGTTGGAAACATTGGGAATATTTAAATACATTTAATTATTTTCAGGTTAATTATTTCACTATAAAGCTTCAGTTTTAATATATTTTGACCTGTCCAGTAATTTCATTTTTGTACAAGTTCTGACCTCAAACCAAAGTTTTAATTTACTGGGGTTTTTTTCTGTTAAAAATTATGATTCTGCTTTTTATTACCCTGTTCTTAAAAAAATCACTTGTGTGTACTCCTTGCTACAATTTAGGGTATTTATGAATGGTTCTACATAAAAGGAATGAAAATAATTACAGTAATACCACTAAATGCCATGGCTGGCTAGAAAGTGGAAATCCCTTCCCATTACATGTTTTCTCTTTTTGGAAAAGAAATTAATCCAACTCTTGGATGAAAATTGAAAACCACAACATTTTTCATATAAATGGATTTCCAAAAATATCCTATTTTTAGAAATTCCCAATTCAAGTTGTCGATTAAAATGAAATTGATTAAGAAAAATTTAACCAATTACCCAGAAAGTTGTATTTTAATAACGCAGAAAGAAAACTCTTCAAACCAACTAGTGTTTCCTTTGTCATGGAAAGGATATTTTCTATTAGAAAAGTTCTGATATGGTCTACTAATTAGAGCATCTGGTGCACCCAACTGCCCTAAGGTAAGATCAGCTCTGAGGAAAGAGCAGCAGATATTTGCCAAACCTGTTGTTTCAGATTGTACATAGAAGAGCCATTGGTGTCTCCAAGAAACTATTCCAGTGCCTGCCCCAAATGTCCTGGCCATGAGCCAGATCCTGTCCAGTCTATGGCAAAAAGGAGGACTGGGATCAGCACATCATCCTGTTACCATCCAGCAGAGAAATCCATATAGTATTGGACATCATTAGGATTTAACAGGAGGTGAGATCAAGGGCTGTTTAATCACCAGAAACATGAAGAGTAACCCAAGCATGTCCTGGGTTCTCTGGAGGAGGTAGACCAGTAGCAGTGAGGTATAAATGTTACGTCCCATCTGGAAATCCTGCCTGTTTCTGTCTTGAACTTCTAAAATTTAAAGAGTTTTCTACTGAAAAAAGTATTTTATGGTGATCACAGAGCTATGGAATCATAGAGTCATAGAACCATAGAATTATAGAATCTTGGAATCATAGAATCCCAGAATGGTTTGAGTTGGAAGGGACCTTAAAGATAATCTTCTTCCAGACCCCTGACATGGGCAGGGACACCTCCCACCAGCCCAGGTTGCTCCAAGCCCCATCCAACCTGGCCTTGGACATTTCCAGGGATGGGGCAGCCACAACATCTCCAGGAAACTTGTGCCAGGGCCTCATTATTTTAACAGGGAAGAATTTCTTCCTAATATCTAGTCTAAACATACTCTGTCTCAGTTTGAAGCCATTCCCCCTTTCCCTGTCATTCCAGGCCCTTGCAAGAAGTTTCTCTCCATCTATCTTGTAGGCTTTCTTCAGGTACTGGAGGGCCAGAATGAGCTCACCTCAAAGCCTTCTACATTTAGGGGAAATGTTGTGGTGAGAAAATGTTGGCAAAATTTGTTGCCCTTTTATATATATATATATATATATATATATATATATATATTTTTTTTTTATTATTATTTTTTTTTTATTTTTTTTTTCAATCTGAATATTGAAAAGTTACAGATCTGTGTTTTTTAAAAATAATTTACTTTTATGTTAGTAAAATGGAACAGGCAGGGACCCTCTGAGAATTGGGTAACTCCCACATCTCATAATCCCATGGGTGAAGATTCAACAGCCCCTGGGCCTGCTGTTTTCATTCAATGCTTGTGCCCATGCCCTGAGGGGCCAGCTGCAGGTGTGCTCACACTGTCAGGTCCCTTCATCAGGCTTCTCCCAAAGCCCATTACCTGCCAGATGAAATCCATTCATATTTGTGTTAATAGCAGGTCTTATCCCCACTTCTTTTAACCCCATTGGTTTGTCTATTGACAGAATTGCATCTCAGCCTTGTTTATATTGGGCTCAGCTTGCCCAGCTGGTTTACTCTCCTCTGATAACACAGGCTCTCCTCTGCTCACCTACAAGCCCTTTTGCAGATGTTCTCATCTGAATTAATCTGAACTGATACCAGGCAAGGAAAAGTTAGCCTGACACATGCTACCTTTGAGAAACCCATATGGCAACGTAGCTCATTTTGTATTTACTTCCACTTCCATAGTTTTTCCTTTTTTCTGTTCTCATGCCCAGTCTTAAACACCATTTTTCCACCTGATGGGCTTGAACTTGCTTGAGTCAATCTTTTCTCTTTCTTAAATGTACCTATGTAAACCCTCACAGGAGATGCCACGCGGTGCATTTCAATTTACTCCATTTCTTTTACTCTAAATTTCACAGTTTGTAGTTCAAGAACAAGTTTGTCATAAAGAATTAATCTGTTGTGGAGATAAATAGACAAATACATATGAAAAAAATTGCATGTTTATACACATAGAAATAAAATACATGTAAAAATATGTGTTTACATATAAATATATATTTTTACGAGGACAGGAATATGGAAAGAAAAATTTACAACAAAAATATAAATGAATTTTAGATGTCATAATATTTCTGAGTCAGACTTGGGATATAATACTGTAAGAGCAGAGGGAGAATTTGTAGCTTGGAATTTTTAGGATAGGCAAAAGTGAAGAAGGTGCAAAATAGGAGATAGGACTAATGATTCTTTGAATTTATCCTTATCTACTGAAATAAAAATACTGTTTTGAGTCAAACTTCTTGCACCTTTGTTTATTTAAGTCTTGCTGCAGTCCAGCAATAATGGGTTTTACAAAGCCACTTTTTGCATAGTTAAGCAAATAAACTGCTAATTAGAGAAAATAATGTTCAAAGCTTAATAAACATTGATAAGTTCAGCATGTTATTTAGTCACATAAATTCTTTTTAACGTACTACTTTTATTCAACAGATAAAAAATAATTCAGAATTAACTTGCTAGACTCAGCCCCTAAATGCACGCACAGTTTCCATGGAAGTCAGCATGTTGTAGAGCAGAATTTAGTCTGTGTGTTTAATTCATCTTAATCACTATTATTAATTCATAAGTACTGTTTCCAGAAATGTATTCAGTTAGTTTTACATTAGTCAAAATCAATTGTGTGTGATTTATTTTGATCATTCAAGATTACAATTTTGATGTATTTGCTCTCATCCTGTATGTCAAGCCAGGCAAAGAGGAAATGTTAAGCTAAAGAAGAGTCACCTTCCATCTATTGATTTAGTCTTTATTTCCCTTTATCAGGAATTCACATATTCTCTGGAATAATCATAGTTCTGGTAGGTTTTTGCAGTGGGATGATGCAGTGGATAGTGGAATGTCACTGAGATGTCCAGCTAGACGTGGGAGCATGACATGGTGATTTTACCAGTCTGGTGGCCACAGGTGACACCCATTCCCAGTTTGATAACCGGACATAAATGTAGAGGAGTTGGCCTAAAATCTGGCTCAGCAGCACCACTCATCAAACATGGTTCAAAATTGGTTGGATCTTACTTCATCCAAACCAGCAGCTTTCTGGAGACTAATTTCAAATAAAGAGTTTAGTTGGTTCTGGACTCCCACCAACTTCTATGCTGCAAGAAACATGATATCCTTGTGCACACTGGAGGTTTGGGGAAGGTCTGTGATGCTTCAGACATGAAAATTCACTTGGGACAAGTTTCTGGTGCCTCCTGTGATTTCAGAGTGAACAGAGGGTGTTAAGCACTTCAATGCAAAAGAGCCACATATGCCTGAGGGGAGACATTCCCTGCCGTTGTCATGGATGTAAGACTCTTCATATGCATTTGCCCTCTGGATTAGATTTGTAGAGTTCTCCAATTCACCAGACCCTGCCCCAGATATCCACCTTGCAGCAGCAGCTCATGCCATGGCACTGGAGAACATCTGGGTGAGAGCTGAGCACAGGCAGGAGGGCTGGAAGCAGCCTGGGAGATTGCACCAAAATAATGTGCTGTGAGGTGAATCCATTTCACTTGGACAGAAGAACAAGCATAGCCTAAGGTAGCTGTGGCTGGACCTTGTGCCCAAATCTGGACACACAAGGGGAGGGTTCGAATAAAAGAATCATAGAATGGTTAGAGATTGAAGGGACCTTAAAGATCATCTAAGTCCAACTCCACTGCCATGGGCAGGGAACATTCCACTAGAATGTATGCAGCTTGCAGGAACAGTGACTGTAACCATGTCTTACATTTGCATGCAGCATTGTTGGAGATTTTTGTTGAAATAACTTGAAGAATTGGGCCCTCAGTTTACAAATGTAAGTGGTGACTTCAGGTCAGCACAGTGAATAAGGGGTTTTTTTGGCTGTTTATCTTTACACTGAGCCCCACTCACACTGCATCTCCAGTTTGCACTCGTGCTTGTTGCCAGTTGGAAACACCACTAACGAATAACCCTGGATGTTAAAGTTCATTCAAATTCAAACCATGATTATATGTCTTATGAAGATGCTCTTTAGCTTGCCTGCATATCTTTGCCTTTCTCCCAGTCTTTCCAGTTAAATATTACCATTTTGAAAAAAAACAACAACAAACACTCCTATTTTTGTCTCTTTAATGGTACCTTCAGCCAGAGAGAATGCTGTAGGGTGGAGGGAAAAACCCCAGGGATTAAACCTGGGACCCACTAGAGAGGAACCTCCCTTGCTTTGTATGAGGCACAGTTGTTGTACTGTGAGTTTGCTTAAGCTGAATTCATAAAGCTTTAGCGGAATTAAAACAACATGCTCTGTACCAAGATGCCTTCACTTCCTGTGCCTTAATGTTAAATCCTATAGTATTGTGGATCTTAAAGAAGATTGAGTTATTTTTAAACCACTGGATATCTTCCAGTCACTCTATTTCACACTGGATTAATTATGTAAGAATACTGACTTGTTCGTCACTAATGTTACAACTTTTAAAAACAACATGCTGTTTAAATTCAAGCTTGGCAACTCTTGCCTGAATCCCCCTCAAATTTATGGCACCACACCCATAGCATAATAAAATCTTTAGTGGTCCTTTGTCTTTTAGCTTGCCTTCTATTTTTTCTCAAGGGTGTTTTACGCTGGAAGATGCATACAAAAGTTGTCCAGATGTTATTTGTATCAGTGCAGGGATTTCAGCCCAGCTATCTGTGGTTGCAAATGTTTATTTTAATGGGTTATTGTGCAATCCTCACTGTGTGGACCTCAGTGGCCTTATATGTATGTTCTCAGCCATGCCAGCACATTGCTTTTAGAGATATTATTTTAGTCCAATAGCACCGTAACTGGTCACTGGGGGGAGCAAAAAATGTAACACCTGTAGGAGCACGGGCGGGGTTTTGGCTGAGCTGGGTGCGAAGCGGTTGGGGCAGCAGGGCTGGTGGGCGGTGGGTGGGAGCAGGGCTGGGACAAAGAGCTCAGCTTGGCCACCACAGGATGTGCTGGGAGTTTATTTTGCCGTAGCTGTTGCAACAAACAAGAGGGGTGGGTATATCCAACGTCTTTGGGAGGCTCGTAAAACCTTAACCGATGTTTCCTTGAAACTGGAGTAAATTGTTTATCTCGTAACTGAAACCACGTCATGTGTACACCAATTAGGACTGTGGATTTCAGCTCATTAAAATAAAATTTAAGATGCACTTTTCATTATGTGCTATGAAGACAATGAACTGTTGCTGGAGGGAAATACCTGCAGAGCTCAGAGCCTTCCATCAAACCTGTAAGCTGAGCCAGGTAGTGTGTTGCACCAAAGGTCTGTCTGCAAGCTCTTCTCTACATGTGTGGGTCATGTTGTGACCAAGATCTTTCATGGCAGAGAGTTTAAAGCCAAATATACGTGCTAGAAGCTCCCAGACTTGCATTTGCAGGAAACATGAGCAAAAATGACGATGGCAATTAATGACAATGACACTCATTTGCACTTGTAAAGAATCAAGACCATTTAACCTTTAAGGGAAAACAGCTATTCTATTTTAATGTTGTTTTATGTATTAAGAGTCACATATTATTTTGATGTGCTTAATTAATATAAATAAGCTTAAGCCATTATACTGTCATTTAAACTCACATAATTTCCTTTCTGTGAGAATTTGTGTGTAATTTGCACTGTTGCATTCATCTTCTGACATTCCAAATAATGCTTAAAATAATTAGATTTAAAAAATACAATTGGAATTGTTCTTTGTCTTTTTTATTTTTCAGCTGTAAATCTCACATTTTGAACTTTTCAGTAATAAGGAGCAGGGGCTGGTTTTTAAAAGCAAAAGTCAGTTTTTTTGGAGCATCATAATATTCCTGGAGTTTGGGCTTTGGTCAGGTGGTCCTATTGAAATGGGTACCACCAGAAACACAGATTTTATTTGTAACGCTGCTCGACCTCACTTATTTTCAGCACTGTTCAAATACATAGGGCTTTTCCACTAGGAAATTAGTCCAAATAACTATCTTATCCTCAAATTGAAGGTATAATGTCAGTCTTCAGTGGCGTCAATCCCACTGTGGAGATGGTTTAATTTGGAACCAGTGAAAGCATGGCCTTTTATAAACCTGGGACTGGGATGGACATTGAACATTTGTGTCCGTGAGGTTGTGGAGATGGAGAAATATGGAACGTGGCCTTCCTGACGAGACCCCAAGTTGCCTGCACATGATGTATCTCCTGCAGTGCATCCTCCCTTGTGCCAGTCCCCAGAACAAAAAGGCCAAATATTTAACCTTGGAGCTCCTCCATGCCAAGGAAATCCTGGGTGGAATAAAGAACAAATCCTTCTTGCAGAACCCTGGGCAATTCTTATGCATGAGTTCCAGCTATCGTTCAGCAATGGGGTGGGAGCTGCAGGCCCCAGTGGTCACTCCACCTGCAGGTCATGACGCTTGAAACCCTGCAGCAAAGCTGGGGGGAAAAAATATCCCCATCTCAGGTCTTGGCAGGCGGCTCAGAAATCAATTGCTTCTCATTTATGTTCTGTAGAAAGTAAATGTAAATTTCAAAGCAGCTGCTGATGCTCAGCAGTAAACTGATTTTGTGTTACAAAACCTTCGCTGTTTGCTCTTAAACTAGTGAAGTTTTGCATGGATCCAGCACTCCTCTTCGCATTGCAGGGAAGATTTTGTCTAGCTGCCTCTGTGACATATGGTAATGCTTAGTGTGTGCTGTATGGCCTGGAGCCATACCACTGCAGCCTGTATGCTCCTCAGATCTCCCAGGCTAAGGGAATAGGGATGAGACAGTATTTGAATGCAGGGACCTCCTAGAAAAAGTCAGAGTGCAGAGTATTGTGCCGGTACGAGGACAGGATGTTCGTCCCTCAGGGCTGAAGCTATTCCCCACATGGGGCTAAGGTGACTGTACTCTCCCAGTGTCAGCCTTTTGGATGACTCAGATTATAAAAGAGACCACTAATGCACCGTAAAGGATCTCACAGCCCTTAGCCATGGGAAAACAGCAAACAGTCCCACTTCCCAAGGTAACCCAAAGGAAGTGGTGGTGTGGGGCAAAGCACCGTGAGATCTTTTCTCATCTTGTTTCTGGAGAGAGGATGTACATTTTACTACCTTCCCTTTGAGGGTGCAGCTAATCCTGCTGATAACTCACGGCTTGTTTCTCACATAGGCTGCTTCTGGTCTCCCTGGAAAGTGGGGAGGGTCCAAGAGCATCCCCAGTGCAGACTGGTAGGCACAGAAACCCACTCATGTCTGTGTGACAGGGTGGGAGAGAAGGGAAGAAGCGTGGTTTGTGGTGAGGCTTTACAGCCTCTTCTTGGCGATGTTATTAATTCGTTTTGGGACATTGGGAGACTCTTTTAACCTCTCTTTGTCTCAGATTCAAACTCCTACAAGCAGTTATTATAACATTTGGCTGCATTATGGCATTGTTGAAAGGCTTAATTAAATTAAGTGTTCCGAGATCTTTGAATGAAAGGTGCTATCCAAGGGAAAGCCTGTTGATGATGATGACTCTGAATTACAAGGCCAAGTACTTCACAAGTTTTACTCAGTCCTTGGTTAGACAAAGTTATTTTTAAACACTGTTTGATCTAACATTAAAAGTGTTTTGGGAGTACCATGTGTATAGACATGACCTCTGACCCTCAGTGGGAGTGATTTGTCAATGGAGGGTTTTAATGGTAGCAACAAACTGCACATCATTCACATGTAGGCAAATGTGCTAAACTCAATCAAATTTTTATTCATTTCTTCTTTTATTTATTTCTTCTTTTATATCTTCTGTATTTGAAGACCTTTACTAGAAAGAATGAACAGGACTTTTATTTATTTCAGGAGTAAAGCTGTCTCAGGTGAGAAATTAAAAGGAACTCAATGAAGTTTGTAGTCGTCAAAGCCAAAAGAGGCACAAGCAGATGTCTTCTTTTTTCAAACCTGTGAGTACATCTCTGGGAGGAGAACATGCTAAGTTTGTTGGGGACTTCACTAGGTGGTATATTATCAATAACAAGAAGGCAAAACTGCAAGTCTTCTTTTAATTTGTATGTGTTTGCAATTACACAAAAACTCCTGTGCTTTGTCAGGAAGGGCTGTAGTTCTAAAATTCTTGTCCTGTCTTCCTACCAAGCATCTCTTTGTCTGTTTCTTCAGCTCGCATTTCCCTCTACCAGAATCCCTGACACACTCTTCCTTTGCCATCTTTTCTTCTGAATTTGAAAGACATAGTTTTCCTAACTGTTTTTATTGGGAGGGTTTGTCCCCTGTAACCACAACAGGCCATTTCTCCTCTCACTGTTGCCATCTTGAGCAAGATATCAATCCTTCCTAGCTTTTCTCACCACTTTTTTCTCTTTTCCCAGAGTTTGCTTCTGTGTACAACAACCTACTTTATCAATTTCACCATAAAGCAAAGTGTAAATCATTGAATTGTTGGGACTTCTAAGATCATCGATTCCAAAACTTTAAGAGGAAATTTTTAATGGGCTAATTTTTTTGGTAGGTGCTATAGGCACAGAACCATGTCTAGTTTGGGGGTCTGGGCTCCTTAAAGGTCTGCTTTGCAGCCTATTATATAATAAATGTGATTATTTCAATAGACAGGAAGGATGGTATTTTGGTTAAAGCCTCCAGGAGATCAGGATTCAGCTTCTAGCTCTGCATGCTTCCTGTGTGGTTTTGGGAAAGACACTTTGTGCCATAATTCCCCATCTGCAAACTAAAGATGATATTACATCCTGTTTCTCACCTTCTCCCTGCAAGCTCTGTAAAGCTGCAGAGCCTGTAAGCACTGTGGAGCAAATAATGTCACTTTTTTATGCAGCACTTTCCATATGAGAGTTTCACTCTCAGCAGAAGACTAATGACTTTTGTAGTGTTAATAATAAATAATAATTGTAATCATACATAATACTTTCAGTCTTTCTTGCACTTAAGGTTGATTTTTCCAGACTTTCTGCAAGTTTACTTTGGGACCAGCCTGAGCAAAGAATAATCACATCAAACTGTGCTAAATTAGGTGGATTTCTTTTACCATATACTTTCTCTGTATTTACTGAAGGAGAATGAGCAGCAGACTTAAGACCATCAAACTCATTTCACCTTTGTAATATTTAAACTAATTAGTCTCAGAGATGAAAAACGCATTGCTCAGATTCCAGATAATCTTAAACAAAACACTTCATGCTGATTTTATTCTGCTTCTATCTGTGCAAAGATTAAACAAAACCCACAGTTGGTTTCATCTGCCAGGCTCTAAAAAAAAAAAAATCATGTCATAGAAAGAGAAGGGGGGAAAATAAATCCAAGGCAAGGTTTGCAGTGCTCGGAGTTTGCTCATCCTTAGTTTATCTTCTGCAAATGAGCATGTATAAAACAGTCCACCTACTGTTCTAGTTGCTACGATATAATGCAGTTCCACTGAATGATCCTGTTAACCTAACCTTCAATTTGCTGGGATTTGAACTCTGAATTACAGCTTACTAACATAGTTTAACAGCTGGTACAAGGGCTTCTTTTGAATTTTTAATCACATGAATTAAAGATTGCTGGAGATGCTTTTCAGACCTCCACTAGCAGTGATCCAATGTACGGAAAGACAAGTATAGGTAGCCCCATGAGGGTTAAGAGCACAAAGGTACTATGACTTGTGAAACTATGCTGCACTCTTTGCTTGCCAGATTAGGAATACTAGTGCAAATTATTCATGTGAAGGCAAATTCACATTATGGCTCCAAATGGATTTAAAAATCCCTTTTTAGCTTGCATTTTTCTACACAGTGTGCACAGCACAGAGCACAGGTTTTGAAGATAAAGTTTAGTTTAGCAGTATGTTTCTTCTGTTCCATGTATAAAAGGGATACAGGCACACACACACAGGCAAGGGAGAGAAAGAAATATATAGAGAGTGATTGCAACTAATATCTGGAATGCAATGAAAACAAACATGACCGTCTGTGGATGTTTTGGGGTGGATGTAATCATCTTTGCCGTTGTACAGTGTGCAGAATGCATGTGTTTAGATTCTCTACTCTTTGTGTCTCCCATTATTTATTCCAAGAAGATCTTTCTTGTTGAGGACATTTCTCAGGGAAAGGGGGGAAAAAAAAAAAGGAAAGGAAAAAAAAAAGACAAAAATGCAGTTCAACTGGAAGCTTCTCTACACTAACACGCCAGCTGATGAGTGCTGTGAGAACTTGGGAAAACAGACCCTGGCTCCCAAGTCCACTACTCCTGCAAACCTGAAGATCAGCAGAATAAAGTGGATGGAGTTGTTTAAACAAAGTAAGTTGAGGGAGGAAAAAAACACTAAAACAAAAATTAGGGCAGCAGGAACAAGAAAGCATGTTGCTTCTTAATTATGCTGTGTTCTCTCTCTAATGGATTGGCCTCCCCACATGCTCTAAGTAAAGCAACTGGCATGTGGCATCCTCTGCAGTGAGAGGAGCAGTGGCAAGTGTACAGCTGTTCATGCTGACACACAGGTGTTTGATTTTTGGATCCTTTAGCTAGACAGATTTTTAAGGGTGTACGGGGGAATCATCTGCAGTTGTTGCACAGAAAGTGAGTGGTCCAAGAATACCAGAGTTAATTATTATGTAAATCCTACTCTGCAGCCAAGGCTCAAGGCTGGAGTCAGAACTTTGTGCCCCCAGTTCCCTGCCAGCTCTGGGTCACTATGTGATTCCATTGCTTTACACTTGTCATTAAGTGCTGTGTGTGAGCTGGCAGAGATGGACATTCATGAGAGCAAAGAGGCAGGAAGGTCAAGTGGTGACGAGAAGCAGTGGCAGTCGGGGTGATCACTGCCCCTCTCAGTGGCACAGTGGCATCTTGGGGAAGAGAGAAGTGGCCGTGCCAAGTCATGGAAGTGGTGATGCTGAAGCTACAGGGAATGCTTTTCCCAGTCCTCATGGAAAGCCTTAAGAGCAGCAGGTGGGAAGAATGTTCAGGCAGAGCTTTGGCAGCTGCTCGTCCTTTTGTGAATAGTACTTGCTCCAGCACTGAGAGCTCATGCTGCACTAATAGACTGAGCAACACAGTGTTTTTGGGCAATGTGTGGCTGGTGAAGGGTCCATTTGAATGGAAACAGCAAATATCATCTCCTCCTTCCAAATTCCCTCTGTGGACAGTCAGTGATTTGTCCTCTCCTTCTGCAAGCCTCTTCAACCAGCAGGGCCTCAGTTTCCCCAGCTAACATGTTATTTTTGTCAAATGACAGTGTTATGGAAATGCATGGCATATTTTCTTTAAACTACTAATGTGTATAAACCTTCATATTTTTAATGATCTGTTCAGAGCTGTCAAATTAAGCAGTGTCAAGAGTGACTGGGGGAATATGACCAACAGGGCCAGGTTGGAAGGGGCTTTGAACAACATCATCTAGTGAAAGGTGTCCCTACCTATGCTGGGAGAATTTGGAACAAGATGATCTTTATGTTCTCATCCAATCATTGTATGATCTCAACATGAAAGATTTTGAGGGTTTGCAGTGGACAGTTCAATTTCTTCTCATTCCTTTGGATATCCTGGGGTGGATCAGAGGGCTGGTGATGGGTTTGTTCTCTACCTGTGCCCAACATCTCAAATGAAAAATGTGCTGTAACTTCTTATTTGGTCACTTTTTGACACAATTGCACCTTGGTAGAAAAAAATAATTTGTTTTGTATGCTCTGGGACACCTGGGTTTTATACTCTTGAGGGTAGCCCTGCCAGGTGTCTGTGCCTCCCTGCCTGCTGCTGCTGTGCTGGGTGCTGACGTCTCCATGTTGCACTGCTCTGATGATGGTTGAGCTTCATCTTGATGAGCAGCACCAGAAGAGCAGCAGGAGCAACATGGCCAGCGTTAATGCTCTCCTGTAATTCAGATTTGAGTGATGAAACCGAAGAATGCAGAGCAGCTGGGAGTGGGTCTCAGAGTGCTGATAGTGGGCAAGCTGGGAAGTATCACATTTCCCCCCTGGGAATAGGCATTTTTTTCTCCTTGAATTATGCCTTTTGTTTTGTTTGTGTATTCTGCTCTTAGTTTTGCTCTTTTCCCCCATAGCTGACAATGGGAAATAAATCAAATTCATCTCTTCTTGCTTGCAGTTTCCCATGGAGGAGGAGAGGTGGAACACCTCAGACTGTTCTCCCGTGACTCCCAGCCTTGCTTGCCAGTCTCCAAAGCCTGCTCGCTCCTGAGCACAGCTCCCGAGGTCTGGATATTGCCATCCATCACAGCAGCCCTGGTTCCAGCGCTTGCTAAATGCCTGAATTTCCCGCTGGCTCAATGAACAGTTTCCAGCTTGTGGTACATTATACAGCTATTGGGTGAATGGGGCTGAGCATTCCTGTTTGGCTCCGAGTGCCGCGTTCACCTGAGCTCGCTGGCAGGATGAATAGTTCACCGCGGTTCTAGTGCTAACCCCCTTTGTGAACTAGCAGTGAGCCATGTACCTTATTACAAAGACCGACAGCTCCCTGGAAACTTAAATCCACTCTTTTTCCTCTCCCTACCATAGGGAGCTATAAAAGAAAAGGACTTGGTTGGTAGGCATGTAATATAACAAAAAACCCTCTGTTGTGGCAAGATCCAGACTCCCCAGTAACAATGAGGATTATGCTCTCACATCGAAAATGCAGTTGCTAGTTTTAACTGCAGTACCTTATTACAGATTCCTACAGAGTGCATTTATGTCAGGGGCTTGGATGTTTAACTTAAGTCAAGCCTGAGTAGTAAAGAGAGCTCAGCAACTTCTGGGTTTTTTTATATGGAGGGAAAAGATGCAGCTCGATATGCTGTTTTGGTGCTACCTTCCCCCAAACCACTTCTCAGAGAGCTTTAAATAGTCTGACACTGGCACCGGGCAGGAGCTGGCAGAAGAATGGATTTTTTTATCTGATGGCTCGCCAAGGTTGTTTTCAAGAAGGAGAAGTAGAAGAAGAAGGGAAAAGAAAAAAAACCAAAAAACCCCCTTTTGCATGCCAGTCATTCATTGCCTGCCAGTTCCCATGGTTCTCCTATGGATGGTAGCCACAGAACTATTCAAAGTACAGTAAACACCGAGGAAAGTGAAAAGAAACTCATGGAGCAGAGAACAGAGAAGGAAAAAGAGTTGGATATGGGATACATGGTAGTAAGAGTCACCAAGGGATTATTTTAGGATGTACCACAGATGCTTCCTTCGTTGCCAGCTATAGCTGGACCAGCACGCTGCAGGGAGGACCTCACTTCTTCTGGATTGGGAAACCAGCTGACCACACAGCAGCTGAGGACAGTGGGAAGGCAGTAGCACTGTTCTGGGGTATCCAATGTGGAAAACAAGGGTGTCTACAATGTCATTTAGCTACTCTTGGGAAAATTATGTATAGTCCTTCACACAGTCTGGGAGTCCCAAGAGATTTCTCCCATCACTCTGCTGTCTTCTTTTCTGTTCTTTCAGCCTCTGGAGTGGAGTAAGTATTTGACTTTTTTAAAAATTCACTTTTTTATTATTATTTTTTTTGTTTCCTAAGACAGGGAAGGAAAAGAAAAGAGAGAAAATGAAGTCTGATGTCCCATCCTTGGAAGTATTCAAGGACAGGTTGGTCAGGGCTTGGAGCCCGGTCTGGTGGAATGTGTCCCTGCCCATGGCAGGGAGGTAGAACAAGATGAGCTTTAAGGTCCCCTCCAAACCAAACCATTCTATGGTTCTAAGTCTTGCAGTTTCCCACCCACCTCATGCAGATGTGAAATCATTTTTCTTACCTCCAGAGTAGGGGAGCTGTAGGTAGAGACCCTCTGTAATGAGACCACTTGTACAAGGTTGATCTGCATTGCTTTCACTATGTGAATTTAACCTTTGTAGGGCAAGAGAGGTGATGTATCAGAGGAAACATAATTATCTCATTCAGAACAAGCCTTTTATAGAAATAGATAGGTTATCACTGTGGATTTTTCTGATACAGGTAAGTACAGGAAAGGTGCTTGAATCAGTCAAAATCATCCCTCCCTGGGAGTGGTACAATGTGTTTTATCAAAAATCTCTTTTCTTTTACAAGTTGACTGAAATCTTACAGATTCATTTGTCATTTGCATTAAAAATTACACAAATCAAACCATCCCAGATTGGATCTGAGGATAGTTTGCCACTTACTCTGATTAAAAGATAATGGGAAGTCTCACTGTCTCAAGCCACTTCTGAGATTCACTTCTCTCTTGAGCTCGTTGAGCCTGAGGTTGGCACCTAAGCCATACACCTGGCCCCTTGCCTTGGCCATGCCTTTTGCTATCCGAATTACTCTCCCTGGTGCTATGTCAGTGTCTTCCCTGTATTCCCCTGCATGACAGGTTGTTCCCTGGTTTTGTAATCTTGTGTTAAACAAAATTTCAAAATAGGAGCTATTTATGGTATTAAGTTATGTATTGCTTGGAAAAAAATGCACAGCAAAAACCACCAGAAAAACCCCAAATCAAACCAACCGTTCTCTGAAAGAAGAGAAAGCTACATTTGGAGAAGGGGACTCTGAAAATGAACAGTAGGATCCTTCAGGTGTCTTGAGGTCCAAGTCTTGTGAAGATAAGAGGAACTGAAAGACATAGTGAAATTTATTTTTCTCTTCAGACGGGGAAAGTCTTTTTATGTGAGCAGAGCAGCTTTACAAGCAACAGGTGAAAGATAGTGATGAACATTTGCACATATCTGAGAACCATTAGACTCTGATAGTCCTGGTGTTCCCCAGGAAGATGACACCCTTGGAGGTGAGTGATGTTGTTCTGTGCAATCAGAAGATGGGTTCTGGGATAGCTGAGGTGCATTCAGGTTTGGTCAGCACGTGTTCTGCATTTGTGTAAATAGAACAGGGTCCCAAGGAGTTCACAATCATCTCACCAGCTCCCTCACCAGCTTCCAGACCCCTCTCTCATGCAGCTGCAGCCATGATTCATCTCTGTTCCCATGCTCTCCTCACCACTGAGAGATCAGCAGGCACCTGGTGTGCTAAATAATCCTCAAGCAGTTGGCTCAGAGAACATTAACTCTTCCATCACCATATCAGGGTGTTTTACAAAGCACATGCCCAGCAGTGGGATAGGATCCCCCAGGAAAGCTGTGGAACACCTGGTTTTTATTGAAGCACTGTACTTGAGGAGCATAACATTGCAGATCTAATGCATGGGGCAGCCTTTTTCACAGAAGTGGAAGGGGGAAAAAGGCAGTCTAAAGAGTGTATGGGTCTTCTCAAAACACCTGTGAGTAATACCTAAGAGAACAGATGTGAGATGGAGATTTGAAAGGATGAAAGCCTCTGGATTCCCATCTCAGCTGTAGGAAGGCAGGGAGTAGTATCAGGGGAGTGTCTGAGAGAGGTCAGGTTGATGCTGATAAGCAGAAGGAGGCTGAGGGCTTCCTTTGAGTTGCTAAAACCAGAGATTAGTGTCAGCCTGGTTGCTCCCAGTGCTGTACATCAAAGGGTTAGGATGGGGAGTGACCGTCTAAGCAGACTGTGCACATCCTGGTTGAACATGAGGAAGAGTTTCTTCCCTGAAAGAGTTAAGCATTGGAAGGGGCTATCCAGGTAGCTGGTGGAGTCACCATCCCTGGAAGTGTTCAAGAAATGATTGGACATGACACTCTGTGCTCTGGTTGGTATACTTGGCGGAGTGGTGTTTGCTCAAAAGTTACACTTGATCATGGAGGTCTTTTCCAACTTAAATGACTCTGTGATCCCTGAAGTAATTTCCTCCATCACGAGTTTTCCAATGGTTTAAAAGGCTCCTGCACTTCTCTCTCTTCATTTCAAGAATTATATGGCCTTGTTCCACTAAAACAGGGTACACAGAGGAAAGGAGAGTTGACAGAAACTCTCTTTTGGACCTTTCTCTGACTCTTTATGCTCCAGAAAATGAGGGAATAGGAGGAATGCACTTGATGCAAGCATATCCACCTGTGGCTCCATGCTTGTGTAGCAGGTTGTGCACTGGCCCTATGGAGCTTCCTTCACTCTTCTGGTGATTTGTAATGGAATTTTCAGCAGGGAGTGCAGCTGAAAAAACGTATTATGTCCTACAAAATAAAGTAAGTGCTACATCTGTCTAAGGTGACATACCTGGTGTCTACAATACACATCAAAAAACAACAACAAAAAATTTATACATGCTGAGAAAAGAGATGTCTGGTCATCTGGGACCAAGTTCTGACTTTGCTCCTGAGCTGATGAATAATTCAAAGGGCCAAACTTATAGCCAAGCAGCAGTAGGGGTGTAGACCTCTGGCTTTGCAGTGCACCTATTGCAGGTAAGTCATTGTGTTGGATGACAGATACTATTCCAGGGACACAAAGTTTTGGAAGACAGGAAACCTGCTTAAATACACCCCAGGAATGATGAGTTAGAGTAAAGTTATTTAAAACTTAAAAGAATTTGGCAGAATGTCTATTGCTGTTATCCCCTTCTTTCCCTTTCCTTGGTCCCAGTTCTCTGCCATGTTAACGTGTGCAGGAGAGGTGGCCTTGTCAAGCTTTCGAAAGCCAGAATACTGAAAAGGTCAGAGTGGTATTCTATGACAGAGCATGTAAGTCATTATCATTCCAATATTGCCTTTGTAATGAGAATGAGAGCAAAGCAAATTATTGTGAAATAAGCTGTAGAACTTGAGAAAATGTAGTTATATGGCTGCCTAAGTTCTTTAATGACAAGTGGATTCTATGTGTGTCTTTATAAACTCACTCTGTAGCTTGGAGGAGGCTGAAAGAAAAAGATTTGTGGCAATTTCCATGGTAACTATTCATTCCCCCCCCCCCAACTGCATAAGGAAAACTCACATTGCTGTGATTTTGGGACAAAATTGAAGCTACTTACAGAGCTTGGGGATTTTGTTTGATTTTTTTGTTTGCTTTGTCTGTTTGTTTGTTTTAATTTAAGGTCTGTCAAAACTTTGGCACTAATTCCTGTCATCTGAGTTACATGAAATTGAGAGTGAGGTATTTTTATTATGTCTAGGTTCATGTGACTCATAAAAGTCCCACAGTGTGCCATTTTATTGCTAGTGATACCTGGACTGTTTGCTAGAGATGCCCCTTTTGCAAAGATTTGGGTTACTGATAATTTAAAATCTCTTATAAGTCCATGAGGACAAAACGGTTAAAAATGGTGATGTTCCCAATTTGAAGCACAAGCTGGTAGAAGAGCTTATATCAAAATAAAGCCAGATTGGAGGAACACCTGTCCTGTGGAGGTAAGTCTCAGTTAATTCTGGGTGCTTGTGAGTGATTGCTGTGCTGAAATAAATCTTTCAGACCGACTAGCCAGCCCTGGAGGGGGTCACTAGACCAAGAGTCTTCAATACAAGTGATGACAACTAACAGCGACATGAGGCTGTTCATGTCGTACTGCTTGGCACTGTTCAATGTTTCTTCATGTTACTCCTCTATGTTCTCATTAATGTATGAAAATTATGGCCAAGGCCTGGTTTGTATCAGGAATTGTGTGACCAGAAGGACAAGGGCAGTAAAAAACCCCTATGCTGGGATCTGGTGAGGCACCTTGAATCCCTGTTCGCTTTTGGGGCCCTCATGACAAGAAGGACCTTGAGGTGCTGGTTCCAGAGAAGAGCTATCGATGGGGCTGGAGCAGAAGTCTGATGAGGAGTGGCTGAGGGAGCTGGGGAAGGTTCAGCCTGGAGAAAAGGAGGCTTGGGGTGGACATTATTACTTCCGACAACTCTCTGAAAGGAGGTTGTAGCCAGGTGGGGGGCAGGCTCTTCTTGCAGGTAAAAAGTGACAGGACAAGAGGAAAGGCCCTCATGTTTTGCCAGAGGAGGTTTAGATTTGATATTGGGGAAAAGTTTTTCACCAAAATGCTTGTCAAGCCCTGGCACAGTGTAGTAATGGAGTTACCGTCTCTGGAGGGATTTAAAAGATATGTAAATGTGGCACTTGGGGACATGGTTTAGTGGTGGACTGGACAGTATTGGAGGAATGGTTGGACTCAATCTTAAAGCTCTTTTCCAGCTGAAACAATTCTATGATTCTATGCTTCTATCTTACTGTGACTATCTGCAGCCTTTTATACACTCAGAGATTTAAATAAAGTCGATTATGGGTTGATTTCTGTAAACTGTTGAAAACTCCACTTGAATGGGTTTGCAGGCTGGCTTTTGTCAGTTTGGCTTTCTTTGATATCTGAGATTGCAAACTAAACTACAAAATGAAATGAAAGTTACACCAAATGTGCAATATGTCGTTTATACCGAGGAAGTTGGCATTTCAGAGTGAACTGTGTATGTTCAGGGCTTTGATCTTCAGGTGGAAGAAGCTGCAGGCAGAGAGCATGCATGGCTTTTCAAAACCAAGTTGTGATCACAGGAGACCACCTGTGATTTGTTCTGGCTCAAGCAACTCAGAGGGACAGAGGGAAACAGGCTCTTTTTCAGGCCGTGAATAAGAAGCAGTTCAGATAATAATGCAAACATGGCAGTATTGCTCAGAGCACTGTGGCTTTGGGACATATTGATTGGATTCTGGAGTCTTCAATAGATCTATGGAACACATGAACTTTCCATGCACAGAATCATAGAATAACCTATATTGAAAGGGACCTCAATGATAATACAGTTTCAGCTCCCTTCCATGCTCAGGGATGTCTTCCCACCAGATCAGGTTGCTCCAAGCCCTATCCAACCTGGCCTTGAGCACTTCCAGGGATGTGGAAGCCAGAGCTTCTCTGGGCAACCTGTGTCAGTTCCTCACCACCCTCACAGTAAAGAATTTTTTCCTAATATCTGACCTAAACTGTGTCAGTGGGAACCATTCCCCCTTGTCCAGTCACTCCAGGCCCTTACAAACAGTCTCTCTCCAACTTTTTTCCTGGCTTCCTTCAGGAACTAGAAGGCCACAATTAGGTCACCCCAAAGCCTTCTCATGTATAGACATAAGAAATTGGCTGCTCTGAGTAGGACTAAAGGTCTGTGGTGGGTTGGATTCAAGATCCTTCAATGCCAGCCTCTGGCATTGTCTGTGAAATGAGGACAAGGGACTTCTCCTCGGATTTCTTTGAAACACATTTCTGGAAAATAGTGATTCAAGATGGGTTTTGGTTGGAACATCTGGGATTTGGTTTCAGGCTCAGCTGTAGTGAATGTGAGAAAAAGTGTGTCTTCACAGTTAAATTTTAGCTTATGTGACAACATTTAATGGGGCTGTTAAAATGTTTAAAAGATGGCACATACATAAGTGTTTGTGGCTCCTCATCTGGTGTATGATCTGCTCTGACCACAGCATGAACTTGATTTATGTGAGAGGACTGAAGTTCCACGGGATACCAGAAGCCCCTTGATCTCAATGTTTAATTCTGTATTTTTGGCAGAGTTTTAACAGGACTAAAAACTGTCTGAAAGTCTGTGGGTTCCTTGGCTTTTGGAGGGGAGACTGGGGGTTCTGAGAAACACACTCTCACCCCACACCTCATGTTGGCAGGTGGCTGAATGCCTTCAAAAAGTTTTTATTCGAAGAACCTGAAGCACAGGACTTGTCTGATAACCAGGTCATGGTCCCCAGAGGGAAATTCTGAACTGCAGAGTCTGCCACAGCAGGTAACTATTCCCCTCATATTGATTTGACTAAATAAGTTTTAAGTCCTTCACAGCATCAGGTTAGAGCTGTATCTAATATTGAATGAGAAATGTGTGGTGCTGAAAGAGTTAACTGGAGCATCACTAGTTTTCTGAGAAAGCAGTGTGGGGAAGAAATCTTGACCCAAATTCTGGTTCCAGCTAAGCTTCATGGGGTGAGTCTGACTCTTCTCTTTAAAAGGCAAAAACAATACGGTGCCCCAATTATTCTTTTATTTTGCAAAATGTCAAACTGCATGTGATCCATTTAATTTCTACAAGTGTTCCAAATGGGAGAGCTGTCTAGATGTTCCTTTAATTGAGCAATATCCTGCATAGCAACTATAGATTCAACCATCCCTAAAAAAGCTGCTGTAAACCTAATACACACACACAGCTTAAGTTCAAAACCTGCTCTAAACTCATTTTTGAAGTTAAGACTCTATTTAACCTGTACTTGTAACTCCTTATTGAACTCTCCTCCTCTGTTTTCCCTTCAATCTGATTGCAAAAATGATGGCTTTTTTTTTTCCTTAAAGTTGTCTATTAGATCTTCATGTCATGATGGATCTGTGCTACACACTCACCTCCCAGAGCTGAGAAAAGGTCACTGGCAGTTCACTCTCTCCTTAAAATTTGAAAGAGTTGCCCTATAATACTAAAGTTACATACAGGAACTGTGAGACATAAAAACATTGTGCCAGCTTGTCAGAAAGTCACTGAGCAGCTGCCCCTCAGGTTTTTCATAGATGTGTATAGGCATACATATGGCATTTCCCAAATTATTAAAGGTCTGAAATTCAACTAAAACAACTGATGACATTTAGTTAATAATTAGGGGACTTGGATAAAAGAGTAAAAACCTGTTAGGGCTTTTTTTCCCCCCTTTTTTTCCTTTTTTTTTCCTCCTTGGCAAGAATGTGGACTTTGTTTGTCATCTTGTGGGCCTACCTATACCAGTCCAAAGGTGAAATGCCTGAATATTAAGCCATAATCCATCATTGTACACACACTAATTGCTTTCTGTCCTCCCTTCTTCTTGTCACCGTGGTCCAAAGCAGGTTTTCGGAGGCTGAGTACATTCATCTGAGATGTTTGCTGCCACGCTCCACCGCATCCTTGTATGATCTGCCTGGGCTCGGTCCCCCAGAGGAAATTTGTGCATGCATACTGTATGTGAACTTTAGATAAATAAATAAACAGGAGAAACAGCTTCCAGATAATTGAAAGCGAGTGAAGGAGGGAGCAAAAAGAAAACAATTTCTCAGGGGAGAAGCAGGCTGAGGTGGCAGGTATGATTAAAATCCATATGATTTATGAGTAGGTGCATTCCTAATGTGACAAAACCTGAGTGTTTGTTTTGTTGCATCTGACAATAAAGTTTCCTTTTTCACCCACTTTTTTTCCTTCTTTTCCCCCTCCTTTCTCCTTTTTTCTTCTCTGTTTTTCCCCCTCGTCTCCTTGCTGCAGGTTTTTCTCAGGAGTTAGCCACTCAGGAATTCCTAGTGCCTGACTGAGCAGTAATTTAGCAAGCTCTCTTGTGCTCTTTTCCTGTCAGCATTAACATGTCAATTCATTTTAATAGTCTGGGCATGCGCAGAGGGGATGCATTTTCTCAGTAGGTATCCCATGAGCCCACCCCGTGGTGCAGAAATGTGTTATAGCTTGTCTCAGGCCACAGAGACTTCAGCAGGTTTATTTTCATTATGGCCAAGTGTATTTGTTAAGACAAAGCATGAACAAGGAAAAAGAATCTACAAAACCCAGACTTTAAAATATTAAATGGGATCTATGTGTCTGATTGGTAATTTATGACCTGTGTACAGAAATGGTTATAAAGGATTTCTTTGCATGGTATTATTGTGTGGTTTCAAGAAAATGTGTGCTGTCACTTCCTCTCTTTTTTTTGAAATTAAATGATACCATGTGACATTAGGAATTATCTGTAATCATGATTAATAGTTGAATTGGCTTTTATATTAAACCAGAATTTACTTGCCATCTTTCTTATTAAAGAGCCTTCAGATAGATTTGTATCTAATGTTTTGCCTCAAGTATACAAAATCAAGGACTATGCAGACCAAGAGCCAACCCTTTGATTACAATATTATTTTTCTACCTAAAAATAAAAAAGGTGAATTTTTATATGCTTTAAACCTTACAAGTAGAAATTGTAGATTTATGAGAAGAGAGAAGGAAAAAATTAGAAAGCTACCTCTTGGCATCTGAACTGACATGTTTCCAGATGCAACCTAAATTGAGCCAAGGTATTTTGGTTGTGCAGTACCTTAGTGGAATTAAATATTTAAGCACGTGGAGCTGTGGTATCGACATCCGTACGGTACAAATACTTTTTTAGCCCAGCTGGACTCAGCTTCATTATCTAAATGACCTGAAAAAGGTAAGATGGTGGTTTATTTTTAAAGGATTCTCTCCACCTAAGGAAAATACACCATTCTGGTAGGTCCTATCTTTCCTACTCTCTGTAGGCACATGGAAGCTGCAAGGTCCTCAAACTGTGTTGGGGATGTGCATGTGCTGGGGCATAACTGCAGCTGAGTAGATGGAGAATAACATCAGGAATCTGAAGTCTTGCCTGGAGATTCCCTCTCAATCCACTGCAGAAGGAACAAACTTATTTCCTCAAAAAAGGAACCACAAAGTACCTTTTCTCTCCTCAATGCTGGTCAGCAGAGCATTTCTCAAAAGTAGCTGGCACGAGACCTCGCGTGACAAAATGTTATGGCACAGGGCTATAGAAAAGCCAAACAAAACCATGCTTTGAGCTGAGTTCTGTCTGTCTGCTGCTCAGACAGTTGCTCTTTATGGCCTGAATAAGCAAGTACAGTGACAGAAGAAATACTGAGTTTAAAGGAGAGCTGCAGCTACTGAGAGACAGCACATCTGTTAAAAGTAGGAGCAGTGATGTGGTTTGTGCTCAGCGTCTGGAGGATGGTAGAGGAACCTAAAATTGGTTTCTGATGAGCCATTCTTACTGCAGCAAAAATGTAGTTCAGGTAAAGTGAACATGAGACTGTGCTGAGCACCATGAGAAAAATTATATTGGTCAGGAAATGTCAGAAGATACTTACTCAGTGAGAGTCTATGACTGTGTCAGTGGGACAATAAAAAATGTTCTGAATAGCTGTGTATGTGTGTCACAGCCCATACACCCTGTTCCTCTGGAAGGGTTCTTTGGTCACTGGAGTGACTGTACATGGCTGGTAGGTTTCAAGGAGATCCATCTTCTGGTGCTTTTAGGAATTTGAGCAACTTGTTCCAGTGACTCAGCAACCCTATAGTAAAGAATTTCTTCCTAACACCTAATCTAAATCTCTCCTCTTTAATTTAGAAACATTTCCTCTTGTCCTATCACTAACTTCCCATGTAAAATGTCAGTCTCCATGTTCATATAAGCTCCTTGTAAGTATTTTACTTTTCAGGGTAAAATATAAGTAGGTCAAGAGAAGATCAGGCTAAGCTGTCTGTTGGCATATATTAGTGACATCAAGGTATTTTCAGGTGTGTTTTTAGGAGGTGATGTGAATGAAGTGAGGTTGTCTATGAACGTGCTTAGTTATATTATCCAGTAATTGAACTCATTGGCCATATTTTGCTCAAATTTGACTGCAGGCCAATAGACTCAGCCTGTTTCTGTAAATGGTAGATTAGGTAGAGAAAGATTTTTGAATTAACATCCTCACAAGCACTGTGATCTCATTAGGTACCTGAGAGTCCATTTCTGGAAGCAGAAGGAAAGAGAAAAAGGTGTTAGAAATTGCCCAGCAGTAATAAAATTCTTAATTCCGTTGTCTGCATGGCTCCTCCTAAGTCTAATAAGTTATAGAGTCAAACTTTGCTCCATGAGGGAGTTTCTTACCAATCACAGTCTGGGAAAGAATCCACTGCCAGCTCTAGATAAGGGTGATAAGCAGAGGATGAGGTCTGAGAGCTAATTCCCGTGTATCTGTCTTCTCCCATTGAGGCTAAGGGTTCATGCAAGGAGGTGGATCCGTCTGTGCCAGACTTTACAAACACACCCTCTCACCCTGAAAGTTTTACTGCCAAGTTGCTCTACCTTAAATCACTTGCAAGTAAGGTTTGAACTGTAATTCATGCTGGGTTCTGGCAAAAGCAGGAATAAAGATATAAGTGTAATGATTTGGTTCCCGAGAGAAAAAGCAATGGAAAGGAGGGGTGCACTTTACAGCCACATGGCAGTTTCACTGTGTGGGAAAAATGTCTTCATAACTCTAAATAGCAAAATTGCAAAATCCTGCATCATTTCAGGGAGATCAGTCATAGCAAAAAAGCAACACAGGTGGCAGGGAAGGAAAATCTGAGGTTTTAGGAACAAGAGAAGCAAAGCTGCTTGAGGGAAGGGTGCATAGCACAAACCCCCAAATTCAAGAAGACCTGAACCCTCTGAATTTCCTAATCAGCCAGAAGAGACTAAAAACTGCAAGGGAATCTCCCAGCCCAGTGAGGCAGCAGGACCCCACCATCATCTCCCATCCACCGCCCATCCAAGTGAGGAGAAAAGTAATTGCTTTGGGTAGGAGGCACAATAAGACATGAAATACAAACATGTCTTTTGTAGAATTTGCCGGCCATAAAAAGTATTTTAATGACATCTGGTGCAGGGGCGTGTTGAAACTTAATTAATTAATCCTTGCAAAGGACTTGGAAATTCTGGGATCAAAGGTGTTGCAGAAGTGCAAAATGCCATTATTATACCTATAAACGTGTGCTTGTTAACTTAAATGCTGTTTATTTATGGCCCCTACAGCAGTATATATCAAGTATACTATGAATATTTTAAAAGTACACTTTTCTTATCGCTTAAAATGGTCTCTGTCTCAGCCCCCTGCACAGTGTGGAATCTCAGAAACGTGGAATTGAGCCTGATCACACCTCTGCCTTTTTGGTTGGGTTTCTTGGTTTGTCTGTGGTATTTCCACTCTGGAATATTGACATGGATGCTGCTACATAAGAAGCAGAGATTATGCACAATGATCCATAGTCATGACTGAAAAGTTCACTTCAGGATTGGTTTCATCTTGGTATGTGGTTGCAGCTTTCTGTTTTGTCTCCCTTTCTATTCATGGAGTTAAGGTTGGAAAAGACCTGCAAGATCATCGAGTCCAACCTTTGACCATCCCCACCACTCCCATTCAACCATTTCAGAAAGTGTCATGTCTACTTGTTTGTTGAACACTTCCAGGGATGGTTATTACACCTGTTCCAAGGCTTAACCACTCTTTCAATGAAGAAATTTTTCCCCATATCCAACCTGAACCAATCCTGGCACAACTTGAGACCATTTCCCCTTGTCCTATCCTCCTATATCCCAACATCTGTCCTATACAATAAAAAATTAATCTAAGTGTGTCTATCCCATCCAAAACTTGAATCAACTCATTGAATTGAGGTCTCCCACCCACCTATAATGTTTTCTTTGTTTGTTTCTGCTTTGTAGCCATTTATAAATAATAGAAATAATAACCAGTGCTGTGTTCCCACTAATTCAAAATTTAACACTGGAGATTTTTTACAAATCAGAGGAGCAAAACATGTTCATCCTCAGCAGTCAGTTAGAATGCAGGATCTTTTCTTCCTCCTCTATTGGAGTAGATAGTAAAATTATTCTTTCCCTAAGATTTATTTCAGGTTTTGTTAAATATTTGACTTTACAGCTTCCCCATAGTTACGTGGAATTTTCTGAATTACACCAGAAAAAAGTTTAGAAATGCAGTCTGTGTGATTCATGGCCACATTATTTAGACTAAATTTGTAAATTCTGTGCAGATGACAATAGCATCTTTGTAGATCTTTTAAAATATAAATGAAATATGAGTTTTCTTTCAAGGTACAAAATGTCATTAAGGGCTCAGGTGGTTAAAATCAACATGAAAAATACATGCTGCATTTTCCCTCCTTAAATGCAATAATGTAATCAGATTTCAAGTCATCTTACCTACCTCACTTACAGCTTTATGGAGATTAATTAGTTTTTAGCCCCCAGTCACATGATCTTTCCTGACTGCCATTTAGCTACATTTGCTATCTGACTTGAACCTGTAAGCTGTCTCCAGCCCCAGAGGACAGATTAAATTTTAGTATTGGTTGCCTTCTTCCTTTGATTTAAAGGTAGATAGTTAGAGCCATAGTTCAATTATTCTTTGCTGTTAATTAGCGTTTCTTTGGGAAAAGCACATGTTTGAAGAAGGAGAAGAAAAACGGCTCAAAGTAGGAGACAACTTTCATGTGTTTGTGCTAAAAAGATTTTTCCTGATCAGGTGCAGAGCCATAAAACTGCTTTTAATTCCCATCTATATCACCTCTCACTGCTGTGTGTATGCCTGGCTTTTATGCACTGCTAATCGATGAGGTTACCTTCTCATTTCTGTAAAACGAGCTGGTCAGAAAGGAGGAGAGGAAATATTTCAGTTCCCCTCCTCAAGCAGGAGGGAGGTGAGTCTGTGTGTGCCTGTGACTTGGCTTTTGTTTTCTAAATTTTCTCCTTAAATTAACTTGAACGCTTTTTCTATAATGTGATTTTATGTAAAGGGAATGTTTTATTCCTTGTTGAGAATGATTTCCAAGGCCATTTAATATCCGAATAAATTCCCTTCTCTTTTCCTCAGTGTGTTAGAGACGATAAACATAGATTGGATAAAACAGTGTGTAGACAAAATCCTGCCCTTAATTCTGGGTATCCTGTTTACTTCAGGGTAATCCTCCTTTCTCAAGAAAGAAAAGTACATTTTGGCCTGTACTTTGAAAAGACAAAAAACAGATAAACTCTGGAGGAGAAATAGAAGGATTGTTTAGGTTTTTTTTTCTGTTTGCGATGAAAAATAAAGTAAATAATAAAGGGATTTGACCAGTGTTGATGCTTAGGATGCTGTATAACTGAGCTCCTCAGCAGTATATAACAAAAGATCAAAGGGATCTCTGGTTCACATAAATAAAGCAATTCTTGGAGTGAAGGCTGTGTGGTTTTTCCTTAGGTGAAAGCTGGAAGAGAGTTAAGATAATGAAAGTGTTATCTATTACACGTTGAGAAAACATCAGAGCCAAACCCATTGAAGCTTTTATATGGACATTACATGTGGCTGCCTATTTGCCATTTGTTTCCTAAATTTCCTCTAATTTGCTCTGCAGCAAACATTCACCTTGGTTAAATAGGGCTCAGCTCAGCAATATCCAGCAGAACCGCGGCGTTTCCTGGCTCCGGCCACGAAGGCTCTGCAGGATTTTCGCTGCTCAGGTGTTGCAAAGCCTAATCCTTATTCAGGAACCAAAATGATCCACTTTCCTTGCCTGCGGTGCTTGGATCCCTGCCTTTGGCAGTAGCCCCAGACTCCTGCAGAAGATGAAGACATCCCTCCATGCCTATAGATGGAAAGGCGCCAACATGGATGCCATCAGAAGGACGCAGCTGAGCATATGCTGAGAAAATTGTGGCATCCATACTGTACATGGGGAAGGGCTGACTGAACACACCAGTTTGTTGAAGCTTATGGCCCTGAAAAGGAAACATAGGTTTCCTGTAAATGTCATTCAGGGATATGCTAACTGTTATTTCCTGGCGCTGGATCATGATGCTTTCAACACATTCTGTTCATCTACCTCTGCTGCCTGCCTGCCTGGCTGTGCACAGCGATAGCTCTCCTGTCTTCTCACCTTTCCCTCCTCCCTGCACAAGGCTAAGGTAAGAGAGACTCAGGCAAAGGGAAAAAAAATGGCTTGGGGATGGAGAACCAAAGGGAAAAAAATTAAAAGGAATGGTTCGGTGTTGCATGTCTTCCCCTGATTGCCACCATAGCAGGACAACTGTCTAATGAACATGTTTGGGCTCCATCACTCTGACTCCATTATGAGGGAACTGGTCCCCTGGTGCCCTTCTGCCATAGCATTTCATTTGAACAAATTGCTTTTAGCCTGAGTGCCCACACTAAGGCTGCTCTGCTATGGATTCTTAAAAGTTTTCTTAAGTACCTCCCACAGTATGAGTTGTCTCTCTGGCTTTCTGCGTTCCTCATCTCCCTCCTTCCCTCCAGCCCTCAGGTGTTGTGTTTTGGAGTGGCAGTGTCAGCAAGTGGGCAGGTGAAGCAGAGTCAGGCAGCGTTGCCGTGTCTGTGCACCAGTGACGGTGGCTCAGCATCGCTGTCCACCCCAGGTGGTACCTGGGCCTGGCTGTCCCATCCCATTGGAGCAAAGCAATTAAAGGAAAAGAGGTAAACACTTACAAATGTAGCAGTGAAGGCTACTGAGGGCTTTGTTCCAAGCCAGGAGCATAGACCCTCAGCTTTTGTTCTGGTGATTAAAGGGGATATGTTATCTCTATTCCTGCTCTGTGCTGTATAATGTGCTGATGAAAAGCAAGTTTCTGTGTGTAGTGAATAAGGATCATTGTTTTGGGGATAATGAGGCTCCACTCCCTTTTGGCTCTCTCTGAAAGACCACAGCCCTGATGAAGGAACAGTGCCACGGGTCCATCAAGTGTCTGCTGAATGCAATGGGGACGGGGGCGATTTTCACAGTCATCATTAAATGGCTTGGGAGGGTTTTGTGCACCATATTCTAGTGTATCAACCCACCATAAACAAGCAACTGGCTACAGGGCTACAACCTCCTACCATCCACCCTTTACCATCAGGACCTTGTGTTTGCTGGGTTAGGTGTCAAGAAAAGAAAGAAATTCAAAATTCTATATTTTTTATATTTCTACATATGTTTCCATACTTTATTTCTGTATTTCCATGCATCTAAAACATCCCATATTCACGCAAATTAAAACAGGTCAAAAAAGTAGATTATAGCTGGGTACGGGTGTGTTAATTTCTGTTGTACCATTGGCATAAGCAAGGCTTTAATTAACATGATACAAAACTTGGCTGGTACTTAAATCCCACTAGGGCAGTCTGGAGGACTGTGGTCAAAGTTCCAGGTTAATTCCAGTGAAGTTGTGGAGCCTTTGAAATTTTGAGATCTCTTTTCAACTGTTGAAGTATGAATATAAGTAATTTTATATAAGGTTATCTGTGTGTGGGAGGTGTCACATGTCACATTCAGTCAGACTAAGGAACTAATAAAGGTCTCTTTATCATTATTATTTTTAATAGGTGTTTTAATAAGAAAAAAAATCAAAGGTTTTATGAGAGAAAACCATTCACATTTGAAACAGAAAGTGTGACTTGCCAGGATATTGCAGTAAGACTGACACGGTGCCAGGCAGGAGGTGGGGATCAAGGAGAACCCTCACTTTTTGGGTGGTGGTTCTCTGGACCAAAGAAGGAAAATATTGGAAATGCATGAAAAATGCACACCTAAAGAAAACAATAGCAGTACTGGTTTCTGTGTGGATTTCAGTGGAGATTTCTATGGAGAACATAAGCCCAGGAAATGTCAGGGGTCTGGTGGCCCATGGTGACTCATCAGTGGCCTTCTCCAGAAGTCCATGACCCACTGGGGACAAACCACAGTGTGTATTCCCGGACTGACTGTGGAGTTTGAGGTGCTCAGTTCTGGGTTACCTTGGCCATCCTACTGTTTATCTTGAAGGGTTTGGGGGCAGATGCTCAGTGTTTTTTGAAAATTTTTCTTCTTTGTAGTGTGCCATTTCTCCAGTTGTCAGGAATGCAAACAAATAGAAACAAATAGGTGAAAAGCCAGAAAAATATTTAAACCAAACAGATCTACTTTACAACTGGCTCTGAGTGGGACCAGGTTTACTTGCAGTGGAAACATCTCTGAGGCAGATGGTAATACTTAGCACAAGGAACCAAAGGAATCATTGCCATAAAGATGCCTCTTCCAGCCATTCCTAGATGCAGAAAGAAACAGTATTCCTTGTGTTTCCCTCTAGGAATGACTGCTCATGTAGGATGCATTATTTGATACCTCTTATTTACTAATGCAGTTGAACTAAAGACCAAGACACTACTGGACCCAGTTCACAGATATTTATTGCACCAAATCCAATCTATAATATAGTGTCAGCCTTGTACCAAAGCAGGAGACAGTAGTATTTATGATTATTAGTACAATATTGAATCATCCTGAACCAATTACTGGTCCAATTACTGTGTCATTATTATCTTCTGAATAGGGCTTGATTTGTCTGTGATAAATATGATGCAATTAAACTACCTTTTTACATAATAAAACACTGCAGGTGTTTATTCTTAAGGGTTTACGGATACCAACAACCAATAGATTTAATTAAAAAAATCCTTGAAATAAATGTGAATTTCATTAAATTGTTCTAGCATTGGTAAGTATTTTAAGACTATCTACCAAAAGATTCTCTCTTTGTAATCTGACTTAAAAGCTGTGCTAAGTGCACAAAAACAATGACTTCACCTTTTTATGTTTCAATAATTAATAACATTTCTTTAAAGAACATGTAATTGGTCTGTAATAGTATATGTTAAGAAACAAAAAAAGTTATGCGGGTCAAATTGCTATTACCATTGTGTCAGAATGAGGGATAAATGTATGCTGGCTTAATGAAAAATCTTATTAAATTCAAATTTTCTGCTCAATAATTTTAAATTTAGCACTACAGCTATAAACATAATATTGACTTTACTTTCATTTGGTACTAGCAATAGGTACAAAACTATGTGATACTGGCTTTAGATTATAAAAAGAACAGATCATTAATGTGAAATCCTACCTGGAATTATTTTGTCTTTCAACACCAGGGATGAATAACTATAACTTTAGCTATAAAACAGTCTAAGTCAATACAGTGTAAATGTGTATAAAACTATTGCTGGACTATTTTATGCAGGTTTTCAGAAAGGAGAATTCCCTTCCCCAGCTTAACTGTTGGACAACCCTACAGTGCAGGGTCCAAAGAAATGGTGATTCCAGTATTGCCTTTCTCCATCTTCCTTCCCTTGCTGCATTCAGTAATTTTATTTGTGCACTGTATTAGGGTTTGTCTTTTCTTTTTTCTCTGTGGATTGTGGTAGCACAGGATGTCAGGAGAAAGTGTCTTCTGGAGAAGGCCAGATGTTTGATACTGGAAGTTTTCCTTGTGTTGGGGCAGAAGAGGCTTGAGGTTCCTTCAAAAAGCACATCCAGCTAAAACCAGGACACCCACAAGCTCGTAATCCAGTTTCACAAACATGGTTAGGAAGGGATAAGGAGAGTTCAGCAGGAAATCCGGAGGCATGGTGGTGCTGACTCCCACCAACCCGGGCTCATGGACCCCCAGTTCTGCAGCAGTGAAGCTCCCAGGGCTCCAGGGTCACCAACTGCCCGCAAATAACACATTATTTTGCACATGAATTGTATTTGATCATTGGCAGCTAATACTTTTATATACACTTCCAGATATCTGTACTCCTTCACCTGAAAGCACTACAAGGAGTGGCTGCGAGATGCTTTAGCACACAATCTCTCCTGACTGTCTAATCCTTAACAGAAGCTCTTATGGCTTTGTGGAAAAACATTTCTCCACAGCTCCCAATGGCAGCAGGGCAGGGTACACACCAGGGCAGGATGCACGGCCCAGCTTCCCACCCTGCACCCATGGAATGTGCCTCTGGGCCTCCACAGCTTCACCCATTCCCTCCCATCCATCTTCCCTACAGCACAGGCCACACTGAATTATAAAACAAAGCTTTTTCAAAAGGTTTATTAAGCAAGATGTAAGGTCAGGCTTTTAGTTGGAAGTCTGAAAAGGAAAGGTTACAAGCAAAACAAATACAAACACAATCCCAGTCTAAGCTTAAACAACTGGATTCCTTTTCAATTGCTTGGTCTGGTTTCTCAGATCCTGAAGACATACTGCAGCTGTTGGGATTTGAAGCATCCTAACTTCTGCCCTAAATCTTGATCCTACTTTCAGGCACAGGCAGCTTGGCTGGCTTCCTTCTTGTCCTCTTGCTGTAGTTCTCCAGGAACATTGACACTCTTTTGGTTTGAGATAAAACCTATTTTCTTGTGAAATGACCCTGCTGTAGACACAACATGTAAGCACTGTGTGTTTCCTCCTCTTATCCCTCACCTCTTTGGTCAGCACCACAGCACATCTGGGTGCTCCCATCATGGAGACCAGATATGGATGTTCCCACCTTGGCTTTGAGATGCTCATAAAGGCCTTTGGGGATGCTGATGCCTTCAGTCCCACTTCAGTTGCCCATTCCCATCTCAGAGGGTGCCTGCTGACCATCCTCACTAATCCTTGCTTCCTAACATCCAGGTATGGAGTAACTCCTACAGCACCCCCATGCTTGCTGTATAGGACTCACCCAGAGGTCTGTGCCGTACATGGAGCACTTCACTGCCAACCCCCTGAGGGGTTTTGGCACCAAAACTGGGAAAGAGGATAAAGTTTAATAACATTTTCAACTTGTTTGCAAACTAAAATCAAGACTGACTAAGATAGAAGCTTGTGATGATAGGAGTGATTGAATAGCCCAGGTCAGCTTTGTGCCTAGTTGGGGATGTACTCTCTTGGATGATGGTGCTCTGATTTAGATTAGTTGCACATGGATCAATAGACACTGAAACAGAAACACATGGAAAAGGAGAGCTAAATTATGGAGGAAAAAAAATAAATAACTCCCCAGTCAAAGGACAATCTAATGGAAGCATCCTGGATAGCTAATTCTGTTAATTATTTCAAAGCAGCCAACACATTTGGGTTTCTACTGCAGCCTCTCTGCCATCAGGAGCACAGGTCCATAATGGAATTCAGCACCAGTTTTTCTGGTCTTTATCCCTGGAATGGCATGTGTCTGCCAACCAACACCAGGCAGGATAGCAGGTCTCAAAGACAAAAGAGTATTAATGGATAGATAATTGCCCACCTTGCAAAAATTTGCTGGGAACCTGATACTCTCATCATTTGTCACAAACAACTCCACAATGTAATAATATAGGAAGTATCATTGGTGCTATAAAAAAAGTGATGGTGCAAATTACACTTCTCTTTCTGCTGAATGGTGCTAAATAGCAGGGAGTTCCCATTTTTTTATTGCCAGGATTTCAATGATTGTAGATGTACATTTGCAGGGATCAATTGATAATTTGGAACACATGTCATCAATATTTCATTTTCTCTATATTTTTAAATGAAAGGAAGAAGCCCAATTTCACAGTTGTAAGATTAAAAAAAAAAATCTCATTTTGTTTTTCTGTCTGCTGTTAAGGAAGAAAGCTCATTTCTTGCAGCATAAAGGGATATTAATGAATGCAAAGAGCATTTTCCATATTGCAGAATAAAATTTACTGTTCTAGCCAAAGATATTTTATATAAATTAAGAGTTTGTTTAAAAAAAATTGAAAATGGGAACTCAATTCTAGACAATGCTTAATTTAAACTAAGTGTTAAAATAAAAGCAATAACACTGAGAATAAATTAATGAACTACAATTAACTATATTTACAATAAGTGGTTTGGTTGGAAACACCTATTCCCTACACTGATAAAATAAAACCTGCATTCTGCAAAAGCTGAAATAAGTTAAATGAAGATGCTTTTAACAAGGTTATTACTTAAGCAATGACAGGTTTACAGATTTTAGCACCATTGGGTTTTCACAGGAGCTGCAGCAAGTGCTAAAATAACACACACCTTCAGGTTCATTAAATTCACCAGTGTGATGAAATAACTGATATTTTTCTATATTACTATAGTGCCTCAAAGAACTGACTATAAATAAGATACACTAATAACAACTGTTTGCAGTGCTAAAACAATAAAATAATTCTTCCAGGCTTATATGCAAAGGAAGAAATAAGTGCAAGGCAAACTCTTAGCAGAGTTATATCTGGTGGTTTTTATTCTACTGGTTCCATGCCTTCAGCCATTTACTTATCATAGAAATGCCCTATAAAATGTTTTATCACTCATTGTGGCAGGAAGAAATTTGTTTAAAGGCTACATGAAGAGGGGGCTCCCATCCTGAAATACTCTCTAATCTGGTGTTTATTGAAGCATTTCTGAAGACCAGCTTATGCAAAGAACTGATTTTTAAAAAGGAGCATTTCAGATGATAGTAAATCCCACATTATACCCTGTTTTGGAAAGAACCAATGCTGGGAAAAAAGCAGATTTCTAATAAATCAATAGAGTCTGGCCTTTGGAGACCTGGGAGGCATATGGACAGTAATAGAGTATCTCAGGTTGTTCCGTGAACGATTCCATCTGGATGAGGGCTCGGTGTTATTCTCAGCCTCCTTCTCCCCTAAAACACCTTCAATCTTCCCTGCAGCCCCTGTCTCAAATGTCAGACCACCTGGGATCTGCAGCTGTCGGGCTGAAAGCGGAGCCAGGAGCCACAGCCCCACTGCCATCGGGTGGGGATCGGGGCAGTCTGGGCTCCGGGCTGTGCCCCACGTGGGGCACTGTGCACTGTGCTCCCTTTTATGTAACTATGTGGGTTTAATACATTTTTATATAATGTCCCAGTGTCGATAGGGCAAGGGAAAATGGCTTTGGGGTGAAGGTCAGGTTTAGATTAGAGATTAGGAAGGAATTGTTTTACTCAGAGGGTGGTGAGGCTCTGGCACAGGTTGCCCAGAGAAGCTGTGGCTGTCCCATCCCTGAAAGTGTCCAAGGCCAGGTGGGACAGAGGTTGGAGCAACCTGGTCTAGTGGAAGGTGTCCCTGCCCATGGCAGGGGATAGAACTGGATGGTCTTTAAGGTCTCTCTCAATGCAAACTGTTCTGTGATTCTATGATTTTGTATATACATGTAACCGTGTGTAAACATATCTTTGCATACCTAAGCAGTTGGAATAACTATTTCCAGTGCCTGGTTTTGTTCTCCTTGTGTGTGCTGTTGCCTCCATGCTGATGGAGACATAAAGCAGGAGTCACTCTGTTGCAGTCAGAGGCTGCAAACCCCATGTGAATGGGGTTAACCAACCTCAGGGTGTCACAGGCTTGCTTACAGTTTGCAGTGCTGTGTCTTTCCTCTGAGTGATTTGCAATTTTGTTCTCTGGTAGGAACATAGAATCACAGAATGGTTTGGGGTTGGACAAGTCCTCAAAGACTGTCTAGTCCCATTCGCTTTGTCATGGGCAGGGACACTGTCTCCTAGGCCAGCTTGCTCAAAGCTCCACCCAACCTTGCCTTAAACAATAACCCTGTAAATATGGTGCTTGTGACATGGATCAGTGGTGGGCTTGGCTGTGCTGGATTAACAGTTGGACATCTTGATCCTAGAGGGCTTTTCCAAACTTAGTGATTCTGTGATTCTATGAACTGTAAGCTGCTGTTTTGCTGACACCACTGAGATAAGTGTGCAGCCCACCGTGCTCCAGAGGCACTGCTGAGGGAAGGAACTGCTGGATACACATCTCAAGTGAGACATGAAAAGCACACCACACCTGGGCAAAACCCCTTTAACTTCTCCACATAGTTCATACACCCCTTGTAGCAGCTCTCTGACAAGAGCATTATGTCCATTTTAGGGGTAAATATACAGAGCCAAAGTGATATCAAATGACTTCTTAGGCCTTAGGCACAGAAGAGCTCTGACTAGCCCATAAATGAAAAAAATGTTTTTCATCAGAAGCTCTTTGTCTCAGGAATTCCTCTCCTACCTGGAATTTACAGATCCCACACTTACTGATCTTTTGAGGAACATACTGGATTCATTAATCCATTTATATCTTTTGTAAACTGCGTGAAACTTCAGGAGTGAGTTGGGTTTGAGTGCCTGGTGGTTGTTAATAATTCATGCTTCATGTGAAAAGAAAATTGATCAGAAGCATCCTGGAGAGACCAATCCATGCTGCCTCTGTGATCAGCTGAGACACAAACTAAGTGCAAGGGATGAACAGAAAGATAACACTGAGAAAAGCTTCACAGACCTATCCAAAGCCAAGCAGTGTGGCTGGAGAGTGGTGTCAAAGGGAAAAGCAGCACGGGGTCCTTTGAAGCCTGGTCATGGAGATAAGGATGTGGGAAAAGATCCTGCAGCAAAAAGTGGTCAAAAGTTCTTAAGAGGAGGATGAGAGCAGCTGTTTCCTGAAGGCAGCACTCCAGATCAAACAGTTCTTTGTGGAAATGTTCAAAACCAACCCAAACCACCTCATCCTGGGTTAAAGATGAGCTCCAGTACCTGGGGCTGGTTGGGAGGTCAAAGGAGGAGCACTGGGGGACCGCTGTAGTTGCTGAGGCTGTGCTGGAGCTGTGAGATGGAGCTGTTGTGTCAAAGGTAAGAGCTTATACTTTCTCCTAAAAACAGAAAAGTATTCAGAAAATAATCCCAAATGGACTGTGTGAAACATTTGTTGAGGTTTAATTTCATCCTGGATACAGAGATTTTTCCTTTGTTTCTCTTTGCTGTTCTTCTGTTTGAAGTAACTTCTGTTTTATTAGAACTCACACGTATCTGACCCAGAAAGACAAGAATTTCACAGTATCTGAGGAAATGTGCTGAAGGAAGGTCTTCTGGAGCTTTTCAGCTGGGAGTGAGGCCTCCTGCCCACTTGCTCACCACAGAGGGAGCCCAGGAGAAGGATGAAGGACCGATGTGAAGGAAGGTGTATAGAGGGCGCTGCAGACACCTGCTCTTTCTAGAAGTTTCCATGTTGAGGTTAGATCTTAGTTTGGATAGGGAAGCCATGGGTTGGTAGAACTTTTTCTCTCAGATATTTTTCCTACTTGTTTTAATTGTTACACATGTATAAGCATGTAAATTAATGCTTTATATTCTTGTTGTAAATGGGAGCTCTTTAGATATATGCATGTTCATATTTGTGTGTAGTTATCAGTCTTGATATCTCACTTGTTATGTAGTTATGTAATCTAAATTCTGTCAAACTTGGTTCAGGAGAGATTCTTTAACTGTTCCAACTACCCTGGCATATAAGCACCTATTTCAGTGAGGTGAATCCAGAATAATTCCCTTGCTTTCTGAGGTTCTTTCACCATTCTTGCTTGCAAATAATGGGAAATGTTTATACTCAAAGAAAAATGTGATCTTTGGCACTGAAAAATGTGAATAATTAATATGGTATACTGAGACAGAATAATTCAATTATATGTTTGCACAAATTGTTTCCTATGTTGTAAAATCACAGAATCTTAGAATGGTTTGGGCTGGAAGGGACCTTAAAGAGCATCTTGGTCCATCCCCTGCCATGGGCATGGACACCCTCCACTCGACCAAGTTGCTCCAAGCCCCATCCAACCTAGCCTTGGACACTTCCAGGGATGGGACAACCACAGCTTCTCTGGGCAACCTGTGCCAGGGCCTCCCCACCCTCAAATTCAAGAATTCAATGAGGACACATCGTGGTCCAGAAGTTTTGCTTCTCTGCTCCTTAACACAAAATGCTTTCACACAAAACTCGTCAGTTTTTTATACCCTACAACCATTATATGCTAATGAAGAATTGTTTTTGCTCTCAGTCCACCTGTGTGAACCCTTGACAAGGGTCACTGCACTCCGTGTTTATCTCTGTGCCTGCAATGTCAGCCCACGAGGAGCAAACACAGCCTGAGGGCAGGTGACTTGTCAGAGCAATGAACTGTCACCACAGGCTGTCGGTCCTTGGCTGCTCTGTCGAGATGCTGGACAAGGTGCCAAGTTTAAAGCTGTTTCTAATGATTTGCCACTTTGCTGTTGCAAACTGAAGTAGGAGTGGGAAAATGTCTGCTTTGGCCAACCAGTAATCGATGCTTGAAGGCAATAAGCACCAAACTACTTTTTGGCCACTGTTGATTCAAATTCTGTAAATTCCAAGGGGGTTTATTATGGGGAGGGGATAACCTTTTTTTTTTCCACTGCAGGTTCAGTGCTTTCTACAGCTTTTGCAGAGTGCCATGTCCACAGTCTGGTTTCGCAAAAGCCTCTACTCTGTGTCCCTCCCCCCCGGAGCCCCCATGAAACGTGAGAGTCTGAGAAGCAGGGTCAAGATTTGTAATCATAAAATCCTAGAATATGTTTGCTTAGAAGGGATCTTAAAACTCATTCCACTCCCTTGCCACAGGCAGGGACATCTTCCACCAGCCCAGGCTGCTCAAAGCCCCATCCAGCCTGGCCTTGGACACTTCCAGGGATGGGACAACCACACCTTCTTTGGTCAACCCATGCCAGAGCCTCAGCAGCTTCACAGGGAAGAATTATTTCCTAATTTTTAACCTAACCCTGCCCTCTGTCAGTGATGTATTTCTTCTTTACAACCTTTACTAAGTCTCCTGTAGTTTCAGGCACATTGAATCATGGAAAACACATGTAGAGATCTTCTCCATTCCCTCATTGATGCATTGTTTCCGTGAAGGTTTATCATATCTCCGTACGTTTAAATATCCTTCCAGAAGGGAGTGTTGGACCCCAGCTGAGAGTCTGGTGGTCTATAAGGTGGCTTTGCACAAGTTGTCAAAAAAAGACAAAGTTTCTCAAGAGACAATTTGTGGCATGAAGGTTTGAGTAAGAGTTACTCTACTTTCCATTGCATCACTCACGTTTCAGCCCAGGGCTTTCACACACCCCATAAGCTGCTTCGAGACTGTGCAGTTCACAAAGTGGGGAAAAAAGGAATTGAAGAAGCAAAAATAAATATTAAGGCACATAAGAATTAAATATCACCTATTCAAATGGCAATTATGCCATTGAAAACAAGATCACCACACCTGTACAAGAAAAGACAACCAAGCCCACAACATCTGTTTGGATCCACCTGCCAAGCACCTGTTCGGCTGTTTCAATGCCATTTGATTGCTGGAGATGTAGAGGCTCTTGTGAGGTAATGAGTGATTTTACATTATGCATGATTGAAAACAGGTGTTCTAATGCTGTACAATTCTATGCATGAATAATTCAGTTTGTTTAGAGCAAGATCTTTAAAAGAAGTATGGTCTTTATTTTTTTTTAAGGTTATTCTCTGCAATGTGTGGTGGCTGGTCTTTTCAGCAGGCTCACTGATGACCATTTTTGTGTAATTTTACGGGTAGGAAATAACACTGTGAAAGGTAAAAAAAAAATAATTATACCTAAAGCACATAAGCAATGGAATTGAAAGGTTTCTTTAGCAAGGAGGGGGAAAAAAAAACCTGTCACTGTTCTAAGGGAGAAAGCCAGATGACTTTTGGCAAAGCCTGCTTCTCAACACTAACAAAAACAGCCCAAGAGCTTAATTATAGAGAGGGGTGAATGTGCCTCAGGGATAAGTAAGGAGCTCGTCCATCTCTTGGTCCGAATTCCAGCTGAGTCTGAATACATTTAAGAATTTGGGTTATTTTTTTCTCTCTCTTTTCCCTCATGATTGTGAAAAGGTTTCTTGCACAGTTGTGTGCTTTGTGCTGATGGAAGATGCTGCAGACTCGGGTCTTTATCAGCAGACCAGTTTCCATGCTGGGAATTGCAGCATAAATCAGCCCATGCTCCTCATCATGGAGCATTCAGTGGCTTCTTGGGATCATCTCCCCAAGATGAGGAAGATGGGGAAGTCAGAGTCTCAGCTAAGCTTGCAGCATCGCCTCTGCCTCTTCCCAAGGTAAGAAATGCAGCTGTCATGACTTCAGCCAAGAGTTTTGAGCTGGGCTGAAGTGAACTTAAGCAGCCAAAGGTTTTCCTGCCACAGCCTGTGTTGCTTTCTTCTTGATCCTTCAGCTAGACATGGAATTTAGTTCAGCAACAAAGTTTGTAATTAGTGCCTATTGCGGTGTCAGGTTTTATTGTGGGAATATTCTGTGGTGCACAATGTGAAATCCTGGTCAGGGTGAAGGGAATGGAGAAAGAGACAGTGGAAAGATTTCAAATCTTCCTGTCCATTGTTGTTGATGAAACAATGAATTGGGAAAAGGGTAAGAGAAGGAAGAAAATTAAATTATTAATTTGAATGTAGGAATGAAAAAAAAGGTTTCCCAGACAGATGGTGGATGCCTCATCCTTGGAAACATCCATGGCTGGTTTGGACAAGGCTCTGAGCAACCTGGGATAGTTGAAGCCGTTCCTGCTTAAGGCAGTGAAGTAAGACTAGATAACCTTAACAGATCCAACCCAGACTGCTCTATGATTCTATGAAAGAGGCTGAAAGCAATTATTAAATCATTCTGCAGTGCCCTGTGCTGCTTAAAAAATGTTCCCTGGTGCTAGAACATCAGTATTACAATTCCTGATCTATAACCAGGACAGGTTTGGATCCACTGACTCCAGAGATTGGCATAATTAACATGTTTTGTGGGTTCAGGTAGTATAAGAAGGAAAATTCAAGAATCCAAAATAATTAGGTATGACCCAGGGCCTCACTGGGCAAACAGGGGTAGCTCAAACTCTGTGGCCCACACTGCTCAGGGGACATCAGGTCAGGGATCCTACAGGACTTAAAAGAAACGGCTCTGTGACCAAACCTGGCTAAGCATGCAGACATTTAGGGGTTTAACCAAAGTAGGTCTGTAATCTTTCAGTATTTTATATACAGTAAGTTACAGGAGACTGTAAATTAGAGTTTATAATACCCTATCCATTCGTATACTGACAAAGTATCTAAGGTAATCCGACCTGCTTCACAGACCATGAGAAAAATCCTCATGTAAAGTGAAAAAGATGAATTACAGCATTTTACAGAGAGGGAGAAGAATTTGCCTCAACTCAGATATTGGGTTAATTCCCACATCAGGTGAAAGAATGTTGCACTAGGCTTACTTGAATAAAGTTGGGGAGGTTTAATAAAAGCAGCCCTACAGGGCAAGGGATAAACTCTGCTCCCTGTAACGTGTCAGAGCCAATGGCCATGACATCAACAACATGGGTAGGAATCAAAAGGAAGGAAATGAGGGAAGAGATCTCTGAGACAAGACAAACAGTAAGGACAAAATATTGTAGGGAAAAAGCAGGGTCTTTTTGTGAGGTGATAAGGAAGGGAAATACAGCCTGGTACTCTGTGCCTGCAATAAAGAAAGCATTTTCTTTTCACTGGGAGTTATTCTCTCCTCTACTAACAAGAAAATAACTTAAATTTCATCATTATAACATGTTGGATAGGGGAGAAAATGAAAAAGGATGATGTGGCATCTGTTGGAGTTGACAATACCTGGCCTCCTGAGGGTTTGCCTATTCCGATGCAGATGATGGAAAATCACAGGTCCCACTGAGCAGCTGTGGGAAAGGCAGCACATTTCTGTTCCTTCCTGACTCCCTCCCCCTAGTTTGGAAGCTATGTTAGTGATTGAAGGTTTCCTTCAGGTTGGTGGAGGAATTTTGTATGACAAGTCTCTCTTTTTCTGCCTTTCCCAGCAACAGCTGTTTTACAAAATACCTTATCTGATTGTTCTAAAATTATTGTTAGGGCTTACTTTGTCTTTTCTTTAAGTCCAACTCATAACTCTCCCAGAGGCAGATCCTTCTCTTACCTCTGTAGTGCCTTCTCAGTAACTCCTCTACCTCTTTTCTATTTCCATTCCCTTTCTGGGTACTGAAATGACACACTTGTTCTTGCAGTTGGATCCTAAAAGGGGAAAAGTGTATCTTGGTCATATTCTGTTGGGTGTTGACCTGTGGACCAGCTCGGGTGACTGCAGACAGGAAAGAAAGTTTGGCTTTCTACCTTCATTCCTTTGCTGCATGGGGCCAAAAGGAAATAGAATTTTACAGAAACAAATCCCAAAGAAAATCTTTGGAGTTTCTCGTTTGCAAGCTTACCTGTGTGATCCAGGGCTGTTAGGAGGTTTCCAGATGAGGCAGTGAAGATTAATGTGGAGCTCACTGGTATCTGTGTTGTCTGTGAAAACATTTAGTTTCTGAAACTTTTTGATGGGCTCAACTGGAAGTTGTTCCATAAATTGAAAGTGTGTATTTACCTTTTCTATATACACCTCTTGTGATTTATTGCGTAGCTGTTTCTTGTCATTGTTACCCTCCAACTTATTTGACTTTGGTTTCCTTTGAAGAATTAACCAGGATCTGATGAATCATAGAATCACAGAATGGTTTAGGTTGGAAGGCAAATTAAACCTCATCTTGTTCCAACCCCCTGCCATGGACAGGAACACCTTGCACTAGACCAGGCTGTTCCAAGCCCTGTCCAGACTGGCCTTGGACACTTCCAGGGATGGGACATCCACAGCTTCTCTGGGCAACCTGTGCCGGGGCCTCTCCACCCTCAAAGGGAGGAATTGCTTCCTAATCTCTAATCTAAATCTACCCTTCTTCAATTTAAGACCTTCCCTTCTTGTCCTATCACTACATACCGTTATAGAAAGTCCCACTCCAACCTTCTTGTAGGTCCCTCTCAGTTCCTGGAAGGCTGCTGTGAATGTACAGGAAATTTTCTACTGCTTACCAGGAGATCTATTTCCCTGCTGATTTGCTGAGATTCCTCTCTGTTGCTGCAGCAGAGGGGACATAACAAGGTCCTCTCTCTAGGTACCAGTAGTCCAGTTTCCTAAGGCAGTAGTGAACTTCTTCCTACAGTTAAAATCCTGTTGAAACTGTCAAGTGTTATTTCCCCCTCTTTAATTTTCTTCTCAAACAAAATCCTTCACTTCTTTGTATGCAGAGGCTGCTGTGGCCTGGATCTCATCTTGTCTTCTAGTAACGTCTTCCAGATTTGTTTTAAACTGATTAGACACTGGTGAAGAATCAGCTTCTCTCCCCCGGACAGTACAAAGCCAAGTGTTGACAGAGCTGGCTCCTGGCCATGGGCTGCGTGATGACGCAGCATCGCATCTTCTGACAGCCCCGATTTTGTTTGGGACACTCTGAGATATTCACACACCCCGAAGAATTAAAATAAAATAAATTACAGAGCGACAAGAGGCTGCAATTAAACAACAAAACCAAAAAAAACCCCTGTAAGCTTGACCAGAGAGTTGCTTTAATTAAAGGGCTTATTCCATGCACTGGAGCAAGGAATGTGAAAGGTATTTCTGCCCTACTAATGTGGCTGCAGCTTCCCTCTGAATTTTGATTTTAAGAAACAGAAAATTATCCATTTTATTGAACTACAGAGAGAAATTATGGGGAATGAGCTGAGTGACTCTAAAATGCTCTCTGTAGGAGTAGAAAAGGAGGGAAATGCTCCTACTTCCTTAACTAAATAGCCTCTAGTGTAGTTTAGACACAGGGACACTGTCCCATGTGAGCACAGGGATGCATTGAAGTCACTAGAATCATATATACATATTGCCACCATCTAGATTCTTTTTTGGATGGACATCATCTTCCCTTTAAGCATGAGGAGTAAATACAGAAGGTCACACTAGCAAATACTATTTCTGAGATTCATATGTCCCTAAAGGTTAATAAAGCTCATCAAGAAATACATTGAAATGAGGCAAAGTTAGCTCTAACATTTGAGTCTTCCCATCACAGTGTCCTAAGAGATGGCCTGTGGTTTGACACATAATTAATATGTTTATTTATCCTAGTTTGCTTTTTTTAACATCCATCACCATAAGAGCCAAATATAAACATTTCATCCTGTTTCATAAAGAGCTCTTGGTCCATTTTATTGCAACAGTTACTTTCCCAACTCCCACCACGGAGGAGATGCCTGAAAAAAAAACCCCAAATCTCTGAAACTTTCTCACCGCTTTTCCTGGAAGCTGCATTATGTTTACAAACTTGTGGAAAATGTGCCTATTTTGCCTCCTTTGAGTGTCATGGGAACGCAAGCTGAGGTCTGATCCAGTAGCACTGCTCAGTGCTGCCTGGTGCCTCTCGGGGGTCCCATAATCCACCCACGAGGTTGTTCCAGAGTGCAGCTTAAAGTTTACCAGCATCCAAGATCCCCAACACATTTGCAATCAACGTGGCTCAACTATTTAAAATCTGACAATTTCTCAGGCAAACCTCGCTAATATTTTTGTTATTCATTCATGTTAAAGCATTTAAATGTCATCATTACTCTAATTTATATAATTTTTAACTTATGGGATGCTCAAGGAATATTTGTTGGAATTATTTGCTCTAGCATGTGCTGTTTGTAACTTGCTTTTTACAGATTTGACTGGTCAGGTAATTTCCATGGTATTGGTTTTGGCTCCTTAACTGGATCCCATCCAAGCTTCCAAAGTGTTTCTACAGAGCTAATGGAGCACATTCCAGCATCCTGTGAAATGTCAGCTATATATCTGGTGTTAGATGTGTGCAGATAACCTGGGTAGAGCTGCCAGATGCTGCAATTTCTTGCTTGGGAGTACCAAACACGCTGAAGATACCAAGACAATTCTGTCAAAGGAAGGAAAGAAAATGTAAAGAAAAAATGAGTGAGAAAGATAAAGTGGACAAACATGCTGTTTGAAGCTCAAAATGTGGGGCTTACCTCTATTTCCTTATAGGAAAAGTAAATGCAGCATTATTAATTTATACCAGACAATCGTAAGGTGGTTGATGTAACGAACTTCCACTGTGAAAAGTATTACCTTTTTTTTTTGAGGAAATATATAAATCCAATATTAAAAAAAAAAATCCAAATGTAACTCTTCTCTGAGTCCAATCAGCTGGGAAAAGCACGATGATAAAATAAGATGTAGCAAAAACATACTTTGAAAATGGTAAATAATACTTTTTTAAAAGTACTTTTATTATATCATACATATGCATTTTTATAATGCAATAGCACTTTTCTAAAAGGGGCCACTGTAACAAGTAGGTCTCAGAGGTGTTTGATTTGGGCTATGTGACCTTCTTGAGGGTTGGATTAGGTAATCTCCAGAGGTCCCTTTCACCCCTAACTATTCTGTGATCCTGTGACTCTTTGAGGATATTTGTGAATGTTATTCCTGAATGTTCAGAGAATTCTCTGCTTCTCATTATCTTTTTTTTTTTTTTTTTAATGAGGGCCAGAACCGTGTGCCTGATTTTCTGTGCTATATTCACACGGGAGGTATTCTGGAACTGGCCAAGGACACAGCGTTTACAAGAAGGTCCTGACAAGCATCCAAAAGTCTTTGTTGAAGCTTCCATCTTAGATGACCCCATGAAATGTGAGAAAGCTTTCTTTGAGGGGAATGGCATCTTTTGGCCACAGTTATTTCCAGAAATTCTGCTGTGCTTAACCTGTCCCTGAAATGCCCATTGCAGATGAATTTAAGGGGCAAGGTAGGAATGACATATTCGTGTCTAATCAAGGACGATGCCAGGAGAGGCCTCAAGCTCTTGCTCTGACTTTTTTTCCTACTCACAGAACTATTTCTCTGGTAAATAGGGTTTCTGAGATCAGTTGGATGTTTGAGCCCCTTATCCCAGAAAAATTGAAAGAATTTGGGTCATCATCCTTGCTTGACTTAAAATAGCTCCAATTAATGGCATTTGGAAAGCCTATCACTTTGAGTACAGTCTTCCACTTGTGAAAGGGGCAAAGTTTATAATTTTGGGTGGAAACCATGTGAAAGTTAGCTGGTTCATCAGGGTTTTGTTTTGACTTTTTTTGGATTTGTTCAAAATCAAAAGTCAAAGTGAAGCTCAGGGGATGTGAACCCGCTTGAATGAAAACCAAGAGAGCCATGTGCCAGATCTCCCATGAACCAAAAACCACTGGGTTCTCACAGTTCTCATCCAGACAAAAATGCACAAATATAAATCAAATATCCTCTCTTGCTCCTCATAGGTTCCAGGGAAACAAGACAGAATATTAAAAAGATCTGCTCAGTTTTTCCAGCAGCAACTACCAAAATATCCTGTGATCATTCGATAGCTGGCCGTTAATATCCTGATCTATTCTCTTTAGTCAGTAATCCAATCCTTTCCAGCTAACACTCGACGTTGGCATGCACAGCAGAACCCCTCAACATCTTCCTCGGTTGTACAATTTCACAGGGAAGACTGTACAATTCACAGTCCTTTGCATCCCTGCTCCAGGAGCCAAGGAGGGAGATGGATCTGCAATTATATGAAAACTACAAACAGCGTGATCACTACAAAGACAGGATGCTTAGCCAGCCTATGACAAGCTGGAGTACTGAGAAAATATTTAATGATATTTTCCCCTGTTGTTCACCTTGTTTGAGAACAACCCACGGCTCAGAAATGAGAGAGGAAAAAAAAATTATAAAAATCAATGTTTTGCAGGACCATCACTCACCGTGCACCAAACAGTTTCTAAAGCCATAAAAAAGTGCTGGTCATGGAAGAACAGCAAAGGTTTTGTTTGTAACTAAGACACACTTGTTTGTAATAACATGTGTGCTTTTAAATGCTGCCAAATTCTGAGGCTATCTCCCTTAAATACGATCTTGGAATATGTAAGTGTTAAAAAAAACAAGGTAATGTTCAAGAAATGTCAAAAAAGAAAAAAAAAGTTTGATCAGATGGTTAAAATCCAGTCAAACCAAAGACAACCTGTTTATGACCTTTCTTTGCTAAAAGCTAAAAATGTCATTTTTTTTTTCCACAAGATTAATTGCCATCACTTTGGGAGTAGTGAGCTGGACATTATTATATGATGTCAATTAATGATTAAAAAAAAGGTGGTTTGCAAATGTAGCGCCACAGTCCCTGGTGCATTACATCACTTCTGAAAGATCTTAACACGTGATAAGCAAAGAACATTTTAACCTAAAAGTCTGAGTGTTACAACCTCGTTTTTGTTGTAACACCCTAAGCACAACCTTTTGGCCTTGAAGTCACTTGCAATAAAATTAAGAAGTCAAAAAGAAAAGGAAAAATAACCTCACAGGAGGAGAAGACACCCCTCTGTTCTGCTAAGTGTTAATGCCATGGAATGAGTCGCTATATATACTGGAAAACTTGGTGTAGATCTGTGTGTGTGTGCACAGTTCTCAGTGAGATCCATCATCCAAATCTCCTGCTCTGAGCCTCAAGGTTTCTGTGATCCAAGTATTATAAACTGCATAATGGGTTATCTCTGCCAGAGCACCTGGAATAGTCATACACTGAACAATGTGACTCTGCCCTTGCCCAGGCTCTGCTCTCCCAGATGGGGTGACAAGGATCATTTATGGGCCTTACTGACTTCACTGCAACTCTTAGAAGGGGTTTTCCTGTGTTCTATGTCTCCTCCTGGTACAATCTCCTTTTGCAGTCAGTTTGATTTCTTTGTCAGTGACATTCATAACCTGACCCATTTCCCTAAGAGCTCTTCTCCACTTTTAGCATCAAAACACTGTCAAGGCTCTTTTGGAAATGACTGATCCGCATTTAAAATACCTTTGTAATAATAAATACCACATGAACATATGTATCAAGCAAAGGATTTCAATTTTGATGACACTTGCTTCTCAAGAACAGACATTCTGGAAGAAAAAAACGTTGCCAGCCCCAAATTGATTGACATTTGTTTACTTAACTCTCTCTTCTTGAAAGTCTGCACACCTATTTCAACCTTGAACAGTTTCCAACTGTGGTATACTGGAACATTTTTTCATTTATTAAGTTCAGTGTTGCCAACCCAAACAAAGAGTAATCAGTGATGATCCAAGCAGACCAAGCTGTCTAGCACCATACAATGTATCTGCATGCTAATTTTCAAATTCCCTCACATTTCCAGAGAACTAATGGGATCATTTTCATTCTGTTACAGCAACTCAACAGTTACTGAATCACCATCTGTGTTTTCGTTAACCTGAATCAGATATAAATTCTGTTATTGCAAGGTAGAGCAGCTTGTTTAATGATTCTTAATCTTTTCTTTAATTAAATCATGCAGCCAACCTGAAAAATCTATCTTAATGCAAATTAGGAGCTTTTTTGGCATTCGCTTACAGTAATGCACTAATAAGGTTAATTTATGAAGGTTCTCTTCCAGTCTGTACAGATGATATTTGTTCGCTGCATATTTTTAGCATATTGTCCCTTTTTGTAATATTTTAAAAAGTAATAATAAAAAAAGGCTTATTTTCACCCGCACAAAAGAGGGAGGCTGTGATCTGCTTATTGTTTATTAGAAAGCTAGAGCACAGAAAATGAAAATCAGCCTTTGCCTTCTGTGAGTATCAGGCTATGAGGATGCAAAGGCACAATTCGGGGGCCTATTGAATTAAAAGGCCTCTGACAAGCACTTTCCTGCCTTTGGCTGCTGGAGAAAGTCAGGCCCTTCTCTGGTCATCATCTTTGCCATATCAGGGGAGATGGTTTCTCTAAAATCTCTTTTTAATTTTTTTTTCTTGTAGGTGTGAATGAATAGTTTGAAGAGTAAATAATCCTTGTGAACTAAGCCTGAATACGTTTCTCAATTGCACAATTGCTTCAGCTCTGGGCTCTGATGATCTCAGTCAAGAAAATCTCTGTCTTTGTGAGCATTCCTCCCAACTACAAAATGACTTGAAATCTGTTCAAGTTGCTGAGTAAAGAGTAAACTTTTTTTTTAAATGTCTTTTTTTTTTTTTGGTTATTTTTCAACACCCACTAGTAAATGGGGACAGAGACTGTGAATTTCGACACACGGTCTTTGCTATTTAATTAAAATCACAGAGGCTGCTGGAAAGTTTTCAGCAAAGAAATTTTTTGCATCAGGAGGCTGCAGATTCCTGAAATCAGGGATTCTTCTCATAGAAATTTGCCTGTTAGGGTTAGCCATGATTTATTTTATTTTAGTTTTCAGTTCTAGCAGAGGGTTCCTCATCTGAGCTAGAAACTATTCCTGTTTGGAATTAGGATTTCCCAAACTCAGCAGCAGCAAGGGCAGGCTGGTGGGAAGGGAACATCTACCTCAGTCCCTTTCTTACCTCTACTCTGCCTTGCCCTGCCTCTTCCTTTTTCCTTTCTGTCTTTCCAGCTGGACTCATTCTATTAACTCTTTACATAGCCCAAGACTGGAGCTTTTGCTCAAGGATGAGGGAATTAGGGGAGCTGGGAATCTGTGAGATTAATTAAAGCAAAAAACACCACAGAACAGCTTTGGGATGGATGATCGAGAGAAACCTTCCTAAAAGTTCCCTCTAGCAGGCACTGGAAACAACATCTCACATTATCCATGCAATCATTCCTGGCTTTGTCAAGAATTCTGCTGTGGCTGTTTCTCTCTGCTTTTAGGAATTTTGCTTTGTCCATATTCTCATGAGCTTTTGCACCCATGGAATTTGGGACATGGGAGTTTTTCATCTTCTTTCCCCCCCTCTTCCATTTAGAAAACTGTTTTCCAGCCACTGGTAGTCCTTTCTGTGTAATATTAGCACAGCAAGAATGGCAAGTAATTGTTTTCCTCCCCATTTAATTGTACCTATGTGTTCTTAAGTCTATTACATGCTTTGCTTCATGCTTCAGCCACTTTTAAAATATGCAGATAAATGAGTATCAGCATAAGACTATTTAAATACAAACCTAGGGTCTTGTACAACATCTTCTTTAAAAGCTACACATGCAAAAATGTTTTAAAAGACAAATAAAAACCTCAAAAGAACAAAAACGTAAAAGAAAATTACTGATTCTAAATTTCGGGCTCTTTCCTGAGAAAAAATATAGGCAACCTTTTTTAGTCCTCTAATTCAGCAACACAAAAAAATACCTGTCACACTCCTTAGTTCCCTTAACAGTGAAAGAAAAATGAATATTTGACAGTTTCATTCTAAAAAGCAATACTGGGTCAGTCTTCAGTGTCTTTTTCTTGTCTGTTTTCTCTTCATTTTATTGTTTTCTCTTAAGTTTGTTTTCCCTGTGCTTCACAGAATGGTGGCCAATCTCTAGGGCAATCCTTGACAGCAACTGTGTTTTCCTTAAATCAATTAAAATCACCTTCTCAGATATTAGAGCAACATTGTGCTCAAATAAGTGAGTTATTAAACTGCCTCCTGAGGGAAGTTCTCCATAAGGAACCCCCAAAAAATCAGAAACTGAGCTCCTGAATCATGGATAGCTTTGCAAACAGGCCACAATGAGAAAAGTAGGGATGGAGACTGTACTATCCAATGGAGACTTGTCCACCACACAGGAGGAAAGGGAGAGAACATGATCCCATTTGACACAAAATCTTGCTGGGTTAATTACCACCTCACTAAGCAGAGAAATTAAGGCAGAGAGGGCATTCTCATGATGACAACCTTTACCCAGCAGCAAGCTTTGCATTTTCCCAGGCTGAAGACAATTTAGCCCTGACAAATCCAATCAGTGATACACAGGCATAACCTCCAGAGATAAGCTCAAATTTTTGAGGATACATAGGGCAAAAGATGGACTGCAGTAGGTCACTATTAAAATATTTACAGTGTAGCTTGGCCAGTGCTGAAATGGCACAGTTGGCCTGAAGTCACATCAAGGTCTCCTGATATTTCAACATTTCCCCAGTAGCTTTGTGCTGTAAAGTGTTAAGTTCTCCTGAGCATTTTATATATTTAAGGCAGTAACTTTAAAATAAAGAATTGCAACCTTAGAGCAAAGCTGCTATTTTGAGAATTTTAAGCCACTATTGACTCCTGTCAGATCAGTTTCTAGACTTATTGACTCAAGAAGTAAATATAGACTGAGAGAAAGCGAGGTCAAGTCAATATTTATCTTGCAGATCAATACATTTTGATACTAACCAAAAATTAAGCTCAATACATGCATATATTATATGCAATAAGGTTAGGAGAGATCCATTCAGAAAATTTGTCAATTTGAAATTTCCCCAAGGAATCCAACCTTTCGGGTTCAATTTCCATTAGAAAGTCTGTCCCTTTAAGTGACTGTGGTCACAATCCCTTGTCACCCAACTGGGTGTTCACAGAGTAGCTGAGGAACAGCAAAAGAAAAAGGAAAGAAAAACAAAGTGAGAAGGATGTGGTGCTGGAAATTGGTTATGATGTTGGGAAGAGGCAGGTCAGTGATGGAGGCAGGTGGGGATGGAACAAGATGATCTTTAAAGTCCCTTCCAACCTGAATCTTTCTGGGATTCCATGATGATTCTAAATATGAAGAAAAGATTTGGGACCACCTTCTAAATACAGGGGTCAGGAGTTTCTAAGCTGCAGCAAGTGGGACACGGTGGTGGTGTAAGTCAGTGAGTTTTCTATAAGGACTCTTTCTATAAGGATGTTTCCTGGTGAAGGGAGAAGCCTTCCTAAAGTACACAAAGATTTAAGAAGTCTAAAAAGCAGAAACCAAAAGATTTGAGAAGTCTGAAAAGCAGAAACCAAATAATTTAATGTCTAATGCTCCTGCTTTAGAGTAAGACAAGAGGGCAGCTTTGCCATCCACAGTCTGGAAAAGCATGGGTAGAAATTGTCTGTGAGGTACTAACTTGGTCAAGCATCATTGTCCCATCCCTGGAAATGTCCAAGGCCAGGTTCGATGGGGCTCTGAGCAACCTGGTCTAGTGGAAGGTGTCCCTGTCTGTGGCAAGGAGTGGAATGGGATTGTCTTCCAGTCCCTTGTGACCCAAGTCTGTGATTCACTGGCTCCAAGATCTCTGTGAGAGACACATCCAGCACTGCTGCTCCAGGACAGTGACAGCAGCCCTTCTGTCCCCTTGTCCCCCTTTTCCCTGTATCCACAGGGCCCCAGCTGTCCCATCCTGGGACAAGGAGCATAGCAGAGGAGTGAGCTCTGACCTGTGTGTTGATCTCCTCACCTGCCCAGGGCCAGCCACAGCCTGTCCCTGCTCCATCTTCCCTACAGGCTCCCTCTTTGAAGAACACTTTCCTGTACATCTTTCAAGCTATGAAACTACCGTTTGGGGAAGACACAGGCTCAAGTGTAATGAATTTCAGACATGTGTCAGGATATGTGGGAAACATTTTCTAAGAGATTGGTTTTTTAAATTTTCTTTTTCCTTTCCTTTTCTTTCCCTTCTAATTTTTTTTTTTAGATTTTATTTCCCACTCTTTTACCCCTACCTTTATCCCTTTTTAATCTAGTTTTTTCCTTCTTTTTTTTTCCCCACTCTCTTTTCCCCTCCTTTTTTTTTTTTTTTTTTTTTTTTTTTTTTTTTTTTTTGTTTCTTCATTATTTCCCCTCCCCAAGCTTCTAATCACAGCCCTGGATGCATTTGCACCCCAGATAATGGCACTGACCTTACATTTACATAGCACCTCTCACCCCCAAGGATCTCCAAATGCTTTGCAAGTTTAGCACAAGCTGTTCTCCACACTTGGAAATCCCTTCACCTACTGCTGGAGCCCAGTCAGCTCCTGCTGAGAGGACCAGCACCTGCTTAGCAGCACTCACAACACTACCTAACAACTCAGGGAATGGAAGAAACCCTCTCCAAATAAAACTCCAGCAAGAGTTTGGACAGGCTGAGTGTAATTACCCAGCTTGGAATTTGGCCAGGGCACTGCAGGTACTGTGGATACTTTCCCTGGAAAAGCTGGGAGTGCATGATGAGAAGGAAAAGGCTTAAAAAGGAGTGAATGTTTCTTGCCTTTGCAAAAAACACTGTTCTTGTGGCTCACGTGGAAAAAAGTAGGATGCAGAAATAAAGCCTGTGAGGCTGTGCAAAAACCTTCCTTAGAGGTAATTTCAAAGTGAGTGAAGATGATAAAATGATATATTAATTGGTAAAATATGATTTCATTTGAAATAAAGTGGGGAATCTCACAAAATTTAGCTCCGTAAATGCAGCAAAGTATATTCCTCATCCAGCATAAAAAGGTGCCATTTGTTTGATATCAGTTTGATGAATTATTAATTTTATCACAGCTAAGATGACAGCTAATATTAGAACATTGAATTATTAATTTTCAAACGTGGCAATAAAAAAGCAGAACAAACAGAAAGTAAGACACAGTTTAGGTGTGAGGTGACTTGCTTACATAATCTGTTTGAGAAAACAAACCCTCAGAGATTCAAATCTTGCCAAGCAACTGCTTTTACCTTCAAACCTCAGGTATGATTTTTAACTTTATTTTAAAAATAGCATTCCCTAACTACTGTAATGAACTATGTATATTGGATATCATACACCTCCTGTGTTTGCCAGCCAAAACAGGGTCTCTGTGTAATTTTTATGGCTGTGGATATAGTTTTTGGGACACTCAGGCCAAGGAATAATAAAAAACCATATGGGTAACCCAGGTAGAATAGCCTTTATTTTTTCAGGATAAGCAGGTTGCAAAATACAAGGGAATATTATTTGATTTATTCTTTCACTCCTCTTCTCTCCTGCTGTTTTTTTCACCACTGCTTGTCATGTGGCACAGGGTAAATAAGCACTTCAGGGCTTGTTTCCTTAAAACTGTTTCTGTGAGGTTTCAGCCTGAAGAGCCAGCACAGGATTTATCTGGCTCCACTACCGCCCTGCAGGCTAATACTGATTTTCCTGTCAAATGTCTCCTTTGCAAATATTCTTCCTTCCCAACTCTCCAAATGAAGATGGGAGCTTTGAAGTCTTTCTTGTTCCATGGCAAAATAGTCAACAAAACATTTCCAAATGTCATACCTTTTTTCTGGTTTTGTATTTGAAAAGCAGACCCCGGTGCGGTGCTGCCCCTGAACATGAACAAGGGTCTAAAAATGAGCACAACTTGTGTCCATCAGAGAGTTTTAGTATAGGTGGATTTTTCAGGGCAGTATTCCCAGGCCAAAGAAGAGAAACAGCTGTCTGTCCCCAAGCCTCATTGGGAATTAATCCAGCTCAAAGCTGGATTAACTTCTATTAAAAAAAAAAAAAGGCCACAAACTTGTATTCCACTGCCACATATGGCGATTATTTAGACTACAAATATTAGGCAGGACTAGCTGGTTGGGTACTAAAGACAGACTGATTTAAATCACTTATTTTTATCCTGCTGACAAAATGGGGATAAAAAGCATCTGTCACCCATCTGAGTTGGGAGGGAGACCGTGTGACGGTGAGAAATGCAGGAGAGTGCAGGAATGTTGCTGGTGGGTTTTGATGGAGCACAATGTGTGAGTTCTGATGGAGCACAATGTATGATCTCCGAGGGCATATCAGCCCTGCTGTGTCCAGGAGGGCACTGCTCAGGACCTGGGCTGAGGCATGGGCACAACTGGAGGCTGGAAAAGGGATGAAAGATGAGCTGAGATGGGAAAGGAAGGGATGCTGAACATGGAAGGGAGCTTGTTTTTCCTCTGATCTCTTTGCTGATGCCAGGTTGATTATTGCTGTGCTTAAGAGTGGGAGGGGAGGGCTCAGAGCTCAAATATAGGTAGTCTTTAAAATACAGCTTGCATGGGAAGGCCAAAATGCATAAAATTAAACTCACTCCCACTCAGTGAGCAGTTTATTGCTTACTATGTGCTCATCTGAGAATTATAGCAGGGACAAAAGAATTTTAAAAGTTCAGATGCTTTTCAGGGACAGTTATGACCTGCAGTACAGGTATGATGTGAGTTAAAGATAATATCTGCTCCAGATGTGTCAGCACTCACAGCAAAATCCAAACCATTGGCTGAAGCTTTTGCTGTAAATACAGACTCAGATCAAGAGGAGCAGAAAGTTCTTCTTGATGGTCTCCCCAGGAATGGAATGTATTTGCCAATATCCCTCTTGCAGGGAGGTGGTCGAGATAAAGCTCCTTTCTTAGGTTAATTTTTTCATGCACCTCTACTTCAGTCTGTTAACTGTGAAAAGAAAGCCACATTTTTTTTCCTTTTTTGGAGGGGAGGTGTGTGTTGATGTTTGAGTTTTATCTGTTTGCTTTCCATTTCAATGGGGTTTTTGAAGGTCACACATCTGCCCCAGGAGGAAAAAAAGTGATCCATGGGTGTGTTTCATCCATTCTTGGTTTTCATGCACAACACAACCCTTTTCTTTCCCCCAGGAAATCAGTAGAGTTTCTGACAAGTACAAAACCCAAAAATACAGCTGGTCCTATCAGACTGAGTTTCAAGATCTGCCTGACTGTGCTCAGCAGAAACCCCAGGAAGCTCCACTCTGGGTTTGTGCACTCTGGTGGACATTACATTCCCAAAATACCAATATCTGCCATAAAACAACTGTTTTCCTAATGGATCCCCAAATCTTTTATAGGGTTCTCCCCTTCCTGACCTATCTTAATAGGAAGAGCCAAAAGAATTAAAAGACAACCCACTCCTGCCACCTTTTAAAGGTGATTCTTAGCGTGTGAGTTTGAATTTCTCTGGTTTCACACATTGCTGGTTATGTTGCTTATTATAAAGAATTCAGTAAGACACACTTTCTCCCAGTGGTATTTTATTTTGACACATCTCAAATGAAAATACAGCTCATTATTTTATACAGAATTCAAATATGTTGTCACCTGGTTTTCATGCATTAAAATGTGATTTGTTTTTTTGCTGTAGGTGTATGAAAAAGCAGATTGAGCCTGTAATAAGCTTATTTAGTGATTTTTTTATGTAGTTTTGGTCATCCAAAAGTGGGGCAAATGTCAGGCTTTGTCTTCTTTTGAAATGTCTGTGTTCAGAAAGCAAGTGCTCTCTTGTCTGGTCCTGTGTTCTTTATCTTCATGGCTTGGCTCTCAAGAGGCATATTTAAATTGTCATAAATGTAGTAAAACTTTTCAGGGGAAAACGCTCAGAGACCTTGTTTATTTAAGTTTTAAAAATATTATTTATCATGCCCAGTAAAATATCATGTATCAACCCTCCAGGGACAGGGCAGCTTTTTCAAATCAGTCATAAGCTGAAACTTTATACAAGATGCAAATTAGGAGCTTGATTAAATGAAAACTAGTGTTCAGTCTGTGTCTGGTGCAGTTTCTGTAGGCACAGCAGCAATTAATGTGGGGCCAGCTAAGCAAATCTGTTGTGAACACGTTTCACTTTATGCAATCTATACACATGAAGCACGAAATTTTGGCCCAGGTGGATGTGCCAGTCTGTTGAGATTACCTGATCCAGGAGATGCTTTAAATTATGGAACCACAAAAGATCAATACTTCTCCAAATGTCTCTGGCACATTGAACAGATTTTAAAAAATAATTATTTAAAAAAAAAATAATTAGTTTTTTTCCCCAAGATTTCCACAACCTCCTTTCTCCATCTGAAAAAGGAGTCCATTTAAGCTTTTGATTAACCAGAACCAGCATTAGAGAGGTGGCCTCTGATCTCCATGTTTAAATTTTAGTCTTGGAACAGGCTGGATTTAAAGTCTGAATTTTGTTTCATTTGCAGTGGAACAGAAGAGCTGGCAAGCTTAGGCATTACCAGTGCTTTGTGGAAGCTGACATATGAATTTGTTCCACAAATGTGCCAGGGACACCCTGATCCAACAGTCAGATCTCTTCCAGAAGACACAGAGTTACATCTCTGAGCTGACTTCCAATTCTTTCCTATTACTACCCATTAAGAGAAAAATTCTGCATAAAGCAAACCAGGTAATTAATTACAGCACTGAATGGAATCCCCACAAAAACTCCTGTCTTCGAATCTATAAATTTTAAAAAGTAAAGTAAAATATTCTAATCCTTCAAACAAAGGAGGTCTCACTCCTCTCATGGGCTATTGACACTTGAGATTTCAGGTGTGTTTTCGGGTTTTGTGCTTGACTAAGGTGGGGCAGAAGTAACTGAGATGAGTTTTGGTTGCAGGAAAGGAGTGTCTGTGGGAAGGATGGAAAGGGCAAAAGGAAGAAAGAGATAAGTGAGTACATTAACTTAATCTGAGAGAGGGTAAGGCAGAACGTCTCAGCATTGTGGTGGGTAACCCCTGCAGATTTGTTGTAAGAAAGAGCAATTTTACCCATTTTTGTCTTTTCTTTTTTTGGATTTTTTAAAAAGTGATAGTTCTCATGTATCATGACACATAGTTCTCTTCCTTCTCTTCTGTTAAAGACCAGTAACTTTAAGGTCTGCTGTCTTAACTATCTTTCTATTCCTGAATCTAACCTGCTGATAGCAGAAGATGTTGTTGGAAAAGGAGGGCCCAAGAGATAACACCATGAAAAGGAAATATTTCAATAAAGAAATTATAGAAACTGTGATGTGGTATCATTTATGCTTTATTTCTGAATGGATCAGAGGAAGTTTGTCTGGGTAAGGAAAAGAATACGAGAATGAATACTGCCAGAAAATACTGTGTTAAAAAATATCTTCTTTCCTGGGATGAACACAGCAGAGTAAAAGTGCTGCTACTTAAAAAAAAAATTAATAATGTGTTGATTTTAAGTATTGTATGAGAATGAAGGAAATATGAGCTGCAGAGAGATGCAAAGAGGAATGGTGTGATGTGTTCAGGATGGGATGGTGCTTCACACAGGAACAGTTAGGGAAGAGAGGTGGAGGGGCTCTGCTGTATCCTGAGCCTTTGGCATCAGCCATGGGGAAGTTTTTCCACAGGGCCACTCATTTACTGCCCTCTGAGAAACCAAATGAAAGTTGTCCTTTAGGCAAAGTGATAACACTCTTGTCCATCCTCATTCCTTTTTACTGGCTCCTTCCTTTTCCTGGTAACTCTTCTCCAGTTCCTTTAGTGCTTGAAAGTAATGGAAAAAGAAGAGACAACTCCCATTGCCCCGCTGGGTCCTGCTGCCTTCAGCAGCAAAAGGACTTTTAGATCCAAATTACAAAGAAATAAAATCACATCAGTTTAGATGTTTCTTCTTCAAACAAGCAATACATACAGTGCCAGGTAATGCCCAGCAGCAGGTACTGGCATTCTTGCACCTATCATGGATTTGTCCTCGCAGGGAAATTGAAACCTCTGAGCAACCTGTTCCTCAATTGCCAGTACTTAAGGGAAGGAAATCTATTATTTAGTTTTTGTAGAATCCCAGAATGGTTTGGGTGGGAAAAGACATTAAAGCCCATCCCATTCCACCCCCTGCCATGGGCAGGGACACATTTCACTAACCCAGGTTGCTCCAAGCCCCGTCCAACCAGGCCTTGGACACTTCAGGGATGGGGCAGCCACAGCTTCTCTGGGCAACCTGTGTCAGGGCCTCCCCATCCTCACAGGGAAGAATTGTTTCCTGATCCCTGATCTAATCCTGCCCTCTGTCAGTTTGAAGCTATTGCCACCTGTCCTGTTGCTACAGGGCCTTGTCCAAAGTCCTTCAAGTAGGCATAAACAAAGAACAGCTGGAAGTTATCCCACTGCTGGGAGTTGTAGGAGCTCAGAGGAGAAGGTAATCATCTCCTCATCCTCTCCTTACCAGCCTGTATCTCCAAAGGCAACAAAAAGTAACAGAAATAACAGAACAGATGAACAATTTTTCCTTTCATGTAAATTTGTTATCTTTTTTAAAAAAAAATTAATTTTTACTTTTACAGTTGCAAATGTTTTGAGAATGCATCATCTTCCCAGGCTGATGAGAAGACCCTGGTGACCGAGCTGTGAGTTATGATTCCCATGTGGGTGGCTCCGAAGGGAGACAAGAAGCTTGGATGTGTCCCTGATCCCCCACCAGCACAGGCCAGGAACATCTGTCTGCTCCTTCCTTTCCTTCAGGCAGTCCCAAGGAGAAGGCAGGCAAGCAAGTAGGAATATGAAAGGCAAGGGATCAACTGACCATGTTATATTTGCCAACTTAAATAATTCTTCTTGGCTGTGGAAACCATCTTCCTATCCAAAGCTGTGCTTTTCTTTTCTTATTTTTTTATTTCCTTTTTATTTTTTTTCCCAAACAGGAACAATTTATTTCCACTTTTGGGCAGGTTTCTTGGCCAAGGGTGAGCTCTCCCCAGTGCCTCTCATACACCACTTGCCAGTGCTCCACAAGTGACCTTACAAACCACCTAAGGACCCAACTTTTGTGAATAGCAAAATCAAAATATGCAAATCGAGCTTGGATTATTACATATATAATCATGACAACATTTTTCCTGCACTATTGCCTGTGCCCAGCTTCCTGCCCTACTGCTCTGAGTGCCTCAGTGCTGTCTATAGCTGTTGAGCTGAAGCACCCGAGGATGGCTCTGAAGCAGGAAGAGAGTTCAATCTGCAGGATGGTTCTCCAGACACTTTCTTTCTCACTCTCCACAAGACAGTTGCTGTTCCTCCGGATTTCACTGTTATTATTTGGATGTCTCTACTTCAGAGCGAAGGGTGGATGAATGGCTCGTTCAGCCTCTTCAGTCCACTCTAGTTCTATTTTAGTTTGAGCAGCCTGTGCTTCTTTGAGAGACGGGAGCAGTTCATGCCAATAACTCAATCTTTCTGCAAAGTTCAGCATCTCAGGCTGAAAAAAACCCCAAAAGGCAAACCACCTCCTTAAAAAGTAAAACTACACAATGCAGTGCAGGAAGCTGACTCCTGCAGTCGGGTCTAGGTGGCTGAAAATGTACATCCTGAGTTATAGAATCATAGAAACCTAGAATGGTTTGCGTTGGAAGACCCAAAAGACCATCTGGTTCTACCCTCTGCTATGGACAAAGACACCTTCCACTAGACCAGGTTGCTCCAAGCCCCATCCTTGTCCCAAGCTGGCCTTGCCTGGCCTCCTTCCTTCAAAGTAGAGGTGATAAAATTCATTTGGGCATTTTACTGAATGAAAGGATGCATAATGAGTTGAGAAATTTTACCCACCTTAGCAGTTAAACAGATGTTTGACATTTGAAGCCCCAACTCTCTGTACAGCCAGTGAGGAAAAGTATGGGATGCTGATGATAGATGTGGAAAAACACTTATCTGAAAACATTTCTGTTTATTCTGATATACTCCTCATTCTTATTTCTGTATTTTTAATGATCTGTGCAGTATTTTAAGGCATATATAATTAGAAAAACCTGAACTGTGTCATTAAAAAAATATTTCCTTTAAAATATTTCAATTTGCAATCTGTAAAGGAAAAACCAAATTTTTTGCAAAGAATTAATTTTTGCACAGTGTTTTATATACTTTGGATTTTTTTTTTAATACAGCCTCAAGGAATGATCCATTTGCACTGCAAGTATTTTGTATTAGCCCATCCAAGAGCACTCCCTGGGCTATTCCAGTGTGGTGCCAAGTGGAAGTGCTCCGTGGGCTGTGGAGCAAGTGGAGAGGAAGTGTCATCCACAATAACTGAACAATGAACAGAGCACCTCACCACAAAGCCAATTATCCTTTCAAAGCAGACATTGTATATGCTCGGGACCAGATGTTGGTATTGTGATATTGTGATTCTAATCTGAAGAGAAGGTTGGATTTTGACTTATTTTTAATGTCGGCTTTCCGAGGATTAAGTTGGATATTTTCAATATAGTTGAAAGAAGAAAGCTGTAACCCCCAAACCCAAATGTTCTTGTTGGTTTCAAACTCAATTATTTCTCCCTGGACAAGGCATGAAATGGAAAAGTCCACTGTGAATCTCAGCATATTTGATTTCAGATAAAGTGCCACATCAGCTGATCTTTCAAAAACCATAAATGCATCCAAAAATACTCATCCATCACTCTGGATGGGACTTGAAGCAAACTGGTCAAGTGGAAGGTCTCCCTGCCCATTATGGGGGATTTGGTACTAGATCAGCTTTAAGATCCCTTCCAACCCAAACCATTCTAGGATTCCATGATCTTTTCAGCTGTTTCAGCCATGAAGCCTGTATCTACTTTTTCTTGATAAAGACAGAATAATATGAAGTGATCAAGTTTCAGAAGTAAAATTCAGGTGGCTGTTTAGAAAATGCAACATAGATTCCTTTTTTATCTTCTTTATCACACATTTAAACTTGGTTCTGGCCTCTAATGACCAAAACTCCTGCTAACTCCTCTCTGATGTCTGCAGATTGAACAGCAACTCCCAGCTTTGCTCCTATCTGGTACCTGCCCTCATTCCCTGAGCCCAAATAAACCCTTCCCCTTTGTGTTTTCCTCTTTACAGTTCTGGTGCAGAGACCAAGAGCTGACAACCCCTCTCTTAACCCTCAAGCCTTCTGTTGCAGTAGGTCAGAAGGGTAATGATTGAGGAAACTTTTGCTGTTCAGTTGTTTAGTTATATGGGAAATGTGATTGCCAAGCTGACATTCTGGGATCCATAATTCCCTGTGCAAAGATGGGCACAAAGGGAAGACAGAAACAACTTTTAAAAATAATTATTATCAAGGAATCACCGAATGGTTTGGCTTGGAAAGGACCTTAAAGTCCACCTGATTCTGCCCCCTGCCATGGGCAGGGACACCTTCCACTAGACCAGGTTGCTCCAAGCCCCATCCAACCTGGCCTTGGACACATCCAGGTGTTCACTTAAACTAATGTTTTATTACTGTATCAGCCACTGTGCTCATTCAGCGCAGTTTCTTATTTATCCACTTGGACATACTAAATTACTTTTATCATAATGCTTGAGAAATAATTGTCTTACCTCTCTCAGGACATGCTGGAGGGTTTATTCTCCCCTTGCTATCTAAGTAGTTATAAATCCTCATACATTGAGAGCAGAATAGTCTTTACATGCCTAGAAATTTCTTATGATTTCTAAGCTATTATCCCTAAATCCTAATTAACTATTATTAAAAATAATGTGGCCTTTTTAGAGTGTGAGATATAGCAACACGATAAGATACGAAGTGAAAAGCCTAAATATCACATAATGTCATTTTACTGCTTTACCTTCCCTTTTATTAGAGATCTCTAACATAATACTGCATTTTCATTCAAAGTGGCAGGATTCAATACTCTATAGTTTGCAAACTGCCAAAACAGTCATTGGATTTAGTTTTCTAATAATCAAACAACTGTGTAACATGCCTGTACATGTCAGAAACTGGAGAAAGCAAATTTATACACAACAGCATGTATTTTGTGGGTAGCGATAACCCACCCAAATCTAATTTAATCAAATATTTAAAGAGGTAATAATTAATTTTTAAAGAATTGAAGTGAACCGTAACTAGGAAGAAATGTTATTGTTTATTTTTAATGCCAGAACAGTATTCCTGATGCGTTTTTAATATTTCATTAAGGCAGTAACTTTCATACTATATTTTTTCAAGTTTTTATATCTCATTGAGAATTTTTTTTCCTGAACAAAGGTAAAATATTGTAGGCAAACTCATGGCTTGAACTGCTAAATTCTTTGAGGACCTTGTGTCATAACTAATTAAACGCAACCAGAAATATTTCTAAACAAGCTAAGACACAACACCTGGTTGGGAGCCAGGCGAGTGCTACTTTTTTCAGCTTGTGACTGTGTCCTTCCCATCACACATCACTTTCTATCCTCTCTTTTGAGCTATTCTTCATAATCCTTACCTTTTAGGGGAGGTATTTGCAAGCAAGGTTTTAAAGCCCACCACTCCCTGTGCCTTTCGAACCTATGAACTGCTCTGCTTTGGTCTTTTGTTTTTTTTTTTGATGAAGTGTCTCTCACATTTTAAGCCTTTTATACTCAGAGCTGGGGAAGGCTGTTTATTGCACTCTGGCTCCAGCCCTAGTTAAAGGTGTGAACTACCAAAGTGGAAGGGGGCACATGCACATTAACGCTGCTGTGGAAAACATGGCTTGACAGATGGATGCATGTTAAATGGATGTTTGAAGAAAGGTGTTTGCAATAAAAATCTTGAGTAGGGCATCAGAGGGAGACCACACACAATATTCCAGCTTTATGTCTGTAATATATAAGGGTCAAGCTTGTTATAGTCCCCAGCTCTTTTACTGTCCCAGACTTTGCTCTGTTGCTTTCAACAGCTTTGATAGGAATGTGAAGTATCAGGATTCAAATGTCATATAAATCTCTATATTTTAATTCATACACACACACATTTTTATTTGATATGCTATAGTAATTTCTCCAAGGAAGAGCAGTGGAGATGGGAAAGAGTCTGGCACACAGGGAGTGGCTGAGGGGGCTCAACCTGGAGAAAAGGAGGCTCAGGGGGAACCTTCTTACTCTCTTCAAGTCCCTGACAGGAGGGTGGAGACGGGTGGAGGTCAGGCTCTTCTGAGTATCAAGCAACTGGACAAGAGGAAATGAACTCAAGTTGCATCAGTGGAGGTTTGGATTGGATATTGGGAAAATATTTCACAGTAAAGGTTGTCAAGCACTGGAACAGACTGTCCAGGGCAGTGGTGGAATCACCATCCCTGGAGGGATTTAAAACAAGAGGAGATGTGACAATGGGGGACAAGGTCTAGTGGTGGGTTTGTTGGACTTCGTGATCTTAAGGGTCTTTTCAACCTAATTGATTCAATGAAATATTATTATTTTTGCATTTATTTGAGAGACAACTATTGCCAAGGGTCTGCTCAGGAGCACAAGGATATGAGAACCTGTGGCATAAATTGTCAGTTCATTCAGGTAATGGATAACAAAATGGTCCAAGAACAAGCTCAATTTCTCCAGTTTCAGTTACCAGACCTTGATCTGTGGAGAATAAAGGAGATGCTCTTTGTCTCACCCAGTTACAGAACTGGAATGTGATGTGCAGGTCTTTTCTTGCCTGTGAAAATATGTCTCTGAACAACTCTAAGAGCTGAATGCTCAAATCCTGGTTGAGAGTATATATCCAGGATTAGTTACAGTGATGTTCAATGAAAACTGTCATCTGAAATTCCCTTGACACTTCTGGTTAGAAACTTGATTATAAAATCCCTAAAAACCCTTTCATTTTTTTCTCCCCTCTTCCCTCTCCCTGCTCCCCTCCGCTCCCCCCAATAATATATTTTTTGTAAAACCCTTGATACCTGAAGATTTTTCTTTCCTATCATTTAATCTCTCCTATCCAAGTATGCAAGGAACTTGACTGGGAGTATGGTAGGAAATAAGAACTTTAGGCAAGAAGATCTCTCCCTATCTCATACTAAGCTGATGGAGCTTTTAGCTGTTCCTTTGACAGAAAATAAGACTTTCCAAGCAGAGCATCCTATTGTCTATATGGTTTCTCTTTTCCCTAAATATTTTTGGTTAAATCATCTCTTCCCTACACAAGGATATTTTGCACTCTCTACCTCAGCAAATTTTATTTTTTTAATATATAGATATATTTTTATTCTTTTTTAACAGAGTTCATAACTATTTCTATTTGCTTCTTTACATTTTCAGATATCTAATCCAAGAACACTTCCACCTGAGATCACCAAGAAAAAACCCCACATGAATACCAGCTATGCATAGTTTACAACTTGTAGATTTGAATTGGTTTACAAAAATTTGCAAATATGAAGGGATATGTGGGAAGACTGGAGGCAGGGAACACACCCCAATTGTCAGGTAATTTGTGGTTCTTTTGCTATGACAATAGATTGTTTGTAGAGTCTTACAACATCCTGGTTTGGTGGAAAAGAAGGCAAACTCTTCCTTCAAAACATTTGACTTGGAAAGGAGCGTTTGAAGCCACAAAACTGGAGTATGAACATTCACACCCACTGTACCAATGGTTCAAAACTCCTGCGTTCTCCCTCAGGCCCAGCTCCAGCAAGCACTTACACACATGCTTAACTTTATGCACACGAGTAATCCCATTGATTTAATGGGATTATTCCCATATGTGCAGTTACACACACATAAGTGTTTGCAGGATTGGGGACTATTTCTCTTGCTGTGATTTGAAAACTATGGAAGAAAATACTGTATGCAAGCGAGGTATTGCTTAATGGCCAAACATTAAACCTGAATTTTTCTGCTGAAATCAGTGGGGCTCTGCCAGTTTGTACTGGCTGAGAAATGGTCCTTTTCTCTCTATAGTTTGCACTGTCTGGATACAACACATTTGTGGCTATGACAGCACAGAAAAGGGAATGAAAAGATAATTAATAGGAAAAATATCAAGAGAAAAACATTTCCATGCCTACAGGTTGCTGTATTCCAAATCTGGATTTAAAACTTGAATTTCATTTAGCAAATGTTCAGCTATGTACAAGGTACCTTTTAAATGTTCAAATATTGAAATCTATATGTACACAGATGTATAGGAGAAAAGGGTTTCCAAGCAAAACTATATATAAATGTGGATGCTCACATGCTTGGAAACTTGCATGTACAGGATGAGCACTAAAAAAAAAACACACTCCCCAACCAACTTTGTTAAAAATAACTGAACTTACCATTGCCCCTGACTTGGAGAATTTACTTTTAATTTGAAATCCTGCAGCCAAGATATTTTTTAAAAATTTAAGGCAAGTAACCATCTGCCATAAATGATAGAAATGGGGTATAAATAAAATAGTACTTGTAGTATTCCAGTGGAAATCACATGCCAAACACATCCACGGTCTCAGCAGCAGGAACACTTTCAGATGTCAGGAACAAAAGCAGAAAAAGGAGTTGGTTTGGCCAGGATATGGTTTGCAGTGCATGGTGTATCTTGTTGGCTGTCCTGAAAAACATTATTAAGCAATTTGGTCTGGAACATCATTATGCCCCATGAAGAATTTAAGGAAGATCTTGACTTGAGCGTGTTGCAAGAGGAGTCCTGCTGTGCCACTTGGTATGAAACTCTAATCAGTCTTATGCCACTGGCACATTTGAGCACCTAGTGGGATATGCTGGGCATCAATGTTCAAGGTTTTATATAAGGTAACAGCTGCTTTGGTCAGGCAGTTAATTAAATGTGTTAATTTTCCATACAACCAGCAGTAGTGACAACAGATCAGAGTGGGATTTTATGACATTTCAGGGTTCCCTTATGTGATCACAGCGATGGATTGCACCCACATCATCCTTCACATCCCCCCACTGAATGATGCTGCCTTTCCCCTTTGGAAACAGCTTCAGTCTTTGACTCCATGAATATTAGAGCACTGGTAATGCTTTGGTACCACTTACTGCATGTTGCCAGTTGTCCCAACTCCAGTCTTGCAAAGCTGTTTGGGCCTATTCCCACACTGATATTGGTTTAGTCAGAGTCACAGCAATTCATTTACAAGGCAAAAGCACTTTTTATGTTCTCCTTCCTATCTTACATTCCTTATTAGAAATGTTTAATGAGAACATATATAGGTTGGAAATAAAGCACTGTGATATTTTGGAATAGATAGTGTGTTCTTCAGATGTAGAATTACAGAAAATTATCTCCTTGTTCTCGATAACTTGGCTTGTATAACATTGCAGGATGACAAATTCAACCTTTTCTGTATGTTATTACTTTCATAACATTATAATAACTCAAATGCATCCAGAAAGAGAAGGTAAATGGGGACAATTCGTGAAAAGGACTTGAAGAACATATTTAGAAGTAATGGTCTGATAAATATGCAGGCTGAATAATATAAATGAACTGAACAAGTTTCCACCCCACCAAATGGATAATACATTGTGAAGAAAAGTGGAAGAAATGTAAAATGCCAAGTTAGGCATGTAAGGCCTGACCAAAACTGAGTCACACTCCCACGCTTTTGGCTCCCAATTTGAAATGTTTGTTTTTAGTTGATTGGGTAGCCACTAAAAGTATATGGTAAGCTTTGTTTGAATTTGATCTGTCACATTTTTTTTGATGGGTGACAATGATTTTATGACATATGTCACATTGTGTCACATCACTCAGAACACATCAAGTCACGCTCCATCCCATCATTTCTGAAGGCAATAATGCCACTCAACGTGACGTGACACCACGAGCTACAACGCAACCCAACAGCTGAAAAAAATACAGGCAAAGTTTGTAGGTGTGCCATGGATTCCAGAAATTCCACTGTAATGAATATTAGGATGATCCCAGGAGTGAGGTTTTCAAAATGGATCAGTTGATTGACTTTATATCTTCATGAAGGTGGGCTCTGAGTTACTTGATGTAGGGGGGCAGTGAGTAGTCACTATAATCATGGTATGAGTCTGTCATTAGGCTTGGTGATAAAAGTGAGTTCTCCAGCAAAAACTTGCTGGAGAGATGAGGCTTATGCCTGAAATGTGACAAGACTGGAACTGTCTCTGACCTGAAAGGCTGTGTGGCTGCAAGTGTTTTAGAGCATCTAAAATTTCTCAAACCTCAGGGGATGTCCTAAGCATAAACATTACTAGAAGCCAGGACTCAGCTGGATGCAGTCTTCTAACATATTTTAAATACAAATTACTACAATCTTTATGAGCTCTGCTTTTTATTCCTAACAATTCTCTCCTGTGTTTTGACTATCAGGAGTACAGTGCTTGTGTTGTATATGATGCCTTAGCTGCTCTTACTGACTGCAGAGAACTGCCCATGTGCACACACAAAGGACCTTCAGCTACATCAACAGCAGGATATTTCCATTTAAACGCAGCACTGAAGCACAAAATATGAGGTTCCCTCATCAGCTGAAGCTTTCACCAGAAGATCCCAAATTCCTTAGCTGGCAAGATTGCACCAGAGATGTTTTTCAGGTAGGTGAAATTTCTTTAGTCATGTGCATAACCAAATATCATGTGCTTGCTAATGTTATCCAATTCCATAGCTACACTTGGCTCTTCACTCTCATTATCATTAAGTTTCTTACACCATTTGGTCAGTGGAGCCTCTGAACACGGTTTATCTGAGAGCTCTGCTATTGCCAAATCAGAGATGGAAGCCCCATCCCTGGAAGTGTTCAAGGTCAGGGCTTGGAGCAACCTGGTCTTGTGGAAGGTGTCCCTGCCCATGGCAGGGGTTGGAACTTTAAGGTCCTTTCAATCCAAACCATTCTGTGATTCTCTGACTCCCAGTACTGAAACCCTTCCTTACCTGTCTGACTGATATCACTGACCTGAACTCAATTCTCTCATTTCCTAAGATAATTCCTGAGAATGTACTATATGGCTCATTTCTCCTTTCTTGAAGCTGAGCCTTTTTTAATCCTTTAAAGCATTTGCTGGGAATTATATCCCAGTGCATTTGATACACCTTCATTAGGGGAGGTTGTGCCAGGATACCCCCAGACACACGCTAGGTGAATTCAGTCTCTCCTGCATGTGGGAAGGATATAAGGAGGCCCATGGACTTCAGCCAGAAGCTTTTAGATGTCTTTCAAACCACTGGACATTGTAAATGAGGCCACCAAGATGACAGTTTTACATCTTGCATTACAGTGAGTCCTGATATGATATCCAAACAACTGCTTGTGGCTCTGAAGCCAAACAAAGATGGACTCATTTTCTGACCTTATGTACCACCCGCTTTTCATAATTTCCTGTTAACAAGATTCCTGTATATCCTTTACTACTACTCAGGTCTGAATTTCCCTGTTAATTATTTTGGAAGACATCCTTGCTGTCTGGAATTTCCATTATGAACTAAGGCATATGAGAACTGAGCTGAGTAACACCCACTCCCTTTCCTCGGTGACATTCTCCCATTAAAAAAAAAACAACCAAAAACAAAAAACCAAACCAAAACAACAACAAAAAATCCAACAAAAAAACCTCCCAACCACCAAACACCCCCCCCCCCAAACTCTGAAGTTCTCTGCCTTTCTTTTCAAAATGTTGTTAAGTAATTTACCAACTGAATACCTTGAGATTCTTTCACCTTTCCTGCAAACACGGATGAGAAACTCATGTAAATTCTCACTTTATTACCACACCTGTTAGAAATCACTGCTGCAACTTAGGTGTGAAAAAATGGGGCTGTACCATACCTAGCAAGAAGCAGAGACCAGGCTCAGTGTAAGCGCATCCCCACTGCTATAAAACAGACACAACTACTTTGGTGACATTCACTGTTACTGTACGTTGACAAGTTCCCATTTAATTTACTACATATGGTTCCACGTCTCCATAGCTACTCTCGTGAATTCATTATTCATTAAATAAGTGATGAATTTACTTAAATATTGCGGCCACATGGCCGACACAAATGCATTCTAATATTATTAACACGTTGCCAACTTGCAACTCTTCGAAGTCTGAGTAAATGTTTTGACAAGAAGAGGCAGCAAGAACAAATAAGTAGTAGCAGCCTAGATGAAGTTCAGCCATAGTTCTAACAGCTTTAAAGTCTTAACAGTGTTTTCACTGGGGCAGTACCAGATAAATTGCTCTTATGTGTGCATACAAGAGACTAAAATTCCTTTGAAAGTTTATAATTTCTCATGGGAAAACACAACATAAAAGTTACTTTTACTCATAGAAAAACAACACCATATTTTCCTGTCAACCTTTGCTGTTGGGAATTTCAAACTTTTTGCATTTTTTCCCTGTGATTCTTTGTCGGCCCAAGGGACAGGCGTTTACAACATAATTTACTTTCGGCGTGTCTCTGTAAATCATTGTAATACTTTCTATGGCTAGCAGAGAGAAAAAAAAAAAGCAGCACTCTCCAGTTGGACTGACAAACCACTTTTCCAAGACTTCAACGGCAAAGCAAACCACCCCATTTCAGGAGGGCAGCTCTGACATGGAGAAATGTACAAAAGAAATGTGTTTTATGAGAGCTTTATATGAATTTTTGTATTTAGAGAGTGTAATATTTATTGGAAAATATTTATTGAACTATATTTGCTTGCAGTAAAATATACAGAATGTGTGGAGCATAAAATGTGTCTTAATGGCAGAATTCTGGGTGCTAAAAGAAAACTCCTGATATTTCATTTTGGCAAAAGGTAGTAATTTTCTCCTTACCATTCTTAAGTCCTGTTGTTGTCATCACTGTTGTTGTGCTGGCTTAACAGTGTTGTCTCAGGTTAGGTGTTTTAACACAACCTGCCATAAAAAAAGAAAAAAAAGCTGAAAACCTGTAGAGCTTTTCAACCTCACTTTTTGAGACTGCTGCTAATATCAAGGCTCATTCAGTTTTACATTAGAACTTGATGACTTGCACATTGGTTGAACCTTCACCTTTTACAACCTTAATGGGGATTTATTAGCTATTTCACAGTGTGTAAATTTGAATCTAGGTCAGATGAAGAAGAAAAATAGGGCAAATCTGGGCCTTAAGTATAACCTGCATATAATATATCAGGATAAAGAAAAGGTGCAAAATTAAACAGATGATTAAAAGTGTCTAGAGCAGTCAGAATTTGAAAAAAGAGCTTGATAAATTAGGGGTGTATGCCGGGGTTTTTTTCTGAGTTCAAACTCAGGTGACTGGTGAAAGTCTGGTTTCCACACAAATTCAGCAGATTAAGGAGTTAAAATAGCTTGTTAACCTGTTTCTGCTAACTGCTGCAAGAGGAAATGTAACCCAGGTGTGTTTGATATTCACAAGATTAAAGCTTTTGTCTACCATCAAATGTTCACCACATTAAAGTGGTTTTAATGAGGTATGGGAAGATAATGAATGTAAGCCTCTAATTCACTGCAGAAGAGACAGCCTGCCCCTGCTTTGACCCTGCTGCAGCCAGGTATCTAAACCAAGAGATTAGTCACACTTAGACCAAAAGATGTGTGTGTAATGGAATAGCTACTACCTGCTGCCATCCTTGTCTGCTAAGAATGGATCTGGCTCAGGTACCTCTGCTTTGCTGACAGCAGATATTCCCCATGTGCTGGTCCCCATCCCTTACCAACTCTTTCTGGAGGGAAAAGAACACAGCTGGTGTGAGAAGGAAGGATGTTCATAGTTTGTGTGCATGGGGTACAAATATTATTAATGTTATTAATCTTATCCTGGTAGTTAGTGATGTTCAGAGAGTCAATAGCTGGAGTGAATAAAGGTTGGAAAGGTCTTTGTGGTTCATCTATCTCTGTACTTACTGTTTGATGGCTCCACTCCCCTGCTAAGCTAAGGTACGCTGCCTGTTTGCTTATCCTTAATAGAATAAGCCCCAAATAAAAATAAAATAAAGATCCTGAAAGGTTCTCCAAACCAGATTTATTTTGGCATGCACATGCAGGAAACTATGTACTGTAGCAAGTTTTAAATACTGTATTTGGACACTAATTCTCAACTGCCGTCATCAGTTTGCTGACAGCCATCTGCTTGGACCCTGCTCCTTCCTCCCATTCAGCACCGTTAAAGTAAAATATTGACAGAAACAACTTCTGCAGCAAAAGTGGAAAAGTTAATCACATAACTGAAGTCACAGAGGATTTTTCTCTAATGTTCTGGAGCTCTCCTACAATTCTGTTTTACTCATACCTTAATTTAGAAGTGTCCCACCCAGCTTAAAAATAGGAGGTTGTGTAGCCAGCTATCTTTAGATGGCACAGGTTACTGAGGAGAGATCTATAGCTGTAAGTACCTCCTCTATAGTTCATGTGACTTCATGGCAGTGAGTGATGTACGTGCTCCTGGAGAGGCTGACACACGGGGCGGTGTGTTGTCACTCAGAGCTGGGAAAAGAACTCAGCACAGGCAGTTTGGGGCTGCCAAAATCTGCAGCAACACGAGCAGCAGATTGATAGAATTCAAATTTACCTGCAGAAGCCCTTTGAGCAGTGATGTAGAGAGCCCATGCAATCTCTTACATCATGCTCATTGCACACTGCTGGCTCAGAGCTCTTGGAGGTGCCTGGACACTTCCAGGATGACCCTCAGCCTGCTTGGATCAAGACTTTTTTGTTCAGTGCATGGCTTGTGATGTTCCCGACCTTAATGAGTGTGAGATGCTCCAGTTCAGCACAGAACAAGCTCTACCTTCAGCTCTTTGTGTGAAATGCCATTAAAGCTCTTGCACAGGTCGCAGGGCAATGCACAATAAAAGACTTTGCCACTAATTATTTCAAAAAGAAGAGTGAGCATGAGCTCATGCACACACACAAACACAGATATACATTCACATAAATAATTTATTTATCATACCTATTTATAATACATGAATCTTTTATGTTTTATGGTGATACCACTGCAGTTTGCAGATTTACATCTCTTATTAAATTCCCCACACAACAAAACACGATACTATGGAAATATATAGCCCTACAAACTGATTCAAGACTTCTAATCCAAGTGGTCTTACTGTCTGCAATATTCCTTTCTAAATTGTGCCATTACATCCCACAAATCGACTTGCAATGAAAGGTAATTTCTTTTTATTCTCTTACAGCTTTGTGGGAGAAAGGAAGAAAGAATCTATCCCATAAAGAAGAACACAACAGTTTCCAAGCTGAACTCTCTAACACATGCAACCATTTCTGTGCTTTTGCAGATACAGACCCATCAGCCCTGTAAGAAGATGAGTGTGTTTACTAGGTTGAAGAGATCAGCAGTAGATTCAGTGGAGAAAGTAAAGCCTTTGGGCAGATGAAAAAAATTCTAAAAAATCTAGTTTCCAAGCAGAAAATTTAACTAGTGATGCAGAGAGCATGGCAGAAACTAAAAACTGTTTATGTGCAAAGACAATACCTCAATGTCAAACCCAACACAGGAAAATAGGAACATTATATATTTTTGAGAGATGCTTTGTAGTTAGGGGTTTTTGTTTTTTTTTTCCCCTAGAACAAAATTAAATCATTCTTTGCTGTCACCCTGAGAGAGTTCATTGGGTCCCACTTCCTGCCTGATGCACAGCCCTGCAGGTCAGTGTGTGGATGAAGGAGGTGAGCATTGAGCACCCTCCATGCTGGGCAGAGTGGTGAGAAGCTTCCCCTCCACTCCACTTCTTTCCTCCCTGTTCACATTTTCCTCTCCCACTTTGGGATAACCTCCCCAAAATTTGCTTAAAGTCCTCCAAGTAGTCAATAACTCCAACCCTTTAGAGATGATGCAGTTCTGTTTGTCCTCACATCTCAGGTGCCAAACCACATAGTGAGAACTCCCCACCCTGCGCTACCTTAGGCCCCCAAATAATGATTTTCTTCCTTATTCAGTTCTTAGACTGAAAGGTGAGGGTTCCCTGAGAGAGCAGATGTCATTTCCAAGAGCCTGCCACCCATGTGGTGAGGATGGCTTACCAACCTCACCAGTCTACCTTACAAGCTCTCTTTTATGGTCTGTTGCTGGTTGTGCTAAGGCACCCTCAGAAAGCCACAGGCAGGAACCACATAAAGAGATTAAAGATGTGATAGGGGAGAGGCAGAAGGAAACGCTCCTGCTCGTTTGCTTGTTCTTCTGAAGATACGCCCTACAGGCCTCCATGAGTTTCCAGAAGGACCTTTAGAAGTTTCTGTCTGTTTTCCAAAGGAAAAAAAAAAAAAAAACACCAGCAAACCCAAAGCATGGAAAAAATACTCAAGCATGACAGAAAAACTATGCAAAGATGTTGCTGTTGCTTTACTCAGCCATTTTTCCTACTCTTCATCTACAGAGGAGAAGTTCAAGAGACCCACCAGAGCTTTGCTGCCTCTTTGCACATTGGTGGAAGGCTGTAATATTTTCTCAAGGCTTCCTTAATTAAAATCCCTGTGAAATGTTGTAACATTTAAGTCCACATGTTAAAGAAGGTACTTGCTTCTCTAGCTCTGCTTCAGTGCAGCCCCATGACAGTGGAGCCAGGAGGTGACTTTTTTCAACATTCAGCCATTTAGAACATTCAGACATTTTAGAGCCATTTAGAAAATTGAGATATTCTGAAGTAACAGCAATTTCTGTGCTGCTTTGGACTAAAGATGGCAATTGTTGGTTTGAATGAAACACTCTATTTTAACTCTCAAAAAACACATAACTAGAACTGTAGTGATCAAAATTCATGAGTGACGAATGACATGTTGCAAATTATTTTGCTTTTTCCACATCTTTAATGCAAATGATGAACTGTATGTTTTCCTAACACTGGACATGAGAATGTATTTATTAAAGTGCTGATATCACACAAACCAGCTTTTATTGTAGCACACAAACACCTTATAAAAGTGTTTATAGAAAAGAAACAAGCTATCAGAAGTGGGTTAGAAACCTGATTTAAGTCCTGCAGGTAAATAACACAATCAAGAGATAAAATATCAAATGAATATCAAATTTCAAGGCCAGGTTAGATTGAGCTTGGAGCAACCTGATCTAGTGAAAGGGGTCCATACCAGAAGGGTTTTGAACAAGATCTTTATGGTCCTTTCCAACCCAAACTTTTCTCTGGTTCTATGATTCTATCACACATTTGGGATAATAAAAGAAAAAAAAATCTGTTGAGCATCTCATAGACTAGTCAGAATATGGAAAACCTCATTGCTTGTTGTGATGTGGTGACATCAGAGTGATTTGGACACTTCTCCATCATTAAGAGCTGGTTACCAGAGGAGCAGAGCACAAATCTCCTCTGGCTCAGTGTCCATCAGAGCTGCTTCCATGAGGCAAAAAGGATCCACCACCATCTGACTGTGACCAGTGCCTGGTGGGGGAATTCCTTGCTGTAAATCTCAGGCCACGAGTCCAATCAAAAAGCTGGAAAAGAAGAGAAAAAAACTGCTAAAAGTCTTTTCTATGTATACTTCCCACAGAAGAGCAGTATCAATACAAACTGCTGCCTGGTTTAGTGCCTTCCCTGCCAGCATTTGTGTCAGCTGAGTCTTCAAAGCTGACAACTGACGTCACTGGAGAACCTACAAGATTCCTACTAGTAAAGTGTCACAAAAGAGAACATCTATTTTCACAGCAAACCAAATTCTCCCTGACTAGCATATGATAGAAATGAGTGCCTCACTCTGCACAGGCTTATCTAATTGTAGGGTCACACTTTTCTTTAATGAGCTTCCTAAAGGTTTAGGTCAAGTTTTCTTAGTGACACAGGTAGGATTTCTTTGATCTCCAGCCAGAGCTGTCAATATAAGAGGATGGGGTTCCAATTTCTGATTAATGAAAGTTATAATTATGTACAGATAATGGAGAGAGAGAGGTTTCCATGTTACTTTAAACAAAGAAGAGTTAAGGCCTTATCTTAACTATGCATTGGCACTGCAATGCGAAATGGTCATGCAAAATTAATTTTTAATGTGTTCAATTTATATTAAAAATTTCTGCAAGTGTGTGAATTTTTTTTCTAAGGCTGGAGTGCTACTTCATTTACAATATTCCCTGAAGGTGTTTTTTTTTTTTTTTAAAGAGACTCTTAAACTGAAGCCATTTTAAGGGTTTTATGAGACATTATGTGAGCTTTCATATGCAAGTTAGTCGTTAAGTACCAGATATTATATTCTGTAATATGCTTAAGTGATATTAGAGGCTGTATATAGCCTGCAGTAATGGCTATTGCTGCTTTTTTAATTTATCAAGAAAATGTTGCTTAAATAAGGAGCAAATCAGTGCTTGGATGTAGAAAATAGGAATGTAAAGGAAGTAACATTATTGTTGTGACATACTTTGTACGCTCAGTTTCACTGGGGAGTGAAACAGGGTCTGCTTTCTCCCCCTCCCATTGACACGTGTGACAAGTCCCACAAACACAGTGCTGGGCATATGTAAAAAAGAGAAATTTCACTGAGTTTCATTGAAGAGTGTATGGTCATTGTTCCCCAAGACTTCATGAGAATTATTTTTATGTCCCTGATAACTGGATTTTTTTATATATATATGATTTCTGGCATTCAAACAAAGTAGCAGCTCACATTTGGACTTAAACTAGCGATGTCTTTGAATATTCAGCCTACAAAGGGAAATGTTTTTGTTAAGCTGGATTCACTGGTCAAGATATAAAAGACAGGATAAAAAAAACCACAAACAAACCAACCCTCACATGGTGAACAAACTTGCTATTTTTTTCTCCTCCCTCCCTCCCTTTAGAGCCAGAGGAAAAAGAAAAAAAAAAGCTTTAAGCTGACAAGCTTGTAGAAATATAAAAGTCACTTGACTTTCCTTTCAAATGTGCCTCTTGCTCCATGTCCTGACACAGAAATAAAGCACGTCTGTAGTTGTGCTGTAGGGAAATGGGACACAGGCGTGTTTGAGACCAACAGCCCTTGGCAATGACACCTCGTGTTGGCCACAGAGTCCCCCACCTGCCCCGACCTCTCAGTGGATCCCAGCTGACTGCAGAGCTCGTTCTGGTTAAAATATTCCTCCTCTAACCACCGACCCCTCTTCTGTGCCCAGCTGCAAACTCCCGCTCTCATGCAGACTAGTGATTGAAGAAATGTATTTCAAATGAAAAATAATCTTTTCCATTTTCTTTCCCTCTCCCAGCTGCTGATTCCCACCCTGATTCCTGCTCTGGAGCTGTGATTAATATTTTTTCTTTTTTTTTTCTTTTTTCTTTTTTTTTTTTTTAAATCACATCATCCTTCTCTCTCTGTCCCTGCCTCTCCTCCCCCTCCTCTTCCCAGTCCTCCTCACAGCTGTGGATCCTCACTCCTCCTTCCAGTCGCCATCCCTGTCATCCCTGCTCTCCTCCCTCCCCCAGCTCACTTAAATATTTCAGAGGAAAGAAATCCAGCTTCATCCAGGCTTTATGGCACTGCCTCTCCTCTTGCCTACACTTATCGTCACTTGCAGCCTTTGGGAGGAAAGAGTCCCTCGGCACCCTCGAATCAGCATCTTTAATGAACCTGCCTGCAAATGAGCACCAACTCAGGCACCAAATCGGCCATATGAACCCCAGCAAGTCCTAGCCAAGGGATTTGAGGACTCTCCATTGATGAGCAATTTTGCAGGGAATGCGCGGGCTCTCCAAAGTGATGCAGTGAAAGCCCAGGATAAACATCTCCAGACTCCCTCTGCCTGGACTCTGCCTACTCAATGACCTCACGTGGAGCGCCTGAAATTGTTGTTCATACAAAAAGTCAGCGGTCCTGAGGGATCTTCCTGGCAAAGAGTAGTTGGCCAGTGAGCAGCAGGTCTGTGCTCGGGGGAGAGGAGGTCGGGATGGGGTTAGCTGCTTTCCCTTGCAGGATAAACCCTCCCCAGCACATTTTTTTAACAGTTATGACTACTACGAATTCTCTTCATGGACCAAAAAACTTGGCCCCAGCCTCCCAACTCTACAGTAGCTATCAGGAGAACTATATATTCACTAGATGACAAAAATGTTCCTCCTTTCATCACGAAATGTTCATTGATGTCTCCCCAGTCTAAGGAGAAGGAAAACACAATAGTCTCCAAGGGGGATAATTCTGGTGTCAACAGCCCAGGCGTGGAGGTTTTTTGTGGTTAGAGGACAGGCTGATGTGATCTGCCCATCATTCCTTTGTTGAGGTGGCTTTTGCTTTTCTCTAGGGATGTCCTTGCTGTCCAATCCCACTTTTTTTGGCTGAACAGGGTTCAGTGCTGCCAAATGTGTCCAGATTTGACCCTTTCTGTGGCAAATTGAGGAGACTGAGGGGAGATCTCATTGCAGTCTACAACTTCCTAGAGAGGGGAAGAAGAGGGGCAGACACTGATCTCTATGTGGTGACCAGTGACAGGACCCAAGGGAATGGCCTGAAGTTGTGTCTGGGAAGGGTTAGGTTGGATCTCAGGGAAAGGTCCTTCCCCCAGAGGGTGGTGGACACCAAGCAGGCTCCTCAGGGCAATGAGCACAGCCCCAAGGCTGCCAGAGCTCAAGGAGCATTTGGATGATCTCAGGCACAGGATGTGACTCTTGGGGATGGTCCTGTGCAGGGCCAGGAGTTGGACTTGATGATCCTTGTGAGTCCCTTCCAACTCAGCATATTCTGTGATCCTGTGAAATTCAAAGGGAACTGGACTGATAACTAACAGAAGAAAACAAACCAAAACAAACAGATTGATGGCGGTAATAAATAGAATAAGCCTTTCAACACCTGAACCACCTCCTGTCCCCTCTTTGCACTGTGCTTCCTCCACGTGGTGACCTCCAGACCACTCTGCTCCACTGAGAGGCCTCTTTCTCAGCCACGCCTGTGCTCTAATTCCAGGAGCCAACTTTTATCCAGTCTAAAGCTCTTTCATATGGTCCCAACCATTTTTCCCTTTCCCCAAGGATGTCGCTGCACGGAGGTTTCCTGTTAGTGTCCACGTGGTCAAAGGGCAATTAGACTTTTCTACAGTCACCAGCTTAGCTCCTGCAATTTAGAGCTTGGAGTGCCTTAATCCTTGATAGGCAACACAAGCATCTGCTTCTCTTCTCCCTCCCACCCTCTTTGCGCACACAAAGCCTCATTATAGCAATAAAATATTTTCCCATTCTTCACCTGATGAGCCTGTTTGCACGTGCCTGAGAGCCTGTTTTGCATGTCCTATGTGTGTGCACAGCCATACATGTACACCCATACGTGTTCTTCGTGTGTGCCAATGTACCTTCCTCTGGTTATATACAACAGATGTTTATATATAGAATGCGTATTATAAATTTAAATTGATACAGAAACATAAATCTGAATAAATCACAGCTAAGCTGCAGCTTAAAATAAACATTCTGGAAAAAAAAATCAGCAAATAAACTTTTTTCCCTTTTTTTTTTTTTTTTGGCAGAATGTTTATTTATTTAACAACAGTGATGCAGTTGCTTACACTTTCTACAAATGTTTTATCTCTTCTTCCTCCGCACCTGTCCCTGAGTGAATAGAGCCACATCTGTCTCATCTTGGCATAACAAGTACACATCTACATCTGTGAAAGATGATTCCATTTTTGAAGGAAACACTGTCTACTTTTACACTCCTGCAGTCTGCTAGAAATTATTACACAATGGATTTTGTGTCTTGCAGGAAGGCTGCTAAATAGTGAATAGCGAATTTGGAAATGGTACAACAAAAGTAATGCCCTACTTTAACAAAGAGATAGCTTGATATAAATATATATTTTTTCTAAACTTTATGGGTAAGATAGAGACATTGATTAATGCTACCTTTAATTTACTCTTTCTAGCATAGAGGATACTTCAGAAACTCAGAAAATGGGAACTGTGGAGGGGTAAAATGGGATATAAATGCTTTCACCCATCAGTTGCCCTGTCAGAGCCAAGATGAAGTTGATAGTGACTGAAAAAACGGATGGAAAAAATTCTTCCCTGTGAGGGTGAGCAGGCCCTGGCACAGGTTGCCCAGAGATGCTGTGGCTGCCCCATCCCTGGAAGTGTCCAAGGCCAGGTTGGACAGGGCTTGGACCAGCCTTGGCTGGGGGAGTCAGTAGTGACAGTGGGCTCTTGGTTGAGAGCAGCCACGTGCTGTCCAAGGTTATGTCATTAATGACATTCAGTAGCTCGTTAAATAAATGAAGAGGTGAGTGTTGGCTGATGTAGTTAAGGGCTTAATGAGGTAAAATAGTGAAATAGCCAAAAGCCTCTCCAGTGATACTGAACTGATGAGCAGTAGTTGTTTTGCTGCTCATCCTTCTTTTATGGGCTCAGCTATCAAAGCTCAAGTAACAATAAAGGAAAGGTGAACTGTCCTGAAGCTCCTCTTTGACTGTTGTATTTTCCTCACCACTGTTACCTCCACTACCCACAACTGCTCTTGCAGTGATGTACTAGAGGCTGGAAAAGCAGTGCAAGATGGTGATTCCTGCAGCCAGGTTTCCTCAGCTCCTCATCTGAAGGGATTACTCCAGGAAGAGCATCAATCTGAGACATTTACAGGACCTCTGCTACTTGGTACTGGTTGTGTTGTGCCTTCTGCCAACATGCTGTGTCTGCTGACCAACCAGATAATGAGGATGATAGAGAAATTTCACTGAAAAATGAAACCTGGCCAGAAAATAGAAATTTTTTTCTATGGAAAAAATCAGCCCGTAGTAAAATTTTCATTCAACACTTCCCATCTTTTCCTGACTATTTTTTATCTCTTGCCAGCCTGGAGTTATGTTCAAATTGAGAAGCCTTTTCTGCTTTCTCAGCCACTGAGAGCCTCCTAACTTAAAACAACAACAGCAACAACAACAACAAAAAAAGTAAATGAAGAAGTGACAACATTATTTTTGAAGACAAATGTTATTTCTCAGACTGCCTGTTGCTTTTCCTTCACTATGTTGCAAGACAGAGAGACAGAGTAAGACAGACTCACTCCCCTGTGATTTCAAAACAGCCTGAAACATGTTCAAATAAAAAAAAAACTCAGTAAGTGTCCATGAATGTGATTTCAGAAGTGAAACGACTTATGGAGGAAAAGAATTCCAATAAGAATACCTTATAAATTGTAATTAATTTAATGGTTTTAAATATATATGTGAAGATTTAAGGTGAAATTATCCTGCTTGCTGTATCGTTTCAGGAAAAGCTCAGTCCTTAATAGTTCAACAAAAAGGACCAAAAAAAATTTTTCAGGCAAATTTGGAAGGCAGAGCACAATTTGGCCTTCTGAGGAACACATTGAGGCATTGACACACAGGTCTCAGATGCCACGATACCAATCCTCTTCCTCCCTTTTTTTTTTTTTTCTTTTGCAGTGTTTCATGTACTATCTTTAGGCTTTCTCAAAATCAACTGCTTGATTTACCCATCCTTCCTGGGAATTTATGATTCATATCTTCCCTTTTTTTCCCTCCCCTCTCTTCTGCCAGACCTTTCCAACTCCCAACTGCTGTTCTATCTTCTATATTAAGCACCCCAGGCTCTGATGTACTTGACAGTGCCCTGTACTTTAAACACACACACAAAAGCACACTGGTGCTCTGAGATATTTTCCACAATGTGACATACATACACCAGCCTCAGACTCCAGACCTTCCCCAGTCTTAATAAATATCTTATATTTAATTTTTTGTATTGTATTTACTTTTGGGTTTTTATATTATTTTTAAAAGGGATGAAAAAAAAAATCACTGACAGTTACATAATGTGTATTATTTACTTAATAGCTGTTCTGGTCTATTGGGTAAATATATAGCCAGGCAGTTTTTAAAAACACGTATTATGTACCCAAGAGACCAGAGAGACTCTGAAGCAGCTGTTCCAGTCTATTGGGTAAATATGTATTTAGGCAATTTTTCAAAATATGTTAAAACTCCTTCAGTGCCATTCTGGTCAATTGGTTAAATATGTATTTAGGCTTCTTTTTTAAATGCCTTTTATGTAGCTGATAGACTGAAGAAACTGTAACTGCTGAATATGTTTTCATAATTGTTACCTGTGGGTATCACTGGGAGTTGTTCCCTGTATTTCAGCTCCACGTCCTGCTGTCGCATCACCAAGGAAGAGCTGAGTGTCACAGCCACTGTCACCAGGAGCAGTGGCACGAGGGAGAGCAAATACAAATATTTTCATACGTGAGCAATGTCATGAATGACCTTAGTCCTCCTGATTGTCATCCTTGCCCACTGCAAGTGATGCTCTACGTCTGTTTTCCCTGCATTTGCCTGGCTGTCAGTGGGACACACTTTACATTGTGCTGTGCAAAGTTACACTGGTGGATATTTTTAAACCAGCCACATTTTTCAATATTCAGAGGCACAAAATGGCATTTTGAAACCCTCCTGTCAATTCTGAGGTTGTTTATATGAGGGAAGTTTAGCACATGCTTAAATATGAGCCAGATCAGGGCTCAACGAACAGGACTTATATCACTTTATGATTTTTTAAAAAATATATATATGCCTCCAAAATCTTTTTAGGTGTTCAAGGTGATAGGAAAATCAAATCTGACGGCTGAGCTGTGACACAAGTTTCTGAAAATTTTAATGTAAAGTGGCTGTGACAGATGTGAGCATGCTGGGGTTTGTACAACTTCTGCTGTATTTCAGCTCAAGATTTATATTTATATCTAATTCTTTCGGAGTGAGCTCTGGTGAGAATTTTACACAGTGAGAGAAGCAGGGCCTGGGCTTAACACAGTGGCTCAAGGATTGTTTCTATTAAATCACAGTTCAAGACAATTACATTTGTTCCATGGTTCCCTCTTATACCTTTCCTCCCTTTGTGGAACAGACATCTCCATTGAACTGCTGTTGTAAATTAATCCAAATTTTATTGTTGGAAAAACAGGACTAACCAAATATCTCCTTTTAACCCCACTGCATGAACTGACAGTGTAAATTCTTTCTCAGCTTGTTCCTTAATGATAAATTATTAACTCTTCACATAGAATCGATCATGTTCTGCCTGTTCATCCACACAGTATCTTCATTTGCCTGTGCTGATAATTATTCCAAGAAGGAAATTTTAATTATTTGAGGGGTGCCCTTGCAGCTTTCCTTGTAGTCTGAGTTATTAGTGCTCATAGGTGGCTGGTCTTGACCTATGGCAGAGCAAGTGCTGGTGTTTGAAACCCACCTTTTGTTCCTTCAGGACGGGTTTGCATTCTCACTTCATAGCAAAAGTGTGTTGCTCACCCATCCAAGTATTAGACAGCTTTTCTATCTTGTATTTTTTCCTATTTTTCATTAAATTTGAGGGAGGTTATTAAAATTCTTAATAATTTTCAGTTCTTCGTATTGCTTTTAAAATGCTTTTTCTTTTTCTTTAATTGCCTTTTTTAATTAATAGTAAAGCTGTTGGAAATATTTCCCTCAGATGTGTTTAGAAGGTTGAACTTGATGATCTTGGAGGTCTTTTCCAACTTTTATGATTCTATTGTGGAAATGGAAAGGACAAATTGGCATAAACTAACACAGGAAAATGAGGAATGCACGTGAATGCTCACATAGGTCCAAAGAGAGGTGTATGTACATGTGGACATGGAAATGAAAATTTGGTGGGCTATATGTATTTCCAACAGGCACTAGATAAATTAGAAATGTTCTTGTTGAAGTCAGTGGGGACACTTAAATTCAAGCAAAGTGTAAACCTTTAGAGACTGGAGTAAAATGATGTCACCATTTCAAATAAATCAACTGTTTTGCATGAATACAAGTTTAGCACAAGTTTAACTCAGAGGATTCTTAAAAGAAAAACAAATGTGGAAAAACATTGATAAGAATTCTGAAAAGGGGTATTAATAAATGAAAATGTTGATTAGAAGACTGGATACATTTCACGATTTATTGCCAAAATAAGTAACTTTATTATCCAAATTATTAGACAAGCTGTATTGCCAGGATAAAAATAACAGTGATGCTATGTCACTCTCAGAATTTCATAAACAATGACCAAATCCCATCAGAATAAGAAACATCTTGTCTGTCAAAGATTACGAGATGCTTTCCAGATCCACCAGCATATCCAGGATTTTCCATTAATCAGCACTACATAGGCATTTTTAGTTTGGAATCATTGAACTGGATGCTGGGAGATGTTCCCAACAGGAACTCTTGCTGGGTAATATACTCAAATCTGAGATGTGATTCAATTTTTATAACACAAGGATCCCTGTTGGCTTAGGTAGGTCCAGTGTCCAGCTCTGGATGTTGAGCTCATCCTGTAAAAAGGGTAAAATTCCATTTTTATTAATATTCCAGTTTGCTGGAGTTGGAAAAGGATAGTGGTTTTTTAATTATTATTATTACTTTTTTATTCAACAACTTATTTGAAGTTATTGGTGAAGTTTTCCTTCCAAAGGATGCTCATGCCTTGCCAGGCAAAATGTGGGTAAACTGTAAATGGAGTTTTTGAAATAACTGCCAAACTCCCTCACCTCTGCCCCTTTAACTGTGCTCATGGTCCTCTCCTGGATGAAAAAATAAATTACCCATTTTTGCACCAAAAAAAAAAAAAACCTGCTAAAAAAAAGGGTTTAAATTTAAAAAAAAAAAGAGAAGGAAAGAAAAGGAATAAAATCTACATGTGTATTCATTATCTTTACAATTCTTCAAGGATATAGAGAAGGAACAGACTGTTTCTCCACAGGCAGGAGGTTTCTCTGCTTGTGTGTGGCAGTAACTCTCACAGGGGGCAGAGTACTGGGTTAACCTGCCACTGCCATAATTTGATTTGGCAATTTCAGTGATCATAAGAATATTCTCATTGTATCAAAATGTGTGACAGCTTTATGATGGGCACAAATGGGGGATGAGATCAGACCCCCTTTCATTCAATTAAATGGAAATGTGATGTTTTCAACAGTCAAAAAGTACTGGAGACATCATCAAAGTTATCAGGGCCCATCTCTCCACAATCTCTGCTAGGATCATTTTGTTCCCTTACTATTGATCTACTACAAAACTGAAAATTAATTTAAAAGAGGAAAAATCTTCAAATATTTATATATGAATATATGTGTGGGCAAAAGGCAGGCTGAGCTAACAGCTTATTACACTCACCCAGAAGAACTCTAATCCCAGAGCACAGGCCAAAGCTCATAAAGATTGAAAAGAAGACCTTGCACTGACTGCAGCGGGCATGAGGGTCAGCCCAGATTTTGTGTTCTCCTTCCAAATCCTTGCCCACACATGTTCTTTTGCTTGCTGCAAACATTTTGCCTCTATTTTCAGGAAAGTTTGCACGTGATTTGTGAAGGTGTCCTTTGGCCAAAGCAACAAGAACCAAGATGGGAAAGAGAAAAATGTTGGCTGATGTGGAGGTGCAGGTAAATAAGCACAGGCACAGAGGAGAGACAGCACTTTGGGCAGCACATTTGTCAGCTTAGTAGTAACTCAGCCTTTTCTAACAGACATTTACTTTGTTTCATGTGATATTAAGCAAACTTGATATTATAGAACTGATAAAAGGAGCTGATCTATTGAAACTGGTTGGAATTGAGCCACTCCTGTGCTCTGTCACCACGTGCAAGAGGAAAAAAGGTGCTGCAAAATACCCGAGTCTGCTAGTCCTGGTGTACTGGTTTTCCCCTCAAAAGCACACACCAGCATATCCAGGGTCTCCTTTGCCATTGAAATATGAGTCTTTCTTTCCTTAACCTCCTCTGGACACCACTCCCAAACTGAAATGGATATTCTCTGTCACCATTAAATTTGGGACTTTTACTGTGCTCTTCTTACCTCTGTAATGCAGCAATGGAAGAAGAGACTCCTCTTTGGGATTTCTCTCCCTGGGACAAAAGAAAAGTTATTCTCAATCATGAATTATGTGTACACCTGTACACCATCAGCACTGTCATTGCCTCAAGAGGAGTCCAGCACTGAATTGTCCACTGGATATGGAGACACCTCTTAAGTTGTGAGGGGTCCCTGGTGGAAATGACACAGCTCCACCATAGCCAGTGGGAGCAACTCAAAAGGGGAGGAGGAAAACCTTCCTAGTGCCAAAAACTACTCTCCCACTCCTATCTGTGGCACGCATGGGTGGACTGAGTTCAGCACATTGGAGCACAAGGCTCCTCCCTTCAGGAGCTGGCAAGTCCCACATTGGGGTCACAACTCAACACTTCTCTGTCAGGGAGCAGAGAATCCATCCAGCTTTGTGGGAAGCTCTTATGTATATCCAAGAGCATAGATGTGGTTCTGGCAGGGTTTTTCTTTTTCTAATTTTGGTAAAATATTTACAAAAGAGAGGTACTTCCTTGCAGTTCATCAGGCATTAGTCACTGATGAGAGATAAGATAAATTCTGGGGTTTAATCTTACATCACATTATTGCAAATCCACCTTAACATGCAATGGTACCTTATAATATTGAACTTTAAAAACCAGAACTTTTAGAACAGTTAGTGAGCATATGTTTATGGGAAATGGACCATCAGGCTCATGATGTTGATTGACCTAAAATTAGATTATATTGTTTAAAATACTTCCATAGTTCTTCATTTGATTTTTAGCTACAGTCTAAGCACTTGGAAAAACAATGATAGGCATATTTGTGTGATATATAAGAATTTAAGTATTTATATCTCTGAAAGGCAAGTTTCCTTGCTTTTGAGAAATTTTCTGACTGGGAAGGTTTCCAAAACCCCTCTCATGTTGCTTCATGGAATTTTCTCAGCTCTTGTGTTTGCTCCTTCTCCACACCTCTTCCCCAGTGCAGAGGCACATCTGTCTGTTTTCTGCCTTATCAAGCAGACATCTACATCTGTGAGGAAAACTCCACTTCCTCAGCTAAAAACCTGTATCTGATTGTGATAATAAAGCACTACTTCCTCAGTTCAAACCATACATCAGACAGGACCAATTACTTCAAATGACTCATAGCAACAGGCAAGGCAATAGTGGTCTTTTCAAAGCCTTTGAACTTCTGCTGCTTCAAAGGTGTTCTGAAACGTGGTTATGAGGCGATTGTCTAAAATTGCCAAATTACCAGTTCCCAAGCTTTGACATTTGTTATTTTGAGCAATGAGACAAAGGAAAGAAGTTCATTCACCCGCTGAGAAACAGAGGGCAAAACAAAAAGGTATTTCCTAGGTGAAGAGAGCTCTTAACACGGTGCATTCTTGAACACAAACCAGCAAAATACTTGCGCCTTAAATTAATCAAATAATACAATTTGATTATCAAACAATGCATGACAAGAATGCAAAATACAAACAATATGATCCAAAGCTACCGAGGGAATTTAACAGGCTTTTAATCACATCCTGGAGGTCAGAGTGGCTCAAGGTGGTATTAATGAGAATAAAACTTTTCACCTTTAGGTCACCAACTCGAATGTGCCACAGGTTGGTTCTGACTGACCACCACTACCATCTGGTAATTACTGGGGGGCACCACACATGGACATGTGGTCTCAGCAGCCCCAGACAAGAGGAATTTCCAGAATCCAGCACAGGTATTTTTACATTGCATTTGTACGCCATAAAATGTGGTGAGATATCCTTTGAACTTCTTTGGGAAAGCTCTAAATCCATTCAGCTTTGGGTACAACTTCCACCACAACACTTTCTGGCTCCACTAGGACACATTTACTTACACCTGATCACAGGTACTCAGTACCAGAGGAAACATAATGGTTTGTTCTGGAGATTTTGGATTCCTTCTGAGCCCATAAACACCACAGAAAGGATTCCAATGTTCACACTTTTTTTCTAGAAGTTTGGATTGGAAGAGTCTGGGTAAATCCAAGTGAAAAACTACTGAATAAAGTATTTCATTGGACCAGATATTCATTAGTTCACTTTTAATAAATTGAGGGGTTTTGCTTCCAAGAAAGTTCACTGAAAATTCAATGATGGGTCTGGACAGAGCAAGCATGACATGATCCCATTCCCTATTTGGTGTAACTCTTCAAATCCACCTTTTTTTGTAAATATCTATCTGCAATTAAAAAAAAATAAAAGTTCCATTAATGTTTGACAATATCTACATTAAAACTGCTGCTTCTCTACAAATTTTGCCAGAAATGTGTTTCTGAAACTATTCAAATAGAAAAGACAATAGAGAGACAGAGAAAATGCACTTAAAAATTAGGGTAGGCACAGTGGAGATCTGCTCAGGGCCAGAAGTCACTTCTGGTTTTGGTAGGAAAAAAGCCTACAGGCACTTCTTTTTATGAGTAAGTTACATCTGTTCAGGCACTGTACTTTCCTAACACCATACTTTTGTTTTTTAGACTGAGGATCCTTCAAGTCTAGCAGCTCAGATGCTTGCATCCGTCTGTACCCTCTTGGGTAAATACCTGTCACTTCAGGCAGCCTTCTCCCGTTATCTCCTCCTCAGTGAGACTCAGATTGTCCCACTAACAAGCTGCTTTCTCTCCTCTGGCACAGGGTCAAGTGCCACCAACCCAAGACCTTCGGTTTCACTCCAGTTAAGGAAATACAGCTTGTCTCTAACAGTTTCTGCCTTCTCTTGCTTAGAAAACTCAAAGGATCTATGAGAATGTTTGATGGAGCAAAGAAACATGGATTCTCTGGTTGGGCTCCAACGGGTTTCTGCACCTGTCTCTTTGCTGTGCAGATTTGGATGTGAACTGTCAGCAGAAAGAACCACACCTGGCTTTGTAACCTTCAGTGATGAACAGTGTTATGCACACATGGAATGCATTTTTAGTGTTGTGCAGCCCTTGAGTGTGTGACAATTCTTTCTATTGAACAGAAATCCCTTCACTCTATTTTAAGAGCAAGTACTTTTATACAGTGCTAAAGCTTCAGGTTAGCCCTGTGTCAAAAGGCTTCAAATTGAGAGAGAGAAGGTTTAGATGAGATAATAGGAACAAATTCTTGACTGTGAGGGTGGGCAGGCCCTGGCACAGGTTGCCCAGAGGACCTGTGGCTGTCCCATTCCTGGAACTGTCCAAGGCCAGGCTGGATAGGGCTTGAAGCAACCTGAGCTGGTGGAAGGTGTCCTTGCCCATGGCAGGGGTTGGCACTGGATGGACTATAAGGTCCCTTCCAACCCCAAGCATTCTGGTATTCTATGTTTCTATGATCTCTCCATGGACATAAATTTTAAAACCAGTTATTTCTAAGCAAACACTGGTCAGTCATCTGGAAGGACTAAGGAAACCAAGTCAAGGTCTGAGTCAGAGGTTTTAAACTGCCACTGCAATCTCGACCAGTATTAACTCATTTTTCCTATGTATTATTCTCTGTGTCAAGATTCAACCTGTATTTTCCCTTTCTCCCAGCACATACACATCCCCACCTCCACAAACATTATTGGTGACACCCCTCTTCCTCCTGAAACAGGTTCTAATGTCATTTTCCTAGGAAAAAAATAAGCATTAACATTATCATTATTCCTAAATATTGGTAGTATCTCTGAAAAAGGATCACCAGCCTGAAAAAGATGACAAGTATAACTTGCCCATAAATTCCCTTTCATCTCAGGACAATGAATGTGGAGAACCAGAGTAGAAACAACCATTTGGAGGAGCTATGTATGTTCTCTGTGCTTGGATACAACTCAGAATGATGTTTTCTGTCATCCACCAAGGCTCTGGATTTATGGGCATGTCAGCACCTACATCTGAAGTGAGGATGCCCAGATGGGGAAACCCTCTCCCCAGCAGTATGAAATACCCATCTGCTGTGGATTAATACTCTTCAAGGGATTATTGTTTCATGCTGCCACGGTTGGTGCTTGGGGGCTGGGATGGAGCAGCACGTCCCAGTGTGGCTCTGGAGTGAGGATTATGTTGAGCCACCAAGTGTCAAATTAGAGATGTCCTTTGAAACCTCTGAGATGGGCCATTCTGAGCAGGAGGAATTTTGAAAAGCAGCAAGTCCCCTTACGGTATCAATTTGATCAAATAATATGTTTATGGCAGTATTATTAGATCAAGAGAAACAGTTAACTGAAACATGACATGTAACTGTTAAAAATTACCCACTCTCAAACATCAGCCAGGGACAAAGACAGGAAGAGTTGACGCTTATAAATAAAAAATGATGTAGAAATTAAACAAACAACCCATGGAGACTCTTTCAGGTTTTTTCTTTTCCCTCTGTTTCTTATGTTAAACCACACAATAAACGGCCTTTGAGTTGGAGAGGTTTAATCTATGTGCAAAAAGGGAATTAGAGGCTGATTCAGGCTTTTTTTCCTTTCCTTTCCTGGAGGCCTCTTTTTTATTTTCTTTCCAGGTATTGATTGTGAAAGTGATATCACACCAGAAGGTGCATTGATATGGTGTTGAGTAACAGAAAACTGCAAAGACTCCTTACAGTATAATCAAAGCTTCTGTCCAAGGCCCACACTCTGATGAAATCCAATCAATAGGGACGATTAAATGACACATACAGAGCCATCAATATTAAATACAATCCATTTCCTGTACAAGAGCAGTGCAATGTAAAGTGGACAAGATAAAACTTGAATAGGCAGGTTATTTACGATGCCTGTGCAGTATTTAAGCAGTGATGAAAGTTGGGAGCAAGCACGATTTGCATATTAATCAGAAAAGCAAATAAGCTTTCTAATGCACATAAAATATAGTTTGATGTGTTTGCCATGGTTCAAAAAAAACCCCACAACATTTTCTTTAAAAGTTATTTTTTGGGGGGCCAAAGACAGGGAGGAGTTGACTCCAAACTGAAAAACTGTACATTCTACTACCTGTGATTTTAACAAGATGTGTGGTTCTTACTGAGCTCATTCAGAAGTCCAAACCATTTCTCTGATGCCTGTGCAGTGGAAAGCAGCGTTTGTGACAATTCTTTGCAACTTCAGTCTGTTTTGCCTCCAGAGGTGAGGAAGAGACCTCCAGAAAGCATCACAATTTCCCTCTATGAGCAAACATGCAATATTTGGATGGGTTTGCTCAGTAACACACTTAGGCACACCCCTGCTAAAGGCACCACAAGCAAACCAAGAGTCAGAGCAGGAAGGCCCTTGGAATGATGCAGTGCAGGGGTCTAAATGTGGGACAGTCATGTTGGCTTGGAACTGCCCTTGGCAGGATCTCTGATCTCTCACCTCCAAGCTGGCATACTGTCATCTGGAATTGAGTTCCAAAGCTGAGGGAGGCAGTGGCAGAGCAAACTCTGCTTGACTTGAGTGCACAGACACAGGTAACCACCTTTATTTTTATTCTAGGTATCAAAAATGTTCACCTCCTTTGCTGTTCCTCATGTTATCCCTTCTGTTACAAAACTGATCTGTGGAATTTAAAGGTGATTATAGGTATGAAACAAATATGGCCTTAGAGAAACAAAAACCTGACTTGCAATAAGTCACTCACATCAAGAGCAGTGGCTGTGCCAAAGCAGATGCCAAACCCATGTGGCATTTGCCATTTTCATAGAATCAGAATCCTAGAATGGTTCGGGTTGGAAGCAACCTCAAAAACCATCTCATTCCAACCTTCTGCCATGGGCAGGAATCCCTTTCATGAGACCAGGTTACTCAAAGGTCCATCTAACCTGCCCTTGAGCACTTCTAGAGATTTTCAGATCTCCCAATGGCTGTTACAGTTGCAGAGGGCCCATCAAAGGAAGGTTTCCCTTTGTTGTATTCCCTCATGGACCTGCCTTCAGAGACACACAGTGGAGCTGTTCCTGAGCTAAGAAGAGTCCACCACCTGATTCCATCAGCTGAGACAAATGCTTTTTGGTAAACTCCCTCTTTGCTGTGTCTTTCAAAATGTTTCCAGAACTCTTAGAGAGTCCATGTGTTGCAAACACTAAAAACCATATCTAAGAAATCTGGTTCCTTTCTAACATTGCTCATCATGCCATGATTTCACAACATGCAGTGGGGAAATGAGAAAATTGCACATCTACTGTCAAAAGCAACAAATCGATAAAAATATAGAAATAGGATAAAAATATGGATCTCTAGCAGAACAGGCACTGATACAACTCTGCCTTTTGTTCTGTAAAAGTAAGAGAAAGGATGAATGAATTCGCCACAGAGGGAAGGAGACAAAAGCAGCAGATTGGTGGAAAGGTGTTGTTGTGCTACTCCCGATCTCCACATTGTTCTTTGCTTTTCACACATGAATCCTCATCATATTGATTGATAAATCCGAATTCTTTTCTCCCTTTTTGAACACCAATTCATTTTTTTCAACATTAAACTTTTACAGTACCTTTGAAGTGAAAAGATAAAATTCCTTGTCACCAAACCTAGAAAGACTGTTGACAAGTTTAAAGTTAATCATATATTTACGTCCTTTGTTATACTGGGACATAAATGTTTGGTATCTTCAGGATGAAAACCCTTCATCTTAACACAATTTTCAAGGATTTTTTTTAAAAAAACTCCTCCATAAAAGTTTTATAGAGAAAGTGAGGCTGAAAAACGTTCTTGGAGATGACACTACTCTCTGCCAGGACACTTTCACAAATACTGTGGGGACAGCAGGTTGTTTGCCAATGAAAAGCTACTTTCTCTTGACAAAATTGAAAATTGATGACAAAGTGATTGGGTATTTCTCAAAATGCTGTCAAATGTAATGACATTGGGTGTGTTCCAATTAGTTTTGTAGGCTCTGGAGATGCAACTCTCTCTCCTTGCCTTCTGTGTAAAAACTTTGTGGCGTGAGTCTGGTCTGCTGAAGGACAGCCAGAGCTGCTACAGCTCCCACAATTTACTAGGCAAGAAGATGCACTGACACATCTAGTCTTGACTAAATAATCAGCTCTCAACTTTGCAAAGCCTGGGCTTTCTTCTCTGGTTTGGTGTGGGGTTATTTAGACATGGTGCAGGTCACGTTGCTGGCAGGAAAGTATGGAACAGGTTGTTGATAAAATGACCAATAATTAGCTGAACTTTTATGAGATGAGAGATGCCACGAGCCCTGGGATGTCCTGAGATCCCAACTCCAGGAGCAGAGGGAAGAAGAAAGTTATAGCAACATCAACATCTGTCCCCTTTGTGCTGTTGGAGATGGTAACCAGAATTTCCCCCTTCCCCTCACTATCTAAAGTACAAACAACGTAAAGCTGGGATTGGATTGATGCAGAATGCCACATAAAATGTTTGCTTATAATTATTTCTAGCACCCTTTTGAAGCTTAGGGATAAAACATTTCTAATTATTCAGCAGGCCGTTGGAACTCCTAGGCCTCTGTAATAGGGATTTAGCAGAACAACAAATAACGTACAGGGATCCAGATGAAAGGAGTGAATTTGAAGGGATTATTACCATAAAAAAAGCAAATGACTATTTGATGGAGTTACAACAATACAGAGAGTCAGACAGGGATAGAGAAATAATGCTAATTGATAAATACATAGCTGCTTAAGCTTTAATTTGAGCTGTGGAAGAGTTGTAAAATGAGTGATACCTGTAATTTCCCTTTTAAAGGATCACTCTGTTTGAAATGTATATATAAGGAAACCCCCTCAAATGCAGCTTTTTCTGCTTCCCTCCTCCCATCTCCACCACATTACAGTCACAATAACTAATTCTTTAAAAGGCAGGACCAGAAATTTTTTATGGTCTTGGCTGGCTTACAGCTGCAGGAAGATTTGCACCCCAGTTTAGGATGGGAGCCAAGGACATCTTCTGTAGGATCCTGTGATCTGCTTGTATATGAACCCCATGGGCCACAGGAAGCAACAGACCTTCAAGGAATGAAGGCTGGAATATACCACAAAATCCTTGTGTTGTCTTAATCAGATTCAAAGCATTACAAAGTAAAAAGCAAGTCAAAAGAAAACAACAGCAACAACAACAACAAAACCCCAAATCAAACCAACCCCAAAACAAACCCCAAAGTCAGCAAAAGCAGGATTTGTGAACAATTTGAGGTGCAGCCATCCTGATTCTCTCTTTTTTCAATAAAACAGACAACTTTTAGACAGTTTGTCTGAAATAAGGACCCATAAAACGTATAGGTGGAACCTAAAACACAAAATAGGACAAATCTGGCATATTCAGTGCTGTTCTAAGCAACATCACCACCATCCCACCAGTGATTCCCCATAAAAGTTGGGGGTTTTTGAGGATACAGAAGCTGTCTTGCCTCTAGAGGGAAGGAAATAAATCTGACTTTGTATGTACATGCAAAAAAAGAAAAAAAAAAACAAAACCAAAGAAAACCAACCATGGAAAGGAGACTTACCAGCTACTCTGCAAGCTGTGTGCTTCTTTATATCACAAATAGGGGTTTAAAGGGCAAAGGTATGCAAAGCAGATGCATTGTGACTATCTGTAAATCAGAATTTCAATGTGAGACGTTCTTCAACAGCTCAATAGAGTCTCTTAGAAGCTTTCTTCCCCTCCTTAATGAAGGTAAAACGTTAGCATTATAAATTGCAGCTTAGAGAAATTATATTCAGACTGAAAAAAAAAAAGAGCGAAACCGTACGCACTAGATTAGCAGGGGTGGATCGTCTTGTTGAGAGTTGTGCTGCCAAAGCCTATTAAAGTAATTCACATTTTATACACAGACATTACCATTTTCTCTGAACTATAACGTCCTTGGAGTATTACTCCGCAGAGACATCCAAAATCCACTTTAGATGGGGCACAAAGGCACAGTTTGAGATTTACCTGTGTGACTTGTCTCGCAGGTGACAAGCATTAAGGAGGGAAAGCTGCACTTCTGTCAGATAAGCAGGAATTCTTGGTTTCTTAATTCACTTGGAAAGAAAGGATAATTACCTGAACTAAATTTCTGTGCCCATCTCGAATGGACTCTAGGGACAATCTGGCAGATTAATGCTCTAAGAACATAAGATTCAGAAAGGGAACGTAGGGATGTATGAAATAGGATCTCTTTTAACAACCTGGATCAAAAACTGTATCCTGAACTGACGGGAGGGAGAGGTGGAGGAAGGGGCAAATCCAGTGCAGCATTAGCACATTTTGCTGCTTCAGCAGAGTCAGATTTTGACAATAATGATGATTTTATAGGCTGACTTTTTTTTCTCCTACAATCTGATGGATTTGAGAGATTTCCACGACCTGAATGCTTCAGGCAAGATCCTCAGGTGATGTAAATCAGGATTGCTTCCCTGAAATATGGACAGATTCATCCTGCTACAGCTTTTCTGCTCATCTGCAGTATCATAATCATCTAGTAACATTAATTAATTTTCTGGTGTTTTATGCAATGCTGCCTCTGCCTCCTCCCCGCCTCAAATTGTTTTGATTTTGTTATTTTCTTTTTTTTTTTCCCTATCGCTGTTATTGCTCCATGTCCGCTAAGTAAATCTGTGGCATGTTACTTTAAAAATGAAATAAAGCTTGTGTTCATAGTGACAGTCAATAACACTACAGCATTATAATCAATTGCTATTTGTAGCAGCAGGACTAGCAGTGGGGGCAGATCAGTGCAAATTACTGTCACTGTGTGCTGTCGTGTAGTGCAGCCAGCCTGGATCATGGAAGACAAATGATCCCAGATTCAATGGGAGCAGACAGTACTTAGTCATACCTGTACAATGGCCATGTGTTCCAAATACAAGGGGAAAGTGGTCATAAACCTACACAATTGGTAGGGAAGAGAAATAAATTAATCCAGCAAGGAGCTGCACTGCTGAGATCCCAAGCTAAATGCTCCTGCTTTCACGATGGGCTGAGGAATGGAGGATTACAAGTGTCCAGGGATCTACAAAAACCTTGGATAGCTCTTTAGTGAGCACCAGTGATGCCTCTGTTGTAGTTTAAGCTGATGGTTTGTAAAGACAGCTCTAAGCCATGGGGGTTTTGGGTTCAAAACACCTGTTATGATCAATAATAATGCCAAAATGAAATATAATATCTCCCTCCCCCTAAAAAGCTTCCTACAGAAACAGGAGTGTTTGTTACTGCTACAGATCACAGCGATGCAATTTTTTGTCTGTGTTTCATTTGAGAAAAGAGATGCAGGCTCTGATCTCAGTGGGGGGCAGAGCTGTTATCTCAGAGCTGGGCTCTGGAAGCAGCAGGTCAAACAGGTAATTTTGAAGACAGAGCTACCCAATTCTTTGTGCTTCAGCACCTTTTTCCTCTCTGAATTAGGCAATTTATTTGGAAACTCACTGATTAGGGAAAAATGTAAATGGTGCTGACTAGGGAGAGAAGGAACCTGATGCAGATCAAGACCACAGCCTTTGGAAAACAAAGCCTTGGTTAGAAGAGTTATGCTTCTGAAATTACATCTGGTTACCTGGCTAAAGGATTTCTTATTGACTGGGGAGACTTCACTGCAAAGTTTAGTTCTCTGTTTCACCTTCTGGCATAGAGCACAGGAAGAAGGAAAGGACAACCCACCTCCAGGACACCACAGCTCCTCACACACCCCAGTCCAGGAGAACCCCACCTCCTGGAGAGGGTCATCCAGCAGCAAGGCCAATGGAAACACTGAGCTCACTTCTGGGACGGCTGCAAAGGATGACAATTTATTGCCCATGTTAAGGACAGAGTTTGCGATATGCACATTTGCCAACTGGGACCTGGAGTGAGATCAATGAGTTATTTTACATAGGTCCCTGAATTCTGGGCCAGAATGAAACTATTGACCTAGAGGTGAAAGCCTCTAATTTTATTTCTAGTCCCTCTGAGTCATGTAGTCACCAGAAATAACACTGACAGCAATAAAACCGAGCAAACAAACAAAACTAAGCAAACATCAAATATAAAGGGGAAAGATTTTGCCAAAGAGGCTCAGCACACGTTTTGTGAGAAGGCATAATCTTTGACAGCAAAATCTGGAACATAAAAACCCCTCTCTCCTGGAGCCCAGCATTCTTCTCTGAAGACAAATGTTTTATAATAAATATTTCTGTGCCTGTGGAGTTTTGTGCAAAGTTGGACACGACATTTTTGGCAATATCTGCATGTCAGGAGGAATCTGAGAAAGTGTCACACAGTGTACTCGGGCTGGTCGGTTGGTGAAAGCCATGGGTTTGAATTTACATGTCACATACGTGATGGGCTGAGCAGAGCAGAGCGAGAGAAACAGGAACAGTTCTGCTCCTCAGCTTTTTATCTGCTTTAATCCATGAGCTGAATTACAGAACTCACCTAAAGATGGGGTATCTTACTTCACCTTCCTATTGCCAGTTCTCTGCACCTTCCAAAAACAGAAAGGTGAGGCCTTTGTGGTTTTTTTTTGATCCCATATTTTTCCTGTTTAGCAAGATCATAATAATTCTCTTTTGTTTTTATACCACCAATATTATGAATAGTAATAATAATATTGCTAATGGATTTTTTACTACCCCTTTAAAAGGTGGTTTCCAAAGGAAATTTTGATGTCTATTCCTGGCTAACAGGCATAATAATTGGGGGAAAATAATCTTCCATTCAAAGGTAGTTTAACTTAAGATCTTTTTGGCTCAGAGATTCCTAAGGAAAATTTGTTCGTTTTGCAACCATAATTCCAATATTTAAATGAATGGGATTTTCCTTTAGAAAGATTTGAACTGTGGAATATTCCTTTGTTGGACAAGAATCAATGGAGTGTTTGCTGCTAATTAAACCAAATAAGTTAGTTGAAAAGGAAAGTGAGTTGATTTTGGAGGACATTCATATTAGAATTACAGTTTTGAGTAAAAGAAGAGAATTTATTCTGATTTGATTTTTTTTTCCTAAATTTTAGATTTTGTACTTCTTTATTATTTTCAAGCCTATTAGGAATCACTCCCTGCTGATACAAGGAAGTCAACTTTATATGATCTGTGTTTAGGATCTAAATCAATTACCACTGAAGGCAACGAGGTTGGGATTAAACCTTAACAGTGAGTGTTTTTTAAGGTCTCAGACAGCAAAGATTCAGCTCTCAAACACCCTGAGATCAACACTAATTTCAGAAAACTGGAACACATGCAACGAAACCACCACATTGTGTAGTGACAAAACGTTCTGCAGAAACAGGGCTGTGATGCCGTTGGTGGCTTGGGTTGACCTGATTTCCCTTTACACAGACACAAAATGTCAATGGGAGACGCCGACAGCAGATTTGCTGCCTTTGGAATTTGATTTTGCTACGGCTTTGGAAACGTAAGGGGAAAATTCATAACAGCAAATGAATGAACTATCCTGTTCTTTGCCTTTTTTAGTAACGAAACGATTGTAATATTGAAATATTGGAGATCACTGCAGAGCACAGACACCGAATTCCTAATGTTTCTATACATCATATATCCCTAAACCCACATAAATCCATAATAATATGAAAAAAAATGCTTTGGTGTTTGAGGAAGACTGTTGGGTTAACTATTGTGTTTTTCTGGTGTTTGGGGAGTTTTAGTTGAGTGAGTGGAGCTGCAAAGTTAACAAAAATCAATATACACTTTGCTGCAGTGCATAGGATCTTTTTTTACCCATTTTGAGGAGTGTAACCACTGGGATACACAGCACAAACATTATATAAAAAAATAAACTATATATTTTAATTAGCATAAAAGGGTCAAATGGCAGAGAAAAAAAATCACCTGCAGTACAAAAACTCTGGCTATTGTAATGATACAGTGAGTAATTCAATATATCTGTTTAGATATTGACCTTCTGCATTATTAAAGGCTTTGAAAAGGGTACTGCTGTCTTGCAACTCCTTAACAGGTGGAAGCCACTGGAAATCTAACAATTATTGGTTTCTATATGCCAGATTACTTTCCAACTAGAAGTCAATGCAAATATGTTTGCAACCTGAATGTAACAGGGAGTCCTGATTTTCTGTGGCTTGTTCGTTGTGGTATTTCTGTCTAAAGCTTCTTCTCCCCCTCCAAAAACGATCCTATTGTGAAAGAAGGATTTAATTTCCATTCAACGTAGTCCTTTTTTGCTGCTTTAAGAAGTTCCTTTGGATGTGAGACACTTGGAATTCCTTGTCTAGCTTTCAGTTTCAGAAAAAAAATCGTAATTTGTTTGACTAAGATATTTTGTGAACCAAAGTGCCTGTCAGATTCCTAATATTTCCCAGTAGTCAGCTAAATCCCTAATTTCAGGGAAAGAATCACAACAGAAATATTCTCTTTTCTATATATTCACCTCTAAAAAATAATTTTTGTGTAAGGTATGATGCTTATGTGTGATCCCAAAGCACAACTTAAGGCCTCCCACACTCAAAGACACCTGAAAATTTATAAATGGAAATTTTAGCATTAGTTTTATTTCCCTTTTTTGTTTTCCACCAACAATTGTGTTCTGTTCTGTCAAAGAAGGAATAAATATTCAAATGGCACAAGGTATATCTGGTTGAACATTAACTTGTGTATTTATCTATTTTTACTTTCATAATGCTGTTTTGATTAATTTAAATATTAAAAAATTAAATGCATTTCTTGTCTTCCAGTATTTTCAAAAACATTTTTCAATTGTGTTAAATTTGAAGATCTCATTTCCCCCCCCTCTTTATCAATTATGTAATAGAAAGAACTAAAATGACCATTATATTTTTTTTCTTCTACTGTGGAAAAATCAGTTAAATATAAACCATTATTTTACCAAATCTCTTGTGAATATTTCCCCTCAGGGCCGGATCCTGTGTGACTTTCAACATAGCAGAAAGAATTTATGTGCAAATCAACCATCAAGCATAAAACAACAATAGAGACAAGAGGAAAAAACACCCAAAGAAATAAATAAAAAGCACAAATTTTAAATTATCTCAAAATTCTAAATATGCTTTAAGAAAGACTGCAATATAGAACTATTTGTATAGATTTTCCTATGGTCTTTTTACTGATAATTTTGAAAGGCACATGTACAATTCTAATAGGAAAAACCATAAAAAATAGCCATGACCTCATTTGTAACCACCAAATATTAGCATTTCCCTTCACTCTAATTGTCATTCTATTTACATATATTATTCTATATTCAATGTTCAACTGATTTGGAAGTGCTGACCTACAATCAGGAAACAGATTAAAGGAGATGTTAATTTTTTTTAAAAAATATTTGTTCTCATTTTAAAGGTCTGTTTGTAACTAATTTTGTTTTCTTAGGAAGTGAATGTATATATGCTGTGCATTGTGATGTTCTCCTGGCCCAGGAAAAGTGAAAGCATACTGTGGGAATTCCAAACTGGAGTCAACTTCCAATGATATCATTATAGCATTTCTATTCCATTATCCAGCATTTCATTCCTATGGATGATACTGGAAGATACATCAGTGAGACAAGTCAATTTTGTAACTTCTCATCTCTGGATCTTTTCCTTGTCACAGGTTTTATCTGCTAATTGATCCAGGGTGGCACAAGTTTTCATGGATCTAAACTGTTTCTATCCCTTGGGTGAAGCAGAAACAGGGGGTAGATATTCTGTGATGCTCTGACATAGTAAGGAAGGTCTTTTTCCTTCTTGGATTGGAGGAAGGGAAGGAAATCTGAGGTTGGATCTGCACGTGTCTTTCCTTTCCTTTCCTTGGGTTTTCTCAAGGGAAGTTGCTCCAACAATCCAGCCAAGGAATTCCTGAGTATATCACAACCACAAATTCATCTGCAAATATTCTCATTCTTCCCAAATGAGCTGTGAAACACAGGCAACCTCTTGAAATTCAGATATTTTTAAGGTCCAGCTAGACTAAGGTTCTGATATTTTTGTGATTTTTTCCCTTTTTTCTTTTTTTTTTTTTGACAATTTTGTATTGCCAATCAAATCCAAGAATTGAATTTGAGAACATGCATTCATCTATTCTCCTCCTCTGAACTGCAGTGTAATAATGAGAGTGTCAGAAGAAAACAAACTCGGCGGGGGGGCTTTTGAATTTAAAAGCTCTGTGTAAGCACCTGGATTCCTGGATGTTTGTCCAAATTAAATATGACCTCTGATTTTGTTCAAGATTTAATTATTTGCAATTTATTTTCCAGAACAGACAAATAGAATCATAGAATCATAGAATCGATTGGGTTGGAAAAGGCCTCCAAGATCATTGAGTCCAACCCTTGGTCCAACTCCAGTCCCTTTACCAGATTATGGCACTCAGTGCCACGGCCAATCCCAGGTTAAAAATATCCAGGGATGGGGAATCCACCCCCTCTCTGGGCAGCCCATTCCAATGCCTAAGCACTCTCTCTGCAAAGAATTTCTTCCTGATCTCCAACTTCAATTTCCCCTGGCAGAGCTTGAGCCCATCGTGCCCCCTTGTTCTATTGCTGAGTGCCTGGGAGAAGAGACCAACCCCCACCTGGCCAGAACTTCCCTTCAGGCAGTTCCAGACAGTGCTGAGGTCACCTCTGAGCCTCCTCTTCTCCAGGCTGAACACCCCCAGCTCCCTCAGCCTCTCCCCACAGCACTTGTGCTCCAGTCCCTTCTCCAGCCTCGTTGCTCTTCTCTGGCCCCGCTCCAGCCCCTCAATATCCTTTCTGAACTGAGGGGCCCAGAACTGAACACAGTACTCGAGGTGTGGCCTCACCAACGCAGAGTCCAGGGGAAGGGTCACTGACCTGGTCCTGCTGGCCACGCTATTTTTGATACAGGTCAGGATCCCCCTGGCCTTCTTGGCCACCTGGGCACACTGTTGGCTCCTGTTGACATTACATTTCCAGGTTGATTGAGACATGGGTTCTGATTCACAGATTACACAGAACTGGCACCACCACAGCACTTGCACATATTTCCAAGAGTTGTGACTGAAAACATTCAAGAGAATCTGACTCAGTAAAAATATTTGCACTTGTGTTAAAATGGTGGTTCTGATTTTGTTGCAGTGTCATGTGTTCCAACACAATGGTTGAGGGTGAATTACAGATGCTGAGAGAAACAATTTCTGGTGACTCACTGTAGTCTCCAGCCTGGACTTCCACAGAGAAGTTCTCCCATCAGATTAGCAACAATTTTGTGTTTCACTTGAAAGGTGCTGTCTGGACTGCAACTCTTTGAACAATGCATGTAAATTTACCCCAAAACAGATGACACATCATATCCAAAATCAACAGTTTGCTTGTGAAACTGAGATCTGACAAAAAATCCTGATGTCGTGTGGGAAGGCAGAATGGGCTGGAATCAGGAAGCCTGGATTGATCTCTCCAGTTTTTGTGTCACAGTTGAGAAGAGCTGCCAGAAAAAAAACTTGCCTTTTAAGAATAAATGAAAATTTGCCTCCAAATCTTATAAGCACTTTTAATGTCATCTGTAATATTGCACTGATTTGTAAGAAGGTTGAAACTATTGATGCTTCATGGCATGGACCTGTTGGAGCATGTCCAGAAGAGGCCATAAAAATGTTCCAAGGACTGGAGCTCCTCTGCTCTGGAGACAGGCTGGGAGAGCTGGGGATGTCCAGCCTGGAGAAGAGAAGGCTCCAGGGAAACCTGAGAGCCATTTCCAGTGCCTAAAGGGGTTCCAAGAGAAGAAGAGGGACTTTGGACAGCGGCCTGGAGGGACAGGACATGGGGAATGGCTTCAAACAGACAGAGGAAGGGATTAGATTAGAGATTAAGGAGAAATTGGCTGTGAGGGTGCTGAGGCCGTGGCACAGGTTGCTCAGAGAAGCTGTGGTTCTCCCATCCCTGGAAGTGTCCAAGGACAGGTTGGATGGGGCTTGGAGCAACCTGGGCTAGTGGAAGGTGTCTCTGCCCATGGCAGAAGGGTGGTAAAAGATGATCTTTAAGGTACCTTCCAGTCCAAACCATTCTGTGATTCTATGATTCATTTCTATCATCACTTCTACACACATTGCATGTATGCAGTGCTTAAAGAAACTGAATTTTCACCTTTTTACACAACCCCAGCAGTAAATTATAATCATCAGCATCAAGAGGTGGGAAAGGAGAGCAGGATCATCTGCCAGGCATGGCTGCAGCCCTGATTCTGTGACCCTACATGGATTTACCAGTTGAGGTTATGGCCTTGACACTAAGGATCAGATATGGTGGCTTCTATTCACAACAATAGATGATGAAAGGAAAACATTCTGCCTCCTGCCTTTCTGAATCCACACAGTCAGGATGCCTTTCCTACACTTGGGAGATATTGGAGGTGGCAGAGAGGGGGAGAAGAGGCGTTTTTCGACTCTCAAGATCATGGCTGGCAGGAGCAGGGGAAGAAGCCTGTGTTTGTGTCTTCTAATGACCAGAGACAGGAATGGGAGGGATCAGCAGCAGAATCTTCTGTACCCTTATAAAGAGCAGTAATAACGCCTGACATTTAAATCACTCCCCTCGGCCATAAGCGAACGATGAAATACTCAGGGGTCAGATCCTGCCAGTGGTATCCAGTCCCAGGAAGGTGGTGCTCAGCAGGGGATCTCTTTCAGCATCTCTGTGCTGGAGAGATGCCTCTCCTAAGTGCCTGTCCCAGTGTCCCTGGGGGACATGTGAGCACCTTGGCACTTTGCAGTGCCCTGGGCAGCGGCGGCCCGAGGGCTGCACCTCTGCTCGTGCCCTGGAGGCTGTCGCTGCAAACGCCAGAATTGAGCCTTTCATAGTTAGATCCTTAACGTGATGGATTTCCCTCTTAGTGCACGTCGATTTGATCTGATGGAGGCACGAAGCTGTGCAGGTTTGCTGCATCTCTGATGATTTCAGTCCAAACCATGCAAATCCCACAGTGCATCCCCCCGTTTCTCTGGCATTGTGTCTGTGGAACAGTGTCATGAGCAATGACTCCTCTTCACAGAAAACCAGGGAAATATCTTTTGCAGGATGTGAGATTTCTAAGGAAAGCTTCCCTGTGACACGAGCTGTTGAACTGTCTCCATAGAGTTCTGATTTAATTTGAGCTACTCCTGCCACTCCACCAAAAATAGAACCATCCAAAATGCGAGGCAATAATTAAATTTCACAGGGAAATAATAATTAATAAGGGCACAAGTGAGTTGCCTCTTCATTTAAAAATATTTCTTTGCCATTTATGTTCAGTTCTTCTCTATAGCCCATGAGTTGGCCAGATGAACAAATTATATTGAAGACTTCCACTTTCAAGGTATTATCAGTGAAAAAAGATTCTGACACAGTTCTACAATTGTACATTTTTAAAATGCATTATGAACATTTTATCTTCCTATCTAAAATATCCTCTTTGAACTCAACAGCTTTCAAATTTCTTAATAAGATGATGTTATTCAGATGTAAACCTTAAATTGCCTCTGTCTCAAACCTAAAGATTGAACATATTTGTAAAAATATATTAAGGAAACAATAATCAAAATCAAAGTGGATGAAGAGGATTTACCTTCAACAGAAAGAGACATAATTATATGTTTTCAAAGTCTGTGTGGTTTGGATTTATCCCAGACCTTCCTATGGCAGGATAAATATATGATCTTATTTTCCAGAACATATTCTGGTAGCTAAAGTATATTTGACTTGCCCTCTGTCCTTCTCTCTTGCCCACAGAATATGGGCTATACACATGCATATTTATTCAAATTTCTTTTTCTTTTAGACATTCCCGCAGCTCTTTTGTTGGCCAACTGTAAACTGATCACTTACAATTGTACTTGAGTGTTTAGTGACCAGAAAATGTACAAATGCTGCTGCTGCCAGAGTAACTGAAAGTGCACAAGCAGATTGAGGGAAATACTACAGGCAAAAATTAGCCATCATTAGTTACCCCTGCTAATATTGCAGAAAATTGAAATGCTTGCCTCACTGAGAATTGAAGAGCATTTCTGAAGTTTATCCAGAACAAAATATCTGACTTTTAAATACAAATAAGATATAAAGTGTCGCCATGCATTGCTGGGCTGCACGGTGGCAGTTTGCAGGAAAAGCTGCTGGAGCCCCTTTGTGGGAATCAATCCCAGATAAATTCAGCCCCGTTAATTGTAATTTTAACAGCTTCAGATGCCACGTTAGGAGCTGTGGGGGACCAGAGGAGAGAGAGCAAACTGAGTCTCCGCTCACAACGATAAATATAGGACCATAAATGTCAGACAAAGGCCAAGAATGATGCAGAGGACAAATTGCCGGAGTCTCAACCTAAGCGCAGGGAATGTTTGGTGGGTTTTGTTTGAGGGGGGGGTTTCTTTCCACCTGAGAACACTGTAGTTAAGTGCAAATGCAATAATAATCATACAAAATACCTTTGCCCTCATAAAACAGCCTAAGCTCCACCACTCTTTATAGTTAGTATATGGTCTGTATTTTATGTTTCTTCTGTATTATGTGCTTCTTCCATATTTTTGTTTCTTCTGTATTTTATGCCTTTAACTCTGTTGCATCAGAAGAAACAAATTTTCATACAAGAAGATGCAGAGCAGCAGCTCATTCTATGTCCAGTTTGTTCAATTGAAAAAAGATGCCTTTCTGAAGGTGCCTGAATCCTTATCATTCTTTAGCTATTCAAGCTCTCCTCACTTCTTCACTAACATCCTCCCAAAGCATTTTTGCTGCTTAACCCCAGGTAAACAAATAATGCAGCACCTTTTTCTGGTGCTGCAGCACCCCAGGCACGCTAAGGTAACCTTGCAGTGATATTTGGGGTGTTTGTTTTCACAGATGACCTTCCTGTCGCTGTCTCTGTCGGGCGCGTTCCGGCAGCACCTGGTCGAAGCGCTACAGGCTTCCATGGACATGTGGCACCATATTGGAATGCTGCAGTTCATTTGGCAGGATGCAGGAAGGTAGAGGGTACATGTTGCCCAACATATTTAAGCAGCATTATAGTTTGATCAAGGAAAAGCTTTCGAAATATTCTACACAACGTCGAGGTTTAGGCACGATAATATATAAATTGCAAAAGGTTCATTTTGGATCCTCATTACCCAAACCAACCAACCAAGGAGATAACATAGAAAAACATTCCTTTCCATTCCCTTTTCTCTTTTTTTTTTTTTTTAAGATAATACCATTTTACACAAGGAAAGGTTAATAATTAACCACAGGGAAGACATCTTTTTTTGCAGTCATATGAAAAATAAAACACGCAGTAATTCTGATAGTTTTGAAGCTGTTCTACTTCTTGTGAAAAATTAAAATGCATAGAACTTTGTAACTCCCCAAATGCCAAGGTTTCAAAATAGGTAGGAGAAACTGCTAAAATAATTTCCTGAACAAACAAAAAGCTCAACCCGTGTATCAAAGCTCATACATCTTACATGTTCTCTTGTCTCTTTGTGTTTGTATTAGGATTTCAGCACCTGACAGTACAACTGGTGCATAATTTTGTGTCTCTCTCACATTACAAAGATTTTTATTATTTTTTGTAATGCTGGCAGAGATGTCTGATTATTACTTCCATTAAACTGTTATTTGGAAGTGCAGGGAAAAGAAATACTAAATAAAAAAAGCCACTTTAATCTTGTCTCCCAAGGTAATTACCTATTTGGGAACCTTTTGTAAATACACAATATCCACTTCCACTAAGCCAAAGGAATAGAAGATATGCACAAATCACATGAAGTTATTTGTATATAATCCTAAGGCATCAGGTAAGTTGGATCCAAAATAAAATTAGGGAACAAGAAACAAACCAACAAAAACAAAACCCACCTCATGCTAAAATAAAGAAGCAACATTAATAGGCAAATATAGTGCCAATGTATTGTTTAGTCCTATAAACTGTGTCTCCTGTCCACTCTCAGACCTCCACAACTACAAAAACACAGTTACTAAAAGGAAGGTAACACTGTACAATTATATATTTAATATTTATACCTGGAAAACTCCGAGTAACAAGGATGAGATTTTCAGGAAACACTTTATCATGAAAAATTTCTTTATCATAATTTCATCCCAGGGTGTCTTTACAAAACTAGCAACACAATGAGCAGAACTAATCCTGTATTGCTGTCACTGCACTCCCACCTCTGTGGCCACTTGGACTCTGCTTTACATCTTTAGACTTAGTTTGTCTCTGACCTGAAATAACAAAGCTATGAACTGTTAACCAGAGGGGGAAACCTCAGGCAAGTCAGCTTTTAATCTTCTAGCATGGCAGTTCTTATTCTGTCAATAATAAACACATTTGTTAGCTATGCCTTGTGCAGCCTCATATGTGCATCTATCCATTCCTAAGAGATCTATTGGCACTGGGCTATTAACAACCAATAATTCTGTGCTAGAACAGTATTGCTATTAAAAGGGAAAAGAGAAAAAAAAAAAAGAGAAAGAAAAATAAGACCAGACCTCACATATATAGAGATGAGAGTCAGAGAAATAGTCACCAGTTGATGGAGGAGACAGTGGAGAGGTGCAGAGTGGGAGGTTATATTATTGTGGTATTAAATCGAGTTCTATCATCACTTTCTCGCTCCCCAGCAGTGGGACAGATGGGAGAGTGTGGTGGGAGTGTGCCAGGAATAATGCTGATGAGCGCTCCTGGGTGAGGTGAGGAGAGAGGACTGAGCTCCTTGCAGGTGAGCAGGACACAGAAAGCCACCAAAGGAGTGATGGAAAGGCACTTTCTACTTTTTTCCCCAAGGATTTCCATGGCAGCCATGTGGCTTCTCCTCTCGTATCACCTCACCGTGGCCTCTCACTGAGGACATGCTCTGCAAGGTTAATTTTTTTCATGCTTTCTCTGTCTATTTTTTAATCTCCAGTGTGATTCCCCGGGGGCAGAGCATAAGAACTGATATTTTTTTTTTTCTGCACAGTTCTCTACACGTTTGATTTCATCTCCCACATCCCAGAAATGAAGGGGCCGAGCCTGAAAAACACTTTGTCAACCCATTCCTTCAGAAAAGGTCCTTGTTGTGATGGCTTAGGAAAATAAACCCATGTTTTGTAGAAAAAATATAGGGAGAAAAATGGCCAAAGGCCCTTGAATCTACATTAAAAATCTTATTGAAGCCAACTGGCTGAAGGATGCCAAGTCAAATTGTATTATTGTCCACAGACACTACTTCAACCAGCTTTTTTTTTTTTTTGAACATACACTTTCCACTTTTCAAAACAAGCAACAATTAGACTAAATCAGCTTAATCTCCCAGATCCACGCAGTTTTGATCTAAACCACAACTAAAACTGAGCTGATAGGTGTTAAGGATGTTTCGTAATATTAATGTGTGGCACTAGACTATACAGCTTCACAGGAAAGTTCCTGTAATTGGGATTTTTATCCCCTGGAAGTCAGAAAAAATTATTGACAGTTTCTGGGTCCTAAATGCATCACCGTTTCAAGTGAAATAACAAGCTTTGCCTCGGGCTGTAGTTCATGCTATGTGATCACTTGATACTTTGTCTATGTGGCTTCCCATGGCAAGAGAGAAAGGGAGAGAGACAGAGAGGAGCCTCTGTCGGAGGAGGAGGGAGGCAACAGATCGCTTCACAAGCAATTATTATTTTTATTATATTATTTCAACATCATGATAATTAATGACTGAACTTCCAAACATGTTTGTGTGAACCCAGCGTGCTGACAAGAACGGCTGCGGAGTGGGTGATTTCTATTTGTTCCCGATTTTTTGCCCGGGTGCTTTAGCAGCAGATTGCTGTTCTCTAACTGCATTACTGAGGGGGAACTGGAAATGTTTTACAGGCAACTTCTGCCATTTAGCATACAACTGTAATATGGTTCTATTATCCATTTTCAATCAATATTTAACCTTTTTCAATAAACAACTTAAGTGTACTAAGCCAGAAGGAGGACAGCTAATTGCCACATGATATATTTGGTTTCCAGGTATACTCAGCTGGCTAAAGTAAAGTTAATTAGGTTATAGGTAGCACAGCAGCATTTAGAAAAATATATCTTCTGCCTCATAAACCTTTTGTTCACTCAATAGCATCAACAAATACTTGTGGGTGATGCAAGTAACATGATGACCACTACTTGAAAACCCAGATCATGCATTCTGCCCTTGCAAAGGGCATCTGTTACCAAAAGGCATTATGGTAAATGATGGGAGTGGGTCATGGACACCACACATCTCCACATCCATTGTTTCTATGTTCAGGATTACATTTGTGAGCCCAGCTGTAGGAAAACCAACTCCTTGGTGACTCTATAATGTGTAGCAGAGCTCATTTCTTTCTATTTTTTTTTTAAGATAAACCCCAAGAAATTATTAGGCTTTATTGTTACACTAGAAAAAGCTCATGGTTTATGGTAACTTCACTGAAGCAGTATAAGCTTGAAAATACTGTTGTTGCTAATTAAAGGATGTTATTGTCCACTATTCATATATGATTTTAGTTCCATTGCACTCCTCAGAAACATTCTTGTCTTGCTGTTGACATGTCCAAAACACCAAATAACTTACAGAGCAGTTTTTCTCCTGGAAAGTCCTTCTTTCACCAGTAATCGCAGCTGTCTTTTAGAGAGGTGTAAATAGGTATTTTCAAAGGAGAAAAGTAACATTTAAAGTTCACAATACCAGTGTTAATGAAGAAAACAAATAAACAAATAAAACATTTTAAAAAAGGAAAGTTTGCCTATAAATTGTTTCCACACAGTTATTTTATTATCTTTTCATGCATTGTGGTTATATATTTTGTATTAGTTCATCTGGTAGGGTTCTTGCTTCCTATGACATGAATTTCCAATTTTTTAAAAAAACATTCTGCTAATAAACTTAGGAAAAAATAACATTCTAAGGATCAGTGAGAAAATCTTGATAAGAACACCTATCTTTACTCAGGCAAGCAGTTCTGTTAAGCAAAAAAAAAAAAAATGATTGCCACCCGTTTGACTGATGGAAGCCTTTCCCTGGATCAAGCTTTAGATCCCTTGCTTATTTGCCAGTGAATAGTGTATAACAGGGATTCCAGGGAAGTCAAATGACAAGCCAGGCAGCAATTTCAATGAGCCCCAAACCAGGCCCTGAATGATCAACACTGATCTGTATTATTCGAGGGTAATAATGTGCCCCTCTAGTTTACCAAAAGTAGCAGCTCTGAATATGCTATAGTTTCATGAAGACTGAACGAATGCATCTGTCTTCATGAATGGTGATTAAAACAAAATGCAAATCTCCTTACATCTTTTCTTCCTGACATTAGGTCATTGCTTTATGGCCTTCTTTTCATTTGCACATCCATAGTAATTTCTATTTTGGGCCACTATTGAAAATATGAGATTCGCTGGATCCAAATAGACATTCTTATAATAAGCAGATTGTACTGAGCTACAAAAGCTGCAGTATAATAAAACAAATTGTATGAATGTGAGAAGAATGTGTAAAGAAGTTTCATCATAAAAAAAAATGACCAATAACATTAAGATGTTTTGTGTGAGGAAAACACTCCAAGCACTGTTCTTTGTTACTGCTTAAAAAGCCTTTTTTGCAATGGCTGTTCCTTGACATAGAGTCTTTATATGGGGAATAATTTATTGCCATACCTGTAACTGAAATAATGACTAAATCATTTTAAAAAAAGTCTCATAGCTCCAACAGAGTAAATCTTCTACAACTTGCTGCAGTGCTAATCGTAAGCATGTTATACAGTAAGTTTGCCTGAAGCTAAGTTAAGCAGGCAGATTAGGACTGTAATATAGTATCAGGGCTCATAAATCAAGTGTGCTTGCAGATTTTCTTTCACTTACTGCTCCTTCTTACAGTTCAGACAAGTCATAATTACACATCAGTAGGCATTGTGAACAGAGGAATGAGCTACAACATAACGCACAATAAACCCTGTCATATAAAAGCAAACTGGATAAAATAACAGAAGCAATACTCCATTTTACAACACCACACTAAAGAATTACACCACGCCATTGTGTAATATTCTGATCAATCACCAGCCCATCCACAATTGACAGTCCCAGGAGGCTAAAATTTACTATTCAAAGAAATTTTCCATTTGTAATTATTATTATTACTACGATGATTATTATGATTATAATATATGGTGAGTGAGAACTTAAAAAAGCCAGAGGTTCCAAATAAGAAGTGCTCGGCACAAAATACAATTAAAGGTATTTTCCTAAAGCTTTACTATGCATGCTATCTTTTGACAAATAATAACTGGGGAGAGGTAAACGATTTTTCATTCATATTTTGTGAGCATTGTGACACTGAGCACAGGTACTGTGTGCTATCTCTTTTAAACCAAAGCCATGCTGACTGATGTCTCCCAGTTATTTCAGGGCTTAGAATGAGATCAAAGGTGCTGTGGCTTTGGTGTATGACATTAGCGGAACACTGAAAATGGGATTTGATGAAACGAGAAAATATTGGTTATTTTAATTCTAATCAAATATTTTCAAAAGGATCAGGAGACAGCAGGTAAATAGCAAGCCCTGCACAGAGGCACATATGGGGTTCCTGCTTTCTCCCCTAGAAAATGATCCCGTATTTTCACTTTTTGTACAAAGAGAGCAGAGAGCTGCCCTTAATTTCGCTCATACAACTGCAAGGCTCTTTTGTTGCCAGATAACTTGTATTGCAGCCCTGTGGTTTATCCCTTGCTGGATTCCACCTTTGGATAATTTTCCCACATGTGACTATAATCAAGTCCCCATATTTGGGTCTTGATAGAAGAGTTTTGTGGATTTGTGCATAGGGAGGTACATGGAGAGGGAGAGGACAATGCTGCTTCCCGAAAGGCAAGCTCCTGGAAGACTGGCCAAAGACCCAGCTTGGGTGATTCAGATAAGTAAAATTCACCCCTGGTAATTACCTACCATCAGACTTGATAACATAATATCAACAGAATTCAATTTTTTTTTTCCCAAATTAGGTTATACCCATTAAGATTTACTGCCCTTCTTTTCTGTTCATGCTGGGATTTATGATCTTGAATCAGTTAATGTTTTTTTTTTAAATGTCCATCCATATATGTGTCTTTAATCCTCTTCTCTGCACCAAATGCTTTAAGCATGGGCAGTGTGGCAGCTGGAAAAAGGGAATACCATGGTCTTTCTCTAGTTTACTGTCGATTATATCCTATCTGCTTCAGGAAAAAAAAAAATAATGGAAAAAAGGGAAGACAAAATCTCCAACCAAAAATCCCAGTGTATTGAAACTTGTAGATGGATCAAATCTGGCATCTCAGTCAGATGGTACTTCCCTTTCCAACAGGTCCTGATCATTGCTGCATCCCCCTCTGTCTCCCAGTTGCTTAGGTGTGATTCTCCCCAGGATTGACACGGAAAGCCTTGATTTTTCTGATAAGGGAAAGGGTAAATTTTTATCTACTTTTTAAGAGTAAAGCAAAGAAATAGAGGCTTAGTCGAGGAACTTTTTATGCATATTAATTTTCCCTTAGAAAATGCAAAAGAGTTTTTAGTTAATTTATAGAATACAAATTCCTGAACACAGTGCCCTTCTGTGTCCTCACCATCCTTCTAAGGCCACCCTTGCTCTGCATGGTATTCAAGAAGTGCTTTTATGTTTTAACCTTGGCTGGTTTGTCTCTCAAAGTGTAACAGTAATGATTTTATTACTCTGCAAACCATCCCTGTTGCTGCTCTCTTCCTGCACGTCTCCCCTAAGCTTTTGGGCAGAGGGTCCCAGCAGGACAGTGACCACCCTGGTGCCAAGTCCACCTTCTGCATTAGAAACACTTGTTTCTTACAGGCATCAACTGCTCTGTCAAAGCTTCCCACGCATCTCCCTCCATCGGATCTCAAATTCATGACAGACAGGCATTAATGGTCTCACGCAGCGAGAGGGCTGAGGAGCACTGGGATATTCATAAACCAGAGGAGAAGTCATATATTCATAAACAAATTGCCCCAAACCATCAGGCTGTTTTCCCTCTAATTTGTAAGATGTATGTTGAACATCCTGCTCAATCAACATTATTAAATGCTATTCATTATTTTTGTAATTATCTGAGAGACAAAGGCAGGTTTGGAGCTGTGTATGCAGCAAGTTGCTCCAGTGAGCAGGTTGGGAGCAGATTTCTCACCATGCTGAAGAAGCACGTGGTGCCTCAGTCCACTCTGGAGTGCTTGACTATGTCCTTAGAGCCCTACTCTATATTCTTTCACACATGATCTTTCCCTTAAATAAACAGCCTCTGTGCCCTCACCTAGTTATGGACTCAGTAAAGAAATACAATCCTGTTGCTGATGGGTTTTTTCCACTTTTCTAGGGAAACATATCAAACTGCCTGTTGTAACTCTCACATTGTGTTGGCATTCAGGTTTTCTGTGGATGCTTTCTGTCCATAACTCTCACAATAATTCCAGCATGACTTGGGTCAACACAACACCAAGAGCTGAATGTTTTGTCTGAGTGTGGGGACTCTCCTTCACTTTATTTTTTTCCCACCAGATTTTTCTTTTCAATCAATATTAGGATCTGAAAGGTGAGGGACTAAAAAACCCCAACAAAACTCAACGTTGAAGACCTGCATAAAATTCTGTAAAGTTAAATTTAGAGACAAAATTGTCTCACTGTAGTAGACAAGAATCTGAGTCAGCATTTTGTTCCTGGAGTAAGTCAGTGAGTTTTCTGTGCAGACTGAATTGATATTTCCTGGTAAAAGGAGAAGCATTTGTGAAGTATAGAACAATTTAAAAAGACTAAAAAGCAGAAACCAAGTAATTTACTGTTTAATGTTCCTGCTTTATGATAAGACAAGAAGAGGGCAACTTTACCTTTCACAGTCTGGCCCAGCATGGGTTTAAATGGTATGTGAGGGGCTAACTTGGTCAAGCATCATTGTCCCGTCCCTGGAACGGCTCAAGGCTGGGTTGGGTGGGGTTTGTAGTGACCTGGTCTAGTGGAAGGTGTCCTTGCCCATAGCAAGGAGTGAAACAAGAGAAGATCTAAGGTCCCTTCCAACCCAAACCATTCTATAATTCTGTGATTATGATCCTATCTTCATGTACTTCAGTGTAATTTTTGAGGGCAGATGTTGCAGTGTGATGAAGTACAACATGTTTCATCCAGGGTTAGGAGGTCACCCAACCAGCTCTTTATGTGCTTTTGCCAATGGAGAGGGTCTGCTCGAGTTTTATCAGAAACATATTAGCAAGCCCAGGAATCAATATTGTTTAAATAGTGTACCAGAAGGTTCACTGTCAATCACTAGTTTTTGAAAGTTGTTCATCCCAACTGTTAGGTGAATACTGAATATATTCACAGAAGTTTGGATCTGTTCATGAATAATTTATGGAGGGGAAAGGAAAAAAAAAAAAGGCAACTGATCAATTTGCAATTAATAATGATTCAGCTTCTCCCACCCTTACACACTCAAAACAACACTTATGGGGCTTACCCCTCTACTGACTCCTTAAAGGGGATGGAAGGAGACTCTGGTCCTGTCTCTGCATTAAATAATTGACCCTCTTCTTTACTAACAATGCTCTGTAGAAATTTCAAAAAGCTTTAGCTGACCTATGCAAAAACAACCCCCCCCAAAAGCCCAAACCTGGTGAAATAACTTTGTGAGATACTGAAAACTCACTTCTCTTACCACAGTTCCTTAGAAAACCAGATTGTTCCCCTATATGGATCAGAAAACTGCCCAAATCCCATTTTTCCTCTCTTTCTCCTACATCATAAAGAACTCCAACCATAGCAACATTCTGACAAACATTTCTCCTCAAAATTCTAGGAAGTTAAACCATCAGGTGCTTTTGTTCAGGTTTTAGGTTCACACTTTCATGTTCAGCTTCTCTCCAGCAAAATTTTTAAAGCCACTTAAAACTTTAAATCAGTAATAGTGTATAGTAATTCCACTGGGAAAGAGAAAAGAATGAATTGCATGAATTTGGGTATTCTGCTTGTTTAGTCACCCTTGAAGGAAAGGAACTGGTAAAATCAAATCTAACTAAGTGGGAATTTAAGAAATTAGAGAACAACTTGCTAAACTGCAGATATACTCACTAATAAGAAGCAGGTTTTAGCCAGGGTGAAAGCAGACATAAGACATTATAAATCTTATTCTGTTGCTGTATAAGAGAATAGCTGAGCAACAGTTCTGTGAGTCCTCCTCAAAGAAAACAGCAATGTAAAACAAATCTGCATGTAAAGATTAACATTCCAGCAACACTTTCAGATGTTCCAAATTTCTATTTCTTAAGAAAAATGGTAGTTTTCTATTTTTTACACATTCATCTTCATTGAATTTTAAGAGAAATCACATTTTCTTAGTTAAAAATAATAACCAAGAGAAGCCAGATGATCTCTAATTTCAGTGCTTTTAAAGTTTGTGTGAGGTCTGTTGTTTTATTTTATTTTGTTGGGGTTTTTTTCTGTCTGGATTACATTGAGAATAGCATTGATAGGCCACATCTTTTCATTTTGTAGGGCAAATAATTACCTTGTAGTTGATAGACAAAAGCCTACTAGCCAACCTGTAAAGAATTAATCCCAAATGAGGTAAATTTAATCCATTAAATCCAGAAATGGTAAAATGGGATGGAGAAATTCTCCACCTATGTAGGCTTTCATTGCACAAAACAGGTCAGGTTGTTGTTTCTGTCCCATTTCTGGATTCCCAACCACAAGTAAAAGTCCCTTTTCCTCTTCAAAAGACAAATTCAGACCCCACATGTCTGACTGGGCTGAGCTGAACACCCAGTTGGTGCTGAGATTAATGGCACAGATCTCTCCCCTCATTGCCCCACATGACATCTCTATGAAATATGGTCACCTGGAAGGATGTAACACAGTGTTTTGTGCTGAGATATGTTCTGTCCTCAGCAAAAATCCATCATGCAGCAGTTCCTACTGCTACTGAGCGAAATTTGGCATTTTCAGTATTTCCCACCAGGGCTCTTCAGATGAGGGTTGCCAGATCACCCCAGCAGGGTTGGATTCCACTAGGCAAGGAAGATTAACCAATATCTCAATTGCCCTTTTGCATTGCACTATCCTAAATAGCCCGTCTATTATCACAGCAGAAGGGCATGTATTGCCACAACAGGTGGTTCTCCAAGGCTGATGTTTGCTGGAGCTACAGCAGAAATCATTAGCAAGCTGAACCTAAGCCTTCAGAAGTGAGGAACGATGCAAAGTTTCGGTAATGAAGTGCACTAACACAGGATCTCCTAATTCCTCTGGAGCCAGAAGTCTGTATCGTGTTTTTCTGCGTGCCTATTTTTCATCAAACGCCATACAATTTTTACTTGACTACACTGTATATCTTTTCTGCCTAGTGGGAACCCTAATTTGCTTTAAATTGCCAAAGTGCTCATTATGGAATGCTTAGTAGCTTGAGTTTGTACATAATATTTGAAAATCAGCCTTAATTTTTCTGCCTGAGATGAACACTTGGATTTCACAGTAAACATAATCAGAGATTTACACAAACTCGGTGAACCCTGTTTATTATATTTGCCTGGAATAGCTACAAAAGAGGTCAGAGGTCCAATGTCTTCCTGCAGAGACAGATCATGTTCTAGCTGGTACTGAGGAGGAAAAAAACAGTAGGTGATGCTTTAATGAATGGCTTATCATGTGGAACACACCATGTGATAATAGCAGTGCTGGTAAGGGAAGAAGGAAGTGAAAAATAGAAAGGCTTTTTGGTAGGTTTACATTGCTTGAAAGCTCCCATTTCAACAGAAGCACATGAAGAAGGTTTATTAAGAAAATGCAGTAAAATCTGCAGCGAGTTGAAAGGAGCTTTGAACTTTTTGTTTCAACATTAGTTTTGGGATTGCCTGTGAGATGGCATTGCCCTGACTACACAGGAACACATATCGGAATATTTTGATTTTCTGTGTCAATTTTTGTTATCATTTTTACTGAAGTGACCTTCTCTAACAACTCAGTTCTGAAAAAAGAAAGAAATGAGGGTCACAGACAGATTATTCCAAACACTAAAGGGATAGTCAGCCCACTAAGTTACAACCTGAGTTTTGTTTAGCAAAGGTTGTCAATTAGGAGCTGTAAAGACGTTTGTTCTTTGAGACTAAAAATTATGGGGATAGAATGGTCCAACTCTTCCAAATAAAGCATTTCTGCTACCTGACATGGGCCAGATCTGCATCTTAAAACTAGACTGCATAAAGAGCTTATTTCTGAACTACTCTTGTCTTTTGAGAGAGAAGAAACAGGTTCAACACTGAAACAAAAATGTGCTTTTCCTCAGTTCTGACTCCCCATTTATTATTTTTAAGCAACTATTCTGAGCTGCCTTTTTTTGTTTGGTTGGTTTGAAAGCAGGAGTCACAACATTTTCTTTCCCCCATTCCCTCAGACCAAAAAGTGCCTTGAAAATGCCAAGACATGATAGCTCTAATTACTGATAATTTACTGAGCCTGGCCCTGGAATCTCACTGTAAAGAAAACATAAAATTATGGATGCCTTAAGATTGGTAGAGACCTCCAAGATCATCAAGTCCAAGGATATTGAAAAAGATATATAAAAAATACACTCAAAATATTTAGGAACCATGGATTTCTAACCCCCCTTGAAATGAGAGGAGTTAAGGGGTCTGTGCTGATACAGGCTTGTAGTTATTAAAGGGAAAAAACCCAAAGTCAACAGGCAACAGCCAATCCTCTCCCTGGAGGTGTAAAGGCTGATGGGGAAGTCTCCTCTGTCCCTACTCTTTTGCCAAGTGTTGGGAAGAGCCATGATCTACCCCTAAAAGCTTCCATGCTGATCGTTGTGTCTTCTGCCCCTGAAAAGCCCATGGAAGGATCTCATCCTGACTTAGCCCCTGGTTGCTCATAAAAAGGTGCATTTTTCATCCTAACCAAATCCTGAGAAAGCAAAGCAAACCCTCATGGAAGCAGACACAACCTGAGCCATGGGCACAGTGCAGTATGGTGTGAGCACAGCCTTGCAAAGTCAGATAAAACACACAACTAAAAAGTGAACTCACATCACCATTTAAGTTGGGATTTGTTCTGAAATACCCCTTGTGGCTTTCATTTCTGCTTGCTCTGCAATAAGTTCTACATGGAGGTTTGGTGTCCTATGTTGCCCTAGAAAGTTCCCTGACAGGATAATTTATGGAAACAGCACCTCCTGCTGCCTCTGGAAGCTGCTCCCTGCTGGCTGCTGCTCACAATGTGCAGTGTTATCACGGGTAGACAACCTCAGCTCCCTTTGCTGAAGGGCCTCTCCCTCCTGAAACTCAGCAGTCCTTGGGGGTTGTTGCCATAAAGGCAAGGATTTCATGATCCATGTTTATACGAGTTATAACTCAAGCAAAACACAGGAAGAGGAATAAATCTGGCCTTTTCTCTTGGCAGAACTCAGTGACACAAGTTGTGCTACCATCAAACTTCTCTTAGAGAAGTGCCTACAAGAAGTTAACCTCATTAATGAGTGCAATTAAGACAAATACTTAAAATTCTAGTCTCCTCTCTGTGTCAGTAGGGCAACAGAAATTTGCATTTGGATATCACAGATGAATTAAGAGCTCCTACAGCACATGTTCAGGTGTGCACAGGTTGTGTGAGGCGTGCATGTGGCTCTGGATGTGAGAAAAGGTCTTCCAGGACATTGTTTGCCTCCAGTACTTGCTAGACCTGCACATGATCCACACAGCAGGAACCACAGAACAGCTGCATCCATCCTGCACTGACCTCCAGGGCTCAGAGAGACCATCCAGGAGTTTGCCTCTACAATACTTTTTTATTTTCATTTTTTTAATGAATGGATTTTGAAACCCAGCCCTAATTTTTCCACAAGCACCAGGATATGCATTCAGTCCAGGATTTATACAGATGAATGCAGTGTACACTCAGGCAAATATTCCAGTCACAGACCTAGCACTTATGGCCATGGCTCCTGCTGCCCGTCCACCCCCTGGATCCAGCACTGTGAGGACTTCTAGAAATGCACTGAGCTTTGAAAATATCTTTTAAGTAAGTTTAACTAAACAGGAAATAATTCCAGCATGTGCAGGTTGGAGAATTCTGAATTTGTAATGTACCTCTTGTCAGCTGGAGTGAATATTTTCTAATCCCCTTGGAGAGATTCTGTGTCTGAGAATGTCACACTCAGCTCCAGGAGGTACCAACGGGACATTTGCAAAGGCGAAAAAGAAACCATGCCATTTTCTATCCAATTACTTGCACTATATACACATTTTCATTGATGCTGATATTAAAACAACCAAACATCTTACAAAGATGCTAAATATTCCCAAATGCCAATGCAAACACTCCCAAAGTTCTCTGTGTTCTCCCAAATCACAGCACTCACATCATGCTGCTCCCACCTGGCTACGCCTGGTTGGTTCAGACTACAGCAGTTCATGTGTCCTGGGTGGAAGATCAGTCCCAACCAAACTGGAATCACCAGCTCCTATCAAAACTTCTCAAGATCCTCTGTGCTCTGGCCTTCATGGTGGTCTTGAAATCACAGTGAATCACTTAGGTCAGAAAAGACCTCTGAGATCAGCGAGTCCAGCCCTTTCCCAGCACTGCCAAGTCCTTGCTTGTGTCTATCCACAATCCTGCTGTAACACTGGAGAACATTCTCCAGGAATGCCTTTCTAAGCACTTTTTTCTTCGGCTCATCAACACCCAATTTATAATTTCCTGTTCTGTATTTCAGGGTGAGAGTTTGGGGACAGGGACCATCTTTTTATTAGCGTGCCCAGGGCAGTGAGGTCCAGGTTTGCAAATCGGCTTCTGACAGCTTGTTCATATAAAAAATAACTGCAAGCACAACAATATATCACACAACTGTTCTGACATACACTTCTGCCACATCTCAGCCGAGGGTTTTTTGGAAACATGAAGCACTATGGAGGAATCATAGTGCTGAAAAGCAACAAACTTACTGTTGGTAACACCACCCTCAACATGCACAACTTTTCAGTGAGTTTCCTGAGATATCAGACAAGGTTTGGGGTGCTTTTTTCAGCAGATGATCTTGTTGCCTGTCTGCAACAAATAAATAAAATTCCTCCTGTTATTTACAATGGAAGCTTCTAATTTGCTTATTACTTTGCTTATCTATTCATTGAGATAATTATCTGACACCTGCCAACAGCAGATTGTTCTGACAGATTTTTATTGGCTGAGATCAATTTGTTACTTGCCATCTGTCCAGCTAAAGGTGGTTTACAGGTCAGCAAGCTGGTGAGCTTTGGAAAATCTTAAAATGATCTTGAGCAGTATCCTTCCTGAACTAAATTCATTTTAATCTCATGTAAAGCACATGAAAGGATGGACTTGAAAAATAGCTTTCAAGCAGAGTGAAGAGAAAATAATTTGCCTTTCTTTGCTGTGATCTTGCATAATCTATTTCCTATGAAGTTTTCTAAAGTTCCAGATGAACCCACGAGCTGATAAGTTCCTGTGTGACACTAAAAATTTTGGAAGAATGCAAAGAAAAGGGCCATACATGGTCTAAACATGGTGCTGGGAGAGAGAAATTCCTCACAATAAGGAAAAATTTTAATCCGTAAGCAGTTCAGGAACTACTTTTCATGGTGGCCTTATTATCTCCTGCTTAATGGTGGTAGCCTGAATATACTCAGAACAATTCCCATGCTATGTCTTCTAAGATGCCTCATAGAATCTATGTTGGGTTTGGATTGAACATGACCTTAAAGCTCATCTTGTTCCAACCCCCTTCCATGAGCAGGGACATCTTCCACATGAGCAGGGACATCTTCCACTAAACCAGGTTGCTCAAAGCCCATCCAAGTTCATGATCTGACTCCCAATGCTATGCCATCAAATTTGACCAGTTTGGGAGCTGGGCAGCAACATTCCCCAGAGTCCACTATGCCCCTTCTTTCCCCCGTGTGGAATTTCCAGCATGGCTCTGCAAATCCACCCCTGGCTGCAAGAAGTGTCTCTGCCACACACAGCTCTGATGGATTTATCTGTGGTATTTTTGCTTCATTGGCCGTGTCTCTGGAAGTGGTGGAAGACCTTTGACATTTGCTGGGAAATTAGAGGCCACGGGATTTCTATTTTGTACTGAATGGCAATATTCTAACAACTGTGGTCTTGGTGTTCTTCTGGATCACACTTTCTTTTTGTTAATGTACCCAAAGAGATTTTGACAAAATACGATGAAAAATATTTAAAAAGAGAAAAGTAATATTCAGATTTTCCTCTAATTTTACTTCTGAGCTCTCTGTGGTAAAACATGAACCTCCCATCACTCAGTGAACACTTTTTAGAATTGTAAGAGCCATTTGGATGGTTTTTCAATCCATTCTGAGAAGGGGAGGGAGTTGACAGCTACCACTGCAGGATGCTCCAAATGAAGCCATTCTAACTTAAAACTTCTCAGGGCTCCAGAAGTGAAAGCGAGCTTTAAATGATAGCATTGCATTACACAGGAGACTTCTTTTCCTCTAAGAAACTCATCCTAGTAGTGCCAGGAGACCTTCCTAATGACTATGGATCATTTACAGATAATGGCACTGAGGGTCCCCAGGACAGTATTTCGTGTCAGCACATCCTTCTCCAGAACCTTCCCGACTGTCGTGCAAATGCTCAAGCTGGTCCTGTTGTGCCCAGATCACTGCTCAGTGGGTAATGGGTCTGTCCTGATAATGTGGTGGAAGGGAAATATCCAGCCAGGGTTCCAAAAACATCCAGAAATCCTGAAAACTAAACCCTTTTTGTTGGAGAAATGGCGACTGGGAATGCCGTAAACCACAGTCAGTTTTCCATGTTGAATGTTGCAGCCATTTCAAATTAAACATGAAATCATCTCCAGAGCTCTGTAAGTCAGTCAGAGAAAAACTGTTCTGCATTCCCGTGCACGATTTAACCTGAAGTATATGTATGTTTATGAATATATATTATGCATGGGGTTTCTTTGTCCTAAAATTTTCAAATCATATGGAGTGTCAGGCTGAGATATTATGTGTTACAGTTGTGAGCTGGAAATAAACTGAAAACAGGTTTTAATGAAAAGATATAAAACAGAGGACAAACTACTGCCTACATTTTTGGCTGTAAAAAGTGCAAATATAAAACATCTTTCCAAAACTTGCCCTTTAATTATTTATGAATGAATATACTGTGACCTTCTTCAAATAACCATAAACTCATCAGCAAATTTTTTTGAGCTGGTCCTCCAAAAGGCAAGAGTTTTCCCAGAATTTCTAAAAGCCTGGTGTTACTCATTATCAGTTTGAGGAATTGATTCCAGCAGAAATCCAATATGCTCTCTCAAAAATGCCCACGTGTATCTGCCCCTCAGCTGAGATCTTGGGAAAAGTCTTGATGACACCTTGTGCAGAGATGGATTGGAACAGGAAATGAAGAGGTCTGAACCCAAGGGTTGGAAATCCGTGCTTGCAATTTGACATCTGACTGTGTATTTGGAGTCAGTGACAGCTGTGTGTTCCCAGCACCTGTGGGTGGAAACCAGGCTACCTCCCTTATTAAGGACCCAGAGTCAAATCCTGCTATTGATTTTTCAGGGATAGGATTTCAATCCACACGAGTAGGGTTCAAGCTGGATGTTTTTTTGGCCCAAAGAACTGAGTTTAAAACTCGTCCCAGAATCTTCCCTGCTCATTTTTCATAACCTACTCCACCTCCTGCATCCCAGCTTCATTTCATTTCGGTTTCCAGTTTGATGTGCACCGCAGGGATCTCTTTCCCAGGCAAAAGGCAATCTGAGGTGAGAAGAAGAGCATGCTGCCAGCACAGGTATAGACCTGCATAATGGAGCTGTGACACTCTGGAAGAGGCTTTTCATTTTAACAACTTTCCGAGTGGGGAGCGAAAGACATAATGCAGATGGCATAATTGAAGTGGGAGAATGAAACATTAAGCATGCACAGAAGGGATTAGAGAGGAAGACTTTTGGGGTTATTTAATTTTGGCTCAGTTGTTATCTAACAGTTTTGACAAGGAAAAAAATTTAAAGCTCCTTGCAGGTCCAGAAATAAAAAAAAACTAAGGAAGATTATTACCTGCCTAGGAGTATGTAAAACCTTGTAAAACTATGAGACTTGAGAGAATTTATTCTTTATTATGTGATATGTTCTACAAAATATCTCTCCTTGCACAGCTCTCACAGGTCCCCTTTCTTCATTTTTATAGACTTGTCAATTCTGGGAATGATCTAATCATGATGAGGATTTAAGGTATGTATATGCATTGTACTGAATGCTAATAATTCATGAGCTCTGGGTTTCAAAGATCTTCTCTGTGAAGCCGTGCAGTTCTAAAAGGAATGTCTAACATAAAAAGGATGCTAAGCCTTATATTTAACACCTAATGGAATCATTAAAGAGCGATCAGGCATGATTGCAAATGTTAATTTATCAGATCTCACACCTGCCACAAGGATGGTGAGCAAAGAAGGGGATATTTAAATACCTTTAAGGTCTCATTAATTGAGAGGAAGGTATTTCAAAGGCTGGCTGTGCTCCTTCAGGACAAAGGGACCAATTCTGCACACACACCTTGCTCAGGGAAAGTCCTTCTAAAAGCCTGGGGAGTTCTGCCAGAGAAAACACTGCAGGATCTAGGAAAAAATCAGGCAGACTCGAAGCTTGTCTTCTGGATAAGGAGCCCTGGTGTGTGTTACTGCCACAACCAAGAACACGGCAGCGTCCAGAGAGAGTTCCATGCCTGTGGTATCGGTTACCTCCAGAACTCCAGGAAGAATACACACGAGGAGAAGGAATAGTCGCTCTTTATTCCTGTCAGTAGGTTTTGCCTTTGACTCCACTGATCAATATCAGCCGTGCATTGGTTACTATGGGAATGAGCCTTTCCTGCACTCAATAAACCCCAAGTTCCCTTTTTTACAAAGGTGAGCAAAATACTTTTAAAAGAAGGTTTTATCTGCTCTGCGCCTTGGGGGACTCTGCAGCCATCACTTTAAAGGTACTTGGACACTTTGAAATGCAGAATATTATGATCTAGCTTTGGGCAAGTAAAGACTTAAAACCATTTGTTTACCCCAGAAATCAATGTCAAATTCATGTAGAAATCTATACGGTCCATGTGTGCCTCTGCTCTCTGTGTCGCTGTGCTCAGGCCTGTGTGCACATGAGTGTGTTTGTGTCTGTGTGTGCTCTACATCACAAGATACACAGGGATATAAACCTCAATTTGGATTACCTTTAAGGCCTGAAAACAAGATGCTGAGATAAAAACCATCTAACAATACCTTGGACTCAGCGTCTCGGCTGAGCTAATTAATCCACCCTTACCACGTTTCTGATTATAATACTGGGATAAGAAATAACCTACTTTCCACTTTTATTTATGGTAATACATTGCTTGATTATAAAACATTTAGCAATGCATTGCTATGTATTTCGGATGGCGTAGAGTGCCAAGAATATTTGAAATAATATGAATGGTATTCTCTGAATGAAATTCATTTAAGCAGACTCTGTGATGGACATGATCTTGGAGCACTGCGTCATCAGTTCAGTGATGTAACCCCTGAAGACTTTCCAGGTGAAGCAGAGGAGTGGTGCAAACTGCCACAGAAAATGCTGCCAGTTATAGCCAATCTGTCAGATGTCTGTTCTTGAGACCTACTGCTAATTGGCTTGAAGGATGCTAAGAAATAGTGAATTAATCCTTTTCTACCCTTTTTGTTCATTTATGTGCAACATGATTTTTTTTCTCATGTGCTAGAAATACAAATAACAAAAAAGTAATGATGATGAATTTCTCACCCTGGAAAAAACCATAAAGGACAGAAAGTTACAGCATAAAACTGTCTGAGTACCTTCTAGACCACTTTATGGCCCAAAGGTGTTCAAAGAGTAAATGAACAGCAAATGAGTGAAGTCTGTATAGTCAAAGCAGACCCTGGGAAAGAGTTCCCTCTTGGGCAAAGGAAACATTTTCAAGATCACTCATGTCTGTAATGACTCCCCACAACTCAAAGTATCAGACTGTGAACAGGCCCTGCATTCACTGGGTTTCCTCAGTGCTCCTCAGTGATCACAGAATCACAGAACTATTTAGGTTGGAAAAGAGCTCCTGCTGATCCCAGATCCAGGAGCTCCTCTTTAATCAACACCCGAAACCCACCAGAAGCTGAGGTTTGTCACAATATCTCTCCAACCCTACACACAGTTGAGTAACAACCTAAAAGGACAAGAGCCCACTGTCATGAATTATTATTGGGAGAAAACAAACAAATAAAAAAGGTTAAAAACACATTTGTGGGACTTACAATAAAATATCTGCACAGGTTCTGTCAAGCTGCCCCTGTGTCCTCCTGATAGATACACACCAATGGCCATGACTCAAACTCACACCAAAGGGGCACAAAGGAAACAGACTTTCCCCCAAAAAACTAGCAGACAATTTCAGACCTGTCTATATCTATAATATTCCTCAACCCCAGAAAATAATTCCAAAACATAATCCTTTTATTTAAAATCTGCCAATTAAACTTCAGGCACACAAACTCCTGAGAAGAAAAGATGTGTATTTGCTTTTCTCTGCAGTTTTGAGACACAAACCAAGAGTTTTGTGTCAGTGTTTGACACCATAAATCTTTATGTTAGTTCTAGATTATGGTTCTCTAAAAGACTTAAAAGGACATTTTTCTGGAGAAGAAAAAAATAAAGTAAAAAAAAATGCAACAAACTAGAGATGTTCTAAAGAAATTCAGAAGTGAAGTTGTAAAAGAGCTTATGCAAAACCAACTTGGAAAGGACGCTCACTTTTGTTTCACAGTTTGCCAAACTAATGGGACCAGAGTGAGTGCTTAATCAAAGTCAATATTGGCCTGCTGACTCTCAAGAAACGATCTAAAAGTGCTTTGGGGGCTCTTTCTATGTTCATTATCTTTTCCTGTGTCACTTGGTGTCTCTAATGATAGACGAAGAAGCACTTAAAATGTCTCTGCTCAATTCTCTTCACTACCGAAATCTCAAATTAAATACTTATCAAGACAAAAAAAAAATCATATTTAGAATGAGATTGTGACACGAGGATCTTGTGCAAAACAGCCTAGGATAATTCAGCAGCCCCACTGGATCTCGCATTTAGAGCAGCCTGAAGTATTCAAGTGACTCAGCAACTCAGTGGTGGGTAATTTACAGCTCACTCCTCGTTGGGAGCAGAATTTCGAGCTCACCAGCTAAAGTGCTTCAGCATCAACCTTTGCTGAATGCAAATGCAGCCTGCCCAGCTCGAGCAGCCCAGTCAAAACTGGAATTAAAAATGAGAGCAAAGCATCCAAATGCTTCTCTTTTGGCTAATTGAAGGTAACTCCATTTAACTTGCTTAAAAGCAGGACATGTTGCTTAAAAGCAACTTCATTGACAGAGATAGAAGATGAGGAACGTGAAGTGTAAAACATCATGATTTTCTCTGCTTTTAAAGGGTGAAAATAGCAGATTAAACAAAGCTCTATACAACACAGAAATATATATCTTAGAGAAAAAAAAATCAAATATATTTTGACGATAAAAGGTATTCATGGAATAAAATTTCAAAAGATAATATTAGCCTGTAGCTGTTTAATTATATGGATGTCCACCATGAAGAACCAGGAAGCACAAATTCTGATTGTTTCATGACAAAAAGCCCCTCAGTGTTTTGGTTCCCTGCTACTCCTACTGGACCTTATTTTCAGAGTTTTACTCCAGAAATTAAATACTTCTTTGAGTATGACAATGACTAAAAGAATCTTGTCCCATATCTAAGATGCAAAAAATTTAATCTGGAAATACATATAATTTTTTTCCAACTACCAGTCTTACACTAATAAAAAATCTCTTTATAAAATGAAGTGGATTATTTATTTTGTTCAATGAATACCCAAGAAGAAGATTTATTTCTGTGAGGAAAAATAAAGTTTAGCTTTTATCCTAAGAAGGCAGGTTTATTCTAATTTAAGGCAGGTTGATATCACACACAGGTCAACAGGAGGCTTATCAGGCTAAAAAATTATGGATTTGAACTTAAAGTATCATCTCATGCTAATGCAATATAGTTTGGTTTTGAAGCAAAACGTGTCTGTAATTACTTTTAAATTGATTATAAATTTTCCTTCTGGAAGTAAAACACTAAACCTCTGTTGCACTAAGAAGACACGGCGCATAAAAACCTGCCCACATACGTCCTTAATCTAGTGGGCATAAAAATACTAATTAAGATAAAACATTATACCAGAGTACCTACAATAAACACAAATTAATAAACCCATCAGAAATGTGAGCACCTTCAGCATGCATCATATAATCTCATGGAGACAAGGAAGGAATGTCTAATGGGAATTTTTTTTAATGGGCCAGATAATTTGGGGCATAACTGGCAAAAGTCTCCATAAAGACCACAGCCTGTAAAAATGAATATATCATTTGTAAGAAATGGTATTCTCCCATATAGAGAGGGCATGGACTCAGCAGCATTTTGGGCTGCAAGCCCTTCCAGAAGGGGATATGTTTCATTTGCAACAGCTCAACAGAAGTCATGCCCATCTCTAGAGAGATGGTAGGAAGTGGTATTTTATACAGTTAATTAAGATAATTTTTCTCTATTTAAAAATATTTAAACAGAGTAAGCTGTTTCACACAAATACTCTTTGATGGGCATAAAAAGCATTTTCACAGGGAATTTTGGGGCATTGCACACCACAGTGACCAACCAAGGCTTTGCAAAACATCACCCAGGAGGAACTGCTGGAATAAATGCAAAGTTACATGTCCTGGCTTTAACCACCAGGAGAGTGTGAAGCAGCTGATGCAGCAAAGCACATGTCCAAAACTGATTTATCTTTACCTTATTGTGTTTATGGGTTCTAAATGAACACTGACTTTACCTATCGATGCTGAAATTCAGATGATTCCAGTTTTAATGCCTCTTTGGATATGCTTAAAGGGACTTCAAAATAAATTTATCACACGTAGAGAAGCTTATAGGAATTCAGAACTTAAACTACTTTCCTCAATAAGATGCCTCATCTTCACAACCTGAGGGGTTTTTCAGCTCCTCCTTTGGTGATGGAGTTTATTCTTTTAAATGTCTTTTAAAAGGATTATTTATCTGAATGTCCTTTCCTGGTAAAATGACCATGGTTCAGACCCAAGTTAAGAGACACTAAAAAATTGAGACTTACATGTAGTTAAAATCTGAATTTCTGAAGGAAAAAAAAATAGATGAAGGAAAATACAAAACCAAGTGAAAGGATAAAGGACATTTTTTAATATTATATTCACTCTTTGTTCCTAAGCCTTTCAGTCATTTATCCTTTGCCGTAGGATAAAACCACAAACAGGAATTATGACAATTTTACCCTGGAACTGTTTGTGAGACATGCTGAGTGTGAAGGTATGGGACACACAGGTCTTTGTTACTTCAGGACTTTCTCTGACAGGTACATTGTAATTACAGCATAAGAACGCCCCTTTTTCATGCTGTTTCCACTTACATTCTCACAGTATAAGGGTACCAAGAAAGTCAAACACTTTTTTAAAATAGTGACTAGTTACACTGTGGAGTCACTACATCCAAAACAAAGTGATTTCAGGGCGGAAATTATGCAGAATAGAGCTCTTTGGAAAACTCAGTGCTAACAATACACAGGATATTTAACCTGCTGCTCCAGAATTTCTGGTGTTTAGACAGTCACAGGCCATCCTAAACCACAGAGTGAGCAAGGACAGTAGTTTTGTCAAAGTGTTGGAATCTGGGACCTCTGATCTATACTTGGATTTTGGGACAACTTTTCATCTCTTACTAAACCCTTGTTATTCACCAACTGAGGAAATAAGTTTTTAGACTTGGATATCTAAACAAAGAATCCAGTGGTTGCACCCTGAAACAATGCAGGGATTGTTTCTGTTGAGTGTCTAATCCCTGCAGCTCCATGGATCCCTGTGCATGTGTTGTTCTGGCCAATACTGTATATTCCTGGGGATAACTGAGTTGATAAATATCAAAGCATATCAAGCCACTTAATAATCAGAATCTCACCATGTCTGGAGAATCTGTGCACATAAGTAGTCATATGAGGGACAGAAGATAAAATATTTTGGATGCTTATCTGAATCTTCAGCTTTTTGATTTGAAAATTTTGCCAGCTGACTTTCTCAAGCAGTCTCAAGCTGAACAGCTCTCTCTTGGACAGCAAGATATTTAAATGAAAAGACAATGAAAAAAAGACTAAAGGTGGGTGACTGAAGGAAGATGTAAAATGAGTGAAAGTTTTTTTGCATTTTTTCCTAGAATAACAAAAATGAGAAATTAAAGAGCTTAGTTGGCTTAAAAAAAAAAAGGGCAAACAGCTACTGAAGAAATTCTTGCTAGCAGTTCTCACCTGAGTTCTTGAGGAAAACCCATGAAAAGCCAAGAAGTCAAACTGAATAAGTTTGAACCCATCCTGGCCAACATAGAAGAAGAGAGAAATCCAGAATAAGTGGCAAATGAAGGGAGACATTAAAAATGCCTGTTGGGAGCTATTTTGGGATGTTCTTTATGCTTCTCAAAGGAATTCACTTACACACAGCCCAGTTGCAGCTGTGTAACTGCCCAGTGGCTGGAGGTTCTCTTGGTCGATTAGAAAACATGATATTATGAGAAGAAATAATCACTGTTGGCAGCACAGCAGCTGAGGACAAGCACATTTTGCCTCGCAACGCCCTATTTTGTGTTCACCAGATGCCATGTCTGTGTTAATTTGACCTTGGCCATGGAGAGCCCCGTGGCATGACCCCTGTTGAGTGTCCTGGGTGGGTAGTGAGCAGCTCTCCCTCAGCACAGGCTGGCAAACAGGACCCTTCCCACCACTCTGTGCCCACTCAGTTTCAATATGATTCACATTTATGTTGTTTCCAAGGTTTCCATGGCAAATACGGGTCTACATATTTGGGTTATTTTAATAATGACTTGGATCTTCCATCTAAAAACCCTCCTCAATCTGCGCGTTTCCATTAAAATGCAAGTTCTGGTTATTTTTTCTTTTTTCTTTTTTTTTTTTAAGGAAAATAAAAGGAGGAAAAGATTGACATGAAAGCAAGTGCTGGTCAGCTGTTCTTGGTGGGGTTATTTTTATAGTGACTCAGTAGAGCAGTGGACGAAATGTCTCATCTGCGTTCCAGCGGCTCTCTGATGGACATGGGTGTATTTGGTGTTTGGAGGTGCAAGTGTTTGTTTGCAAAAGGAATTTAAACAAACCAAAACTACTTTTCCCCAATATCCCATCCAAAAAATACTAATGAGTGTCACTCAGGCCTTCAGACATTCCTTCCACGCTTGATTGCTTAAGATGATAAAGTCTCTCCAGAAGGAGAAGAGATTCAAAGGGCAAATTCACTGGAAGGCTTCAGTGTTTGTTTAGGATGTGTGAGGACATGTTCAAGAGCTCCCTTTGGCTTCCTTGGTTATCACACACATGAAGCCCTGTGCTGGCGAACTGGCTTTGCCTTCCATGCTGCTACACCCAGAGAGCTTCCAGGACCTGAGCTGGTTTGCTCCATGACACACCAAGCTATTTAGACATGGACTACAATTAAAACCTGAACTCCTGGTGGTGTCTAGAGCAGGTGTTGCACAACCAGTACTTGGAGGAATGAATCTCATTAGAAATGAAAACTTCCTACCGAACCAAAGGGGATTTTTAGGGCAGAGCCTTAAAAATTTTAAGCAATTGTGGTTAATAAAACCCAACATCATTGTCTGTTCCACAACACCACAAAACTTCTCAGCTGTCAAAGGAAGCTTCTGCCATCCCAGAGGGGCATTCCACAGGCTACCTCTCCACACACATCTGCAGCACGAGGCACAGGCTGGAGGCAGCTCCATTTCCATGCTGGTGAAACAAACCTGGACGTGGGGAGTGCAGGCACACCAATGTTTTGTCGCTTTCCCAGGCTCAAGCAGCTGGAGTAGTTGAACACATCATTCTTTCCCTTGTCTGAGAAACATTTACTGCTTGTTACAAAAGGTTTCAGGATGGCATACTGTGTAATAGCTTAGATGACTGAAAACAAATTTAAATATAAGAAATGCGCTGGCTTATTTTTTGCATGTCGTAAATACACTTAGGAACGGCATGGGGCCTTATTAAGTTTGAACCTCAGGTCTTTCAACTTCCTCGAGAAAAGAGAACAAATGGTAAAAGCATGAGGAAATAAGCAACCTCTGTGATTTCCCACTTCAGTTCAAGCCCAGAGATTTTTGTCAGTTGTTATTACAGTCATATTTCTTTAACACCTTTAAAAAAGAAACAGCAAGCAAAAGATTTCAAAGAGAGAGGTTGAGCCAGCTCCGAAAAGTTCTGATTTCTCCAAACATGAGGTAACCCACTGGGCAAGGAAGATCTGTGCTTCCTGCAGACCCTCGTGCCAGTTCTTCACAACGGAGAACTTTTGATTATTTTCCAAACTCATATTGAAATCAACTGGGTTAGTCATTTTAAAAAGAGACCCCTCTGTGCTGCTCTGTAACCCTGCAGCCTTTTGTTGGGCTTTGGTTTTTGCACACTCTTATTGCCAGATATTGAACTATATAAATACCTTCACAAATATTAGCAGAAAAGTTGCAGTAGGATAATAAAGGCGCATCTATTGCTATTTATTTATTTTTTACTACTGTTCCACATAATGATGTTGTCATTGCAACACTTGTTTCTTGCAGTTGGAAAAGGAAATTGATAAAACCCCTAAGGAACTAAAATGAATTTATGTTTCAGAACTACACTCAGAGCATCATTTGGAGGGTGGGGGTTTTTTTAGGCAAGGGTTGAATACGATTATTTTTACATAGAGCCGTAAGTATTACTTGGAAAAAAGCAGATAACCTTTCTATTTTTCAGCACAGACTAATCTAGTAGTTCACTTCAAAAATAGGAACCTCAAAAGTGCTTAGGCTTTTGCCAGTGAAGACCCCTTCAAGGTGGAGTCATCCTTGGGCAGGTGGTAGGTAACTGAGACCTGTAAAGCTCTTGGTATGTCCTGCCAGCTGTTTCAGATGGCTCTCCATGTAGCTCAGAGCCAAATTGCACAGCCTGGCATCTCCTCACCCAGCCCAGACCTGGTGCCATGTCTGAACCATTCTTTAGGATCACACAGCAGAGGCACAAAGCTGTGAGTACAGACAGGCGGGGAGTCCAAGTTAATATATGTATGTATAATCATAGAATTGTTAAGGTTGGAAGAGACCACCAAGATCATCAAGACCAACCTTCAACTGAATACAATCATGACCACTAAACCACATCCCAAAGTGCCACATCTACTCATTTTCTGAACACTTCCAGGGACTGTGACTCCAGCATTTCCCTGGAGAGCCAGTTCTAATCATAGAAACACAGATACATAGAATATCCTGAGCTGGAAAGTACCCACATGGATCCTCAAAGTCCAACTTTTGGCCCTTCATAGGACAACCCCAAGAGGGGTTTTAGTCATGCCTTTTCCACATAAAGTGAAAGTTTTGTTTGGTTCCTGAGGAAGAGCATGAGCAAAGGAGCATTAGAGGTGGTCAAATCCTGAGAAATAGGTCTGGGAACATGTTCAGTCATGAATAAACAACTGATAAGATGATTCACTGCTATGCACAGGTGCCTAACATTTGCTGTGTGGGAACACAGGGTGGTGACTGGGTTGTTCATCACGCCACTCTGTCCTAATACGGAAAACTTTCCTGACTTAATGTTCACACTGTGTTATCCACTAATTTTTCATGAAGTGCCATCTCATATTGGAAACTATCAGTTATCCAATAAATGAGTAAGCAAAACCAACTGCGTCTGAGCAATAACATTCCCTTAAGGATGATCACCCAATTCCAAAAATGTTCATCAGAAAACTAATTATTGTTTTTCTGGGGAACACTTACAAGTCTCATGTAGAGGCAGTTTTTGGTCCATAAAGAGAGAGAAGCAGTGCAGAGCGAGGCTGGATATTCCTCAATAAAATGCTGGGGATCCCAGTGCAAACCACCACAGTAAACAAGGCAAAGCCACAAGTGCTTAAAACGGAGCAGGGGAAGTCTGCAAATGTTGCATCCCCACCATTGCATGAGAAGATTGCAGCTCCCACCACCCTCTGCATCACCTGGGATTTAAAGGGCTGCAAACACACAAGGCAGTCCCTAAAACTGACTTCATCCCACTGCAAAACAGTCCCAGTTCCCCTTGCCCAAACAAGTTTTGGTGTGCCCCTCACATGGCACAGCCTGCTGCCTCCGTCTCCGAGCACACAGCCAGCTCCTCTGCCTCCAGCTCTGCCTCTCTGCTCATGTGTCCACTCTCCCAGACTGACAGTCTTGGAGACAGCTCAGTTTTAGTTCAACTCAGTCCTTAAAAAAAAAAAAATTAAAAAAATCATCTGCCACTCATGGATACAAATGAAAATTAATGATGGGATAACTACAGTTTAGGGGTCTAGGAGCCAAATTCTGCTCTCAGTTACAGTGTTTAGGTTTGGGAATAAATCAGCTGAATCCAGCGTGACTCAGAGCAGAATTTGGCTCTAAATATTTCAACTGCAGCATGAGTTTGTTGTCTACATGACTGAATCGCCTTAAGAAAGTCAGTGGCTCCTCTTTGCCTTTGCCAGTGGGGCCGCAGTGATCCTTGTGTTTATTTAAGGCACACGGCGTTCATGCCTCACCTCCTGCATCTGCACATCGTGGCACTCACCTTCCCTTTTGTCTTGGGTGCTTTGCATGCAGGAGCATTTAACTCTTTTAACAATTAGTGCCAGCATTCAAATCTCATGTTTTATTTCTCCCGATTTCCCAATCTCTTGAGGGCTAATTATAAATGTTCTCCAAGAGCTCCACATCAGATGCTGGGGAGTCTACGTGGACACAAGAGACACAAGGCAGGGCAACTTCATCAAATGCTCCAACTGTGACTAGAGACAGCCTAATAGCAACAAATATATCTGGTTGTCCTTCACAAAGACCTTTCCCCCAGCTGCTTAGAGATACACGTTTATCTCTGGTTTTGCACTGTCAGGAAACAGGTGCTTTTCTATTAATAGACATGATGCAGCGAGGCAAGAAGAAGGTGCAGCACTATCTGAAAACAGGTGGTCTACAGTTGAACAGTTTATAAACAATAACTAATCACTCAAGACCTGTAGCAGTTTCTAATGAGGACTATAATTACAAGCCAGGTGGCTGTAGTTAGAGGAATACATTGTTTTTAAACAGGTTACTTGACTCAACAGCAGTTTTACGGGAGGCAGGATTGTCTCCAACATATGTTCCCTCTGCCTCTCATTTTCTTCCTTTTTTTTTCCCTTCCTCCCTGTGAGTGTATGTAGGGATGCCTGATGCCTTCCCATATAAAACCCTGAGTTCTGTCACTTATGATTCCACAGGCTTGTAATTGCTCTGGCTGAATCCTTATGATTATGTCAGGGCTCATTTTTGGAAAAATTCAGCATACAAAATTTAGCTATTTTTCAGACTGATGGCAAGGAAAATAAATTCAATATGTTTCTATTTACTGTAAATATAGTTTCAAATATTATTTTTTCATGTTAGAACATTAAAGCAGTGATAGGGCTGTTGCTGTGGCAGATGCACTACAGAGTTAGACAAAAGTTGAAAAGTCATGAAGGACTACATGCCCAAAGCCTGTTTCTTTCTTATATTAATTTTAATTGATCAAATAACAATTTCTTTTCCTAAAATATTTGCCAACATTAAAAAAACCAGTTTTAATTCTTTCTGACACCCCCCCACACACCCACCATATTGACTGTTGCAGAGACAACCTTCTCAATGCCAAGACAAGTTTTATCATTCCACTAAAAATTCACCCAAATATGGCCAAGTCACAGCCCTATAAACATTTTCAAAATTTGCAACAAAATTCACAAAAATTTCCCATGTAGGGAGCATTTAATTCACCTGCCAGTGCCATTTTTGGGGACTGCTGGAAAAACCTCATGCTTTGGCTCCAGAGGCTGAAGTTGTGCTTAGGGAACAGGTATCCCTGCTCAGAGAGGAATGGGGAGTAAGGAGGAATAAAGAGGAGGTACTAATGATATAGTGAAGGACTTGAGGAACTAGAAACAAAAAGGGAAAGTCAAGGTAGGCACAGAAAGGCAAGAGCAAAGACAAGACAGGCAGGAGCAAAGGGTGATGGGGTTTCTATCCAGTAAGGATTATTTCCTTCCCAACATCATCCCAAAAGACACCAACAAAATGTTGTATCTGCAAAGTCATTACAGCCTTCTCTGAAGCTGAACTTGTCCCAGCTCAGCCTGGGTCTGCTGCTCATTCTTATTTGTTATCTGCAGACAACCTGCCTGTTTCTCCACCAGAAAGCAGGTGTTGGAACCGGGAGGCAGCACCACGTGCTTCAAGAGTGGCATTCCAGAGAGTCCCTGGTACAGCAAAGCTCACAAACACAGTGTTGGTTCATGTCCTATTGCAAACATCTTACAATACCATCAGTGAACTGTCTCAGCCCCCACAGAGGCTCCACATGCACCAATACTACAGCTACTTTAGAGCCATAACATCACAGGATGGTTTAGGTTGGAAGGGACCTTAAAGATCATCTCATTCCCACCCCCTACCATGGGCAGGGACACCTTTCACTAGATCAGGTTGCTCCAAGCCCCATCCAACTTGGCCTTGGACACTTCCAGGGATCCAAGGGCAGCTACAGCTTCCCTGGGCAACTTGTGCCAGGGCCTGCCCACTCTCACAGGGAAAAATTTCTTCCTGATATGTAATCTACAAATACTCTCTGTCACTTTAAAGCCTTTACCTCTTTTCCTACCATTCATAAACTCAGCTCTGCCTCAGCTCTAAATTTTCTAGCTCTGCCCAAGACTTGTGGCCAATTCAGAATGGTACCACATGACACAACTTCCAAAATTATTCTTACTCCTTGTTTATTTTGTGATAATGAAGGAAATCATACCAAAAAAAAAAAAAGGCTCCAGGCTAATTCACTTTTGTCATTACAGCATCAAGATTGACTTTGAAGCTTGATCTGAAATGACAGGCTGAACTTAAGTACTTTCTTAAGTTATTTGCTGGATCAGGGCATATGTGTCATGATGTGGCAAATCATTACAAGATCACACAATAATTTCCACAGGGCTTTCAGTTTTATGTCATTAACACACCTTTCTTGTGTAGAGTCCCTGCCTCACCTGAAGCAGTTTGGAAGGTGTGCAACCAACCTGTCAGAGAACCACAAGAGGAATAAAGACCTGCCACCACTCCCATCCATGGAAGTGTTGAAGGTCAGGTTGGACAGGGCTTGGAACAAGCTGGTCTAGTGCAAGGTATTTCTGCTCACAGCAGGAGGTTGGAACAAGATATTCTTTGAGGCCACTTCCAACCTAAATCATTTAATGGTTCTATGATTAGAAGACTAAAAGACACCCTGAAAACTGTGTTCTTTCTGCGCAGAGATAGTAAGACCATCACATCATTTAGGGCAGTTTCCATGAGGAAGAAGTGTGTACCCTTGTCCCCGAGGGGATGCTGAGTGTCCCCCACTTTGACCATTTTGAGATTTGTAAATTCCCAGCTAAGCTGAAAATATCTTGATTGGGGCAGTTAATTTATGGGAGGGTGTCCATCTTAATCTTTCTATACTTCAGCATTGCTGGTCAATAAAACAGGATGATTCATCACAAGGATACTGCAAGACATTCATAATTTTGTGAAAGCAACACTGACACATTCAATAATTTTATATTCAATAATGAGTTTGGATAGTGCCATATAGTAAAGGATTATTGTGAAAGGAAACACAGGAGAGGACTACATTATTCTCAATATGCCCAATTTACAGCCTATTCAAGCATATCTTCATGTGATGTCAATATCTAGTTCCTACAATGATTACTGGTTTCTAAAGATATACACAGGCACATGTAATAACTGATGGCAATACCATACAAAAATATTTTCAGAGAAATATGGTTCTAATGGTGGTGAGATTTTTGTTGGCTTGTCTTTTCTTTGGTTTTTGTTTTTGTTTTTAATAGCCTATTTCTAATCCTTACCCTTTTCCTCACCCTTTGGGAAATTCACAGTTTTGGTTTGGGCTAGTTATAAAAAGCAGGAGACAAACATGGCACTTAACAATTTTTGGTTGATGCTGGAAGACACAGCATCAATTTGTAAGGCTGCTCTCAGGGCTGCAATGAGCCTCCCTACACCAGCACGAGTTCTGGTTTTGGAGAGCTCATGTTTCCTTCTGAGTGCACACAAAGGTCAAAACGCTTTTTGTTTTGTTTCTTTTTTGTTTGTTTGTTTTGTTTATAACTTACTTTTAGCCCATTTTAACATCTTTATCCTCAGAGCTACTACTTTACATTTTCTATGGATGATGGCATAATTTATTGGAAAATCCACAAACACGAAAAGGACTTCTTGGCTTATTTCCTACAGTTCAAAAAGATTTCCTTGTGGAGGTTTTCCACACTCAGACAGGTAAAGCCCCCTTGCTTGAAATGTTAGACTGAACTAGACAATTTCCAAAGGTCCCTTCTCTCAGCTTCTTTGGGAAGTGTGTGAAGTCTGGACAATCAAGAGTTCTCATAATGCTGCAAAGAAAGGAGACTGTCCATCCATATCTGAATCACAGAATCATTAAGGTTGGAAAAGATCTCTAAGATCACCAAGTTCAACCACCAAAGCAGCACCACCACCATATTCACCACTAAACCGTGTCCTCAAGTGCCATCTCCACATATTTTTGAGTCATTCTGAGAGATCCTGAGATTCTGTCCCAGCCATTGTTATTTTTCCCCTCATGCTGACACAGAGTGAGAGATGAGTGTCTCCTAAATGTTCATCTGTGCTGCCTTTGCTGCAATGTGTGCACCCAGTCAGGGAGGGCTGGATAACGTTCTGCCTCTATGAATTGTGCATTCAGGAAGGGCAAATTTGCTGCCTCTGGATTTTTGGATGGGGGTTGAGATGGATTAATTATATGTCAAGAGGGACTTGAGCAATAATAAGTGACTTTATGACTGTCTTTACCACTTGGTGGAAAGGTTACATTTAAAAATTGGCTTTACTGCACTGGATTTTAGGTTAAGTTCAAAATGCAGCTTCCGCTGTTAGAACTGAAGGGTCATATAAAATTCATTGCAATAGAATATTTATAAGTATCTGGGATATTTGTAGGAAACACAATAATGGGAGAATCAGAGCTCACAGATAGAAGGGGGAATTGTTAAATGGCAAATAAAAGCTCCATTTTTCCAGCACTTAACCCTACATATAATAATAATTATTACAAATCTGAGCAATGATTAAATTTCATTGTGAACCCCAGTTAAACGTATGTGAATGGAAGATGATTTTCGTGTTAATAACTCGCGTGCTGTGAGCACTGAGAGGAGGATTGATGTGCATGCACGTCACACATCCCAGAGCCAGAGAGGTGCAGGTATTCCTGGAGGAGCTTTGGGCATTAACACGCCTCACTTCCCTTCCCGTGGCTGAGGAGTTGAGTCCTGTTTGTTTACAGCCTCTTCTTTCTAATCACATAATTACAGCTCTGAGGGCAGCTATCTGACAAAAAGTGAGCAAGGTGAGCCCGCAGCAGGCTTTGTTGGCGCTGTTATCTCATCGCCCTCTTCCCCTGCTAGAGGCTCGGGGTGGGTGGGTGGGTGTGCGTGCAGGGCTATCATTGCCTGCCTGGCGTGTGCCACCGCAATTATCCCCCTGAAACACAACAGACTGGCTGTTGTAGAAACACAGGCCCTTCAAATGGAGGGGAACAGAGCACACCTAATTAGCTGTAAGTACCTGTAATCCTAGGAGAATTTACCTACTGATAAAAGCCAGGGAAAGTCCCTCAGGTATGAGGAATAAGAGCCCAGCCAGGTTGGCGGTGGATCAGGTGTTGTGTGTCAGCTCAGCTGAATGCAGCCTATTGATCCAGAAGTTGCCTGTATTTTCTGCCACAAATTGAATTTAAATTGCTTACATGAAGAAGACATCTGGCAGGTTAAGGTTTACCTGTTTCGTGTTTCAAAATAATTTTCTCCACCAGCAAATAGGTAGGAAAGAGCTCTTTTGGAAACAAATCAAGCAAAGCTTTTTAAGAGATGTAAACACAGTTTGCTGTGATTGAGCTTGAAATAGAGACTTGTCAGATGAGGAATATGTTTCAAATTATTAAAGTAATAAAGAAACAGAGTTTGCACAGATTAAGTATCTGCCTTGTACCTTCATTCCTAATGAATAAAATATCTCCTTACTGGATGAAATAATAAAGCAAAAGTGTAGTCCTCGTGAAAGACTTCCTTTTATTTGGTGGGGAGGTGTTGGTAGTTTGGGGCTTTTTTATATTTTAGTTTGTTTGCTTCTTTGCTTGTCCAATTCAAGGCTATTATGATCAATAAATTTACTACTTTATTGGTACATGGTTACAATTTTCATGTTGTTTTGTATAGGTCAGTAATCTGATGTCCCCTGCCATGAGAGGGGGTTGGAATGAGATAATCATTAAGGTTCCTTCTGTGATAGAACCATTCTATGATTTTATGAAGTGCCGATCACTTACTGGAGGTTGTTGTGAGGAACAAAATTCTTTTCTGAACATTTTTGGAGAGGTTTGTCCACCCATGAGGTGATCATATGAATACAGAAGGTGGACATCCAGAAGTCATATGAGTATGAGCTCTCTCCAACCATCAAGGCCCAGGATCACCTTACTCTGTTTTCAACCCAAAGATGCTTTCACTTTGAAAATCATTGTTCTGATCCCATGGGGTTACATCTGCAGTGTCTGATGCACTTGGAGTCTTCAGCACTAAGGGAAGAGGATAAAGGCACCAAGACAACCTGGAATCTGTTTATTTTGGAACTCTGAATTAGAGTTCCAAATTGAACAAGTGTGTTCTGCACTGAAAAATTACTATAAACACTAATATTAGTAAAAACTCTGCATGTGCATGAGAACAATAAAGCCAGTTTAGATACTGGAAAAATAGAAAGAGGGAGGAGAAAAGCACCTCCAGAATAACAATGAACATGACAGAGGCTTTTCAAAACTGTTATTACATGCCTACTGACTTTTTTTAAATTGTTTTTACTCATAAATACCAGCCACAACTTGTACATCAGCCTGTTTGTCTTCCTAAGATGCCTTAGCTGCTGTTTGGACAACATCCATTTGATAATGAAGCAAGATGCAGGCTAGACAGCTGCTTTTTTCTCACTCATTTCACTCTGTTATTGGTTAACTTAGTGGAAAAATGTAAATTTTCCAGGGACTTTAGGTTGGAGGTATCCCAGCCAAGGTAGATACGTGCTTGACTTGAGGTCTAATTTAACTCCTGTGTAGTATCGACCGGCCTGGCCCACCAGGGACCCAGAGACTCTTCCTTTGCCAAAGGTAGACAACGGTATGAGAGTAAAGTGTAATAAATGCCCCTGTCCAGTCCCATGTCGATATACAGCTGCTTTTTTTCCCCTTCTTTTCTGCTGTTTTGAGTGCATCAGTATTTCACGTTTATTGTAGTGTGATGAAACACCTTTCAAAATGGCCAGAGGGACACTCAGCAGTAAGCATTTAGGCAGTACAAATTGGAGTGAACAGGAGGACAGTTAGCAGGGAATATTTCTGAGGTCAAAGCAAGCTGAATTGGAGCTGAATCAGCTAAAAGCAGAGTTGAGAGCTACTGTACCCACTGCAAAGTAAATATGGATTACATTCCTTAGACAAATTGATCCACTGGACGACAATAGGTCTTCCAGAAAAAGAGGTTGCTGCAAAAGAATTAAGTATTTTACACTGATATATATACAAAGAACCCTTAAACAGAGTGGTCAGAGATGTATCAGCAGGATTGTCCATACTTGGAGCTCATGTGAATAATTTACAGTGCACTGAAAGATTTAAGGGTCCCAAATCCAGTTCCTATGGATGCTGACTCATATTCTGCCCAGTAAACAAAGCATTAAGATTTAACTGCTCAACAGAGCAACAGTTCTCACTTAGAGTAGTGGAAAAATCATAATATAGCAGAGAAATTCAGGTGGGAAGGAGCCCCAGGTGGTCCCTGGTTAGACCTTCTGCCCCAGTCAGGGCAAATCTGGGGGCTGACCTGATTGCTGAGGGCTTGGTCCTCACAGGTCCTGATAACAACTAAGGATGAAGATGGTTCAACTAGCAAAGGTGAAAGGACATCCAGCTCATCAAGTCTGTCTGAAATACTGGTAACTTCAGGGAAAAAAAAGCAGAACCCTGGATATGAAACCACAGCAGTTTGTCACGAACATCTTTCAGATTTCCTAAAGAAATTACTACATTCTTGAAAAAGGTGATGGAATAAATGATTTGGTGAGAGCTCTCCTCTTCCTCCACTGGCCCTACAAATGATCTAGATGATAATCTTATGTCTCCTGAAAAAAAAAATGTATATATTATGTGCATAACTATTTTCAATCGATAAAATGCTCGGGCAGGAACACAGAATTGCAATTGGCACTAAAGGTGCCATTGTCTAACAGCTGCAAAAAAATCATTTTAAACCAGATTTTACCAGAAGATCAATGAGAATAAATACATATGGCTCAAAAAAAAAACCCAAAAAATGTCTCTTCTACATCCCACCACAGGAATACAGGAATTCCAAACCACTGAGAACTGTGACTGTAGTGAGTATTGTGACTATAGTGAGTACTGTGAGAATGGCTTCAAACTGACAAAAAGGAGGTTTAAATTAGATATTGGGGAAAAAAAATTCTTCCCTGTGAGGGTGGGGAGGCCCTGGCACAGGTTGCCCAGAGGAGCTGTGGCTGCCCCATCTCTGGAAGTGTCCCAGGCCAGGTTGGACAGGGCTTGGAGCAACCTGGGCTAGTGGAAGGTGTCCCTGCCCATGGCAGGTGGTGGAACAGAATGATCTTCAAGGTCCCTTGCAACCCATTCTATAATTCTTTAATGATACTTTATAGAGTAAATAAGAAGAAATAGAGTTCAAAAATAGAAATGTTTACATTATATATATTATATGACAATATAAATCATTAGTTTCAAATTAGGTGTATGACGAACATATTTGTAAAAATGTCTTGAAACTATTTTTTAAAGCATCTGGAAAGTATTTGTAAAAATTCTCCCTTTCTTTCCAAAGATTATTTTAGACCAAGCAAACACTGAAGGCACTAAGGAGACTACTTGAACTCAGGGTTTTTCCCAAAGCTAAAGAGCCTGATGAACTTCTGCTGGGTTTATCTGCAAGCACACATTGCCCTTCTCTCTGCACAGTGGCTCACCTTTCTTGAGGCACTACCCAGATGCACATCTGGAATATATTGTAGGGTTTGATTAAACACAGCCACATTTATAGGTGAATTCTGCCTCAAAAACTCCTCAGTCCTTAAAAAAAAAATTATAAATGACATTATTTATTTATTACAAGGATGTGCAAGGCTACAGGAGTGGTGGCACCATTGCTGTGCATTATTTTTTTCCAAGGAGAATGCCCAGGATAACGTGTGACACGGGGCTGGGATTTCAGCAGCACACAGGCAAGGCTAATGGATTTCCACGCTCAGCACTCCTCTGCCAAGAAGCTGACTTTTAATATGGGAAATAGAGCCCTGCTCAGGATGGAGCAGTGCTGGGCAACCTCAGGGGGCCAGGCATCACTGCAATTTATTTTTTTTTTTGTCAAACAGGAGGTTTTTTTAGAGGCACGTCCACAATGGAGGGTAACATTATGGGGGCTGGATTAACTGGAACCCACAACTGTTTATTGGAGCTAAACCTACTGGCACACAGGATAGCTCTGGCTTTTGATAGTCACTGGCTTGATTGTGTGGAAATGAGAGAAAAATCACCAGAAGAAGAGAGATTAGCTTTATGTATAGTTCATTTGCTGGTTGTTTTCTACATGAACCTCCTTATATTTCTCCATTTTGTCCTGAGTAAGTGAGTACCCTGAGTTTTCAAGGGTAGGTAACTTCGTGATTACAATACATTTTCCCATCTAAAAGCCATCAGTAAAGTGAATGGGGCTACTCTCCTAAGTGCTTAATGCCTGATGTAAGAGTTGCATGATCTAGTCCAGAAGTAACACAGTTACCTCAATTACTGCAGTCCCACAAGGCCATTCACAGCAGTACTTAGGAAATGTTGGAGGCTCAGGCTCCGGTATTATAAACTCCTCAGGGCGGCATGACTGTACACAGCATCTCATCAGGAGTTAACAAACAAGTCCTCAATGAGACACTAGCCATTTTTCTGTGCTAGGCTCTTATTTATTATTAATTAATTTATTTATTTACATCTAGGAACGAGCCCAGTGTCATTAAAGCTCACGGTCCCCCCCGTACCACTCTCCTAAAGCAGCGCGGCACAGCGAGACGCCGCAGGCACTTTTTGTGCTTTCTTTTTACATTGTTATCGGGGAAAAATATGTCTTGCAATTTCCCAGGGGGTTGCCTGGGACAGTGTCTCAGTGTGAAAGGGCACCATGGGGCTGCCTCGGACAGTTTTCTTTCAGTAAGGTTGGTTTGGTTTTGTTTCTATTGTAACCACTCTGCTCTGCTGCTTCACTGATTTCCCAGCTGTTCTTCTGCGGTGGCTGAAGTCGAATGCAGAGAATCTGTAGCTGAACAGCTCAGAAATAAGGAGCTGATCATGGCAAGCATGAGAAAACCATGAATACACCCTTCTCTTTAGGCATAATGGTTTGATTCTGTGGTTCGTGCTGCGGGCACAACGTGCAGTGTTTGTACCTGCCCTGCACAGGCAGGAATCTCTCTGCAAGGTACCAGTTAGGGGATAATAAGCCCTTGAGCATCCCACTTCAGAGCTGGTGGAGGGACTGCAAAAAGTGCAAGAAACTTGATTTTATTGCTAGTTATACCCACGTGCAAAGCTGTGGAATTCTCCCAGGTATAATTTAGGCTGGCCCTTGATAGAAGAAGTTAATTGTCCTGGGAGTATTGAGCTGTCCCTGACAGTGGTCGACTATCACTCTGGTACACAAGGGAATGACAAGATTGAAGGCCCTTCCAATTGTTTATCTTTTTTCTGTATAATGCCCCAGAAGGCATTATTTCTTGTATGGCTTCACATGGGGAAAAACCGAGCCAATGAAGAAAAAACATCTTTCCAATGACAGTTGACAATATATTTGCAATGTGCTTTTGCTCGGTTAAAAGTCCTTTTTAAAACATATACCATAAAAAGACATATATCTGAGAAAATAATTCTGCAGGGACGTGAAATGTGTTTTGAAAGTTCAAGTGGAATCAGAGACAAAATGGACCGAAAATCCAAAAATTATAAAAAAAGAAAAAAACCCAAAATATCCAAAAAAGTCATTTTACTGAAAATGAAGGACTAGTTGCTCTCCTGAGAAGTCTTTTTAGCACCTATTAAGTAGTTTCCCTTCAAATGGTACCAGTAAACCCACAGGTTTGTTACCAGTAAAATTCTCTGCCAACCTACAGTTCATAATTTTTTTCTGAAAGAGGAGGAGGAGTAGCAAAAGGAACATTTGAAATAATAAAAGCATAATGTATGACTACTTCCACAGCCAACCCTTTGGATTTCTTCACTTGAAGTATTGTAAGCCTAAAACGTCACTCAAATTCATTTTCAAAAAATAATATGATAAAAATATTAATGATTGAACTATGTGGTGAAAACTTATTTAAAGTGAAACAAAATTTGTACTTGTTTAGTTCTAATTCTAAAAACTTGAACTGCTTTGCAGCTGAATGAATTTCAATAATTTTATTTTAATTTTATTTAATTAAGTGAATGTAGTAAACTATGTCTGCTTCACCCTGCCTGATACAGTGTCATATGCAATATAATTCTTGAAGAGATGTGTGAAGTTATTATTTCAGTTATATGTAGCTGTGTTTTGATGCATGACATCCAGCAAATCTCTGCCCAAATTGATTTTATTGACCTCAAGATTATTTTTTATATTTTTTATATCATCTGGACATTTTTATATCTATTTTGAACGTCATAATTTCCAGGTGCACTTCACATTTTCCAAACACGCTTTTTCCATACAAGAAAATCTCTAAACTTTTTTAGCATCCCTAATGATGACAGGTATTGCCTACACATCTACTGATAGGAACTTTATACACCATCTGCTTAAAACCTGGTTGGATTCAGCTGCATCAGAGCTTCACAGACAGGATCTGCTGCAGCTCAAGGTGTCACTCCTAATTCTCACCCTACAGACCAACAAAGGGAGGCTCAAAGAAGTTAAACAACATCCCTGAAAGCCCCAGAATGCAGAATCCAACAAGACAGCCCTTCCTTTGCAGTATCCTGCTCCAGCAAGCAGGTTGTTGTTAATACTCTACAACAACCCAAACTCACTCCTTCCATAAAAACCCCAACAAGAACAAGGACCCACCATGCTTTGAGATGTTTAGAACTACAGTTCAGTATTTCCAAGTATCTACCTAAGCACAACCATCACTTCAGTCTCCATTTTTCTCTCTCTCTAGGCAATGGAAACTGTAGTTTCTATATTTAATGTATTGAAACTGCCTGGTCTCCAAGGTAGCAGGGGTATCTATATCCACTGGTGGAATACATTTCAGGCTCAATCACTTTGAAAGCCTGGATAATAGAGGAGCACTTGTACTTTGGATAACAAAGTTATTTCCTTTAACATCAACAAGCTGCTCAGCTAGTAACTGCATCAGGCATTGATTTTGTTAGCCTGTTTGTAAGCACTGTGGGGGCCTTTTTAACCGATAAAACTACAAAATTTGCAGATCATTCTTCACGTGCATTATTTCCCAGAGCAGAGCTGACAGGAGAGGCTGTATTAATTTCAGCATGGCTGTTTTGAATGTCAGTGGAACATCTGTAGGACCGGCCCTGGATCTGTCGACTTCAACCTCCCCATTTTAAGATAGATTGAGGCCTGAACTTACGTATCTCCAGCCAAATTTTGTACCTGGTTCCTATTGGGACTGTAAATGTGCAATCACTTCCCAGACCTGCTGCTTAGATCCATGCTAATGGTTTGAACATGCAACTGGATTCAGATGTGGACTTCTTCCTGCTATGTTATGTATTTCAGTGGGCCAAATATCTGCCTATTTACTCACTTGTCACTACCAAGTGCTAAATTAAAAGCATTAGGAGCTACTAGTTATATATTCCCTGGCCATATTTTACTTTTTCTTGTCAGAAATGTTTGATCTACATTTTTTCCTTACATCATGAGCTCCCCCTGAACAGCAGCAGCACAGCAGTGCCCAGCACATTCCCCCCTTCTGCCCCTCACCATCCAGCTCCTGTTATCAGTAATGGGAACTAGGCACGTCCATGAAAATGAAAGCAGATCTCTCAGTGTAAACTTTTTTGACAGAAGTGTTCGTAACAACTTTGCAAAAAAAAACCCCAAACCCATGTCTCGTTTATTTTCCCCTTTCTTCCTCCCAGCTTTCTGTCAGTCATCAATCGAACAGGAGACAACTCATTTCATTTCTGTGACACACAATGATGGACTTGTGTTACAACCCTGACTTATTTTGAGAACTTCAATTTCTCAAGCTGAAAGCCTGAATGTCCCATGCTTGGAAGGGCTATTGATCTGATGTAGATGGACAGCTCAAGAGGAACTGATACATTCCTTACAGCAATTTTTTTCTGACCACTACATAATGTAGACTTTCTGCTTGTTTGTTGACATCTAAAAACTTTGATTCTGTGATTTAACTGATACTCTTTTGCTGTTTCTACTCAATATTTCCCTGTACTATTTGATGTAGGAGTTATTTATTATCTACTACCTGGAATGGAAAAGCTGCTTCGCTGTGATAAAAATGTACGAATTCATAAGGCAGCAGGAACCCATAAATGCACATCACAATAGTATAGCTGCAAATGTGGGACACTTCCAGATCTTAATCCTTCCTGGTGCCTTGCAGGAAATGTAATGTCACCATGAAACAGGTTTGGATACCCTGGGACAGGTTTGGATACCCTGGGACAGGAGGGACCATCCATTACAAGCAGCACTGACCACCTCGTGTTTGAGCACAGAGAGAACAAAAGCCCACAGCACAGTTCAATCAAAGAGGCTAATTTTGCTTCAAAGAAGGATAAGTGCCAGATATCTATGTTGTTTTTTTTCCTTTCTGGGTGTTCCCCAGCTTTGCCTCAGCTTCCCTACATTTCCTCTGCCTGGACAGCAAGTACCTGTCAAGCGTGGGGACGTCACGGCGATGGCAGAGCCCCAGCACCGCACTCTTGGCTGTCTGCAGATCACAGGAAACAATTCATTCCACTCCTAATGATTTATATAATTTCTTTGGACTCACTCCTGGCTTAGGAGGCTTTCTGCTTTTTCTATTATATCCTAGAGAACCAAACCAGAGTCTTTTCACCAACCAGGGGGCAGCTCCCCAGCCAAGGTAGCTCGTTTTGACACAGTCTGTGTTAACACCAGCCCAGAATCAGTCTCAGAGTTTCATTATCAGCCTTGCCTTTAAAGAAGGACCTCCTCCTCCAGGACTAATTTAGAGTAATGAAAATTAAACTGCATCTCATCTAATAGTCAAAAAGATCTGCAGAAATTGTCCTCGTTTAAATATCAATTCGAACCTTTTCTGTCACAGCAGGGTAGAGTATCCATTTTTTTGTTCTAAAAGCCAAACACTATTCAAACAAAAGAGTCACTTCCATGTTAATTATATGAAAGGGAAAAAAAAAACAAGAAAAGGGAAAAAGGGAAAGAAAAAAGCCACATGAGAAAAAAAAATTAAAAAGGATATTAAAGCATTTTTTGAGAACTTAGATCCTGCAACTAAAGAACAATGTGGTCTTAGACCTTTACTCTGTGTACAGAGTCAGACTTTATTCTTTGTTTTGGTTCACAGGATCACAGTTTGTTATGACTGTAATGGGTATAATTTTGTTGATATTTGAACAACATAAGGCAGGAATAAAGAATAGAGGTACACAAGGTTGCTGCAGAAAAAGCATCTGTGATTCAGCTGATGGGAAGAGAATGTGAGCACCTAAAAGTACTAAAAAACCCTAAATGGGTTGTCCCAGCCCAAAATCTCTCTGTGTTACTGTTGGACTCTTTTATTTCTATTAAAGTCATGGTGAATTAAGAACAAAGAATTTGGGGCTCTTGGGGTATTAAGGACAAGTAGATTTTCAATCCTAATTGCATGTTTAGGAACGATGAGGTTTCATTCTCTGCCACTTTCACTCTTGCACCGGCAGATCCCAACTCACATCTGGTTAGTCCTGAGTCCCTCCTGAGCTTTTTGGTACCCCTTCCAACCTGGGCTGGGAGATTTTATCACCAAAACCCAAGCTAGTGGAATGGCAAAGCTTTGGAAAACTGATGTAATTCAATCTTCTCAAACTTTTTTCACAGCATGACCTATATTTAAATAACTCCCCCTTTTTTTCCCATCGCAAAACCCATGCACGAAATCCCACATAGTATCTGTCACTGGCACCTCAGAGGAGAAAATTATTGGCACAAAGTTCAGTATTTTGCTATTAATAGCTTCTTCCCTTTCCTGCTGGAAGATACTGGGGGCTTGGGTCAAGGCAGCTTTATAATTCCCATCTTGGAAGGCCAGAAACATCCCACCCAGCTGCTCATGTCATGAGCACAGTCACCTTTCAGCATGGAAAATCCTTTTTCCCTGGTGAGAAGTAGCAACACTCCCAGCTTTTCCCCCTGGAGGCACTTTTCCCTCCTTCTCCCCACCCATCACTTGTTACCCTGCATCTCCAAGGTGGCGGAGGGATGAAGGAAACCTTGGCAAGACAGGATTTCTGACAGCCCTTGTGAAACCATCCCTTCACAATATGGAAAAATAATAATTATGAAGAAAATAGAAACAAAAAGAAAATAAAAAGGTGGAAATTCCTGGTTAAAGCCTCTGCTTTTACAGAAAGCATAACAGCTTGTCTGAACTGCAGCACGATGAGTATTGCTGTTAATGCTTCCAATGACATCATTGTTTTCCAAATTACAGAGGGCAGGAGATCGGTTGGGAAAGCTGAAGAGAAGGAGCTGAAGGCAGTGAGGGTTTAAAGGACATCAGAAGCAAAAGATGTTTCTTTAGATCATCTTTCTTATTTAACTAATTCCTTTATGTACTCAGATTTGGGCTTTTATTCTTTTTCCTTTTTTTCTTCTTTTTTTTTTTTTTTTAAATGTCACTGCAGCAACATCCAGATAATTAAAACCTTAAATGCCACCAGACCCACCTCAGATCCCTGGGTAACTTTGCTCTTCCCATTCCTGTTCACACACCCCCTGTACTGTTACTTTTGTGTGCCCAGTCAATCTCCCAGCTTTCAACCAAAGTGATTTTTGAAGTAAATATTGAGCGATGAGGCACAAAAAGCATTACCAAAATACAAATGCATTACACCATTGCATTTTCACCCGGCACCTTACATAAATACAAGGAGGTTTTGTCAAAGTTTCTGTTTCAGGGATCCAGGCTGTTTACTGCCTGGGCACTCAAAGGGGTTTTTTTCTTCCCTTTAGGCTCGAGGAAAACTGACAAGCTGCTTTTCCAGGTGCTGGAATAGTGCAAAGCAATTGAACCATATTCGTGGATGGTGGCCATCTAACTCTTGTGGCCAATAGTGTGTTTTCCTTTTTGGCAGTGCTTTTGTTCCAGGTGGAATAATCTTTCATCCTCATAAAGGAAATTCTTATTTGTCTCACTCTCAGGTAATGGTCTATAACCATCTGGCTGAAGCAAAATATAGAACCTATATGAATATATATGTATATACATATATATGTACATGCTGACATCTTTTTAATGCCTGACACACACCCATACTATGTTCTAAGTTAACTCAAGAAAAAATAAGGGCATTTTTTCCTGCCCTGTTACTGCCAGAAAGCCCCAGCGTAGCTGCAGGAGTGAGAACTTTTACAACACAGACGCTCCAGACCAGGTTCCAGCTGTCGGAATTTTATGTCCTTGAGATACTTCTGGAATAACAAAGTGTCATGCACGTCCCTGCCAGTACACGAGATCAGCACATGAGATCAGACAGACAGATGTTGCCTCCACATCCACCCACTGGCATCTTATTATCAGTTTAGTTGGGATCCTCCACCCATTTCCAGCCAACTAGGAAGTCAGGAGTTGTAATTTTGTGAGAATGAGCTGTATAGCAACCATTTATCTGAAAAACAAACCTCTGCTGGCAAACACTTAGGAGGCAAATAGAGTCTTATGAAGGTTTTCTGTCTTGGCACACATAGGTAACGAGCAGGGAATGCTGTGATCACACAGTTCCAGGAGCAATGGGACTTGGAGGTGAAGGAAGGGACAGGGATTAGAATTGGACACAGAAAAATTTGTTTTAATTGACTGACAAAGACGTTGCTGAGGATCAGTCAAAGGTTGGACTCGATGATCTTGGAGGCCTTTTCCAACCTTAATGATTCTATGATCCTAGTCTCTGATTGTTTTGAGGAAGGAACATCACAGACCAGTGTACCTCATTTCCTTCACCCTATTTCTTGTTAAAATACTAAGTGTTGAGTGCAAATTCAGCTTGTGGATGCAATTAGGAGAAATAGCCACACCACGGTGAGGGGCAGGCACAGGATGGTCAGACTCTCCATCCTCAAGGACCAGCACTGCCAGACAGCCAGGGCTTTAATTTAGGAACTGATGAGCATTAATCACCACGGCAAGGAAGGAGATTTCTTGATGTTTCAGGTCACCAGTGGATTTCCAGCAGCACTTTTATTTCTACTCATTTAACATGTCAGAATTATCAGCACCATGCATATCACATAAAGTTATACAGAGGGAAACCAGCTTGGGAGGAAGGATTGAGTCAGGATATGTGCTGTATTGTTAATTACTGAGATAATAAATCCAGGAAGAAGGTGAGTTTGGATTCCTTGTCGTGCAGACTGGCGTTCTGGCAACTGGGGAAAGACATCTGCTGAGCCCAGCCCTGCGCTGTCTGTGTGGATGATCACACCTTTCTAATGAGCATCCTAAAGCCCTTCCTGAGCAGAACAAGCTTAGCCTGGCTCTAGGCCACTCTGACAGCTTAACCAAGAGGTTAAACAGCCCAGAGGACCTGCTGAGCTGGGTCTGGTTGGGCTGAGCCCCAGGATCCTGGTTCCTGTGAGGTGCTGGAGCAGAAGGTAGGTCTGGCTCTATCATCCCCACAGACCTGAGCTCCCCTAAGGAGGAAGGACAGGAATTTGCCTGTTATGTTTTTCCTTCTTCACTGCAATTATAATTCCTTGCTTAAGTTTCCAATTTTTAATTGGGTTGGAAAATTACAGTCACATCACAGGGGGGAGGAAAAAAAATCCCAGCTACTCTGCCTGACTCAAGCGTCTGTTTTCATTTACTACTCCGTGCTCCTGAGTTACTTTGTTAACTAGATGAAAATAAGGGTATCTTGAATTAAAAAGATGTTCTGCCCTTGCTGGCTGCTCTGCCTCTCCATGTGCATGGTGAGGTGTCCAGAACTGCCTCTGCAGGGGAGTTTGGCCCGGGTAGCTTCATGTAGGAGGTGATATAAATAGATAAAAGCCTCACTCATGGAATATAAACTTATTTTTGCATATACCTTCCTCACTGGCACACAATGTAATGCAATCTCTCTGGCTGTCTCTTGCCAGAGAGGCCCACTCACAAGTTTTCTGTTGAGCACAGCTATTAATGTCGCACTTTTGTTCCCAGGAAAAAAAAAAAAGTGCCACTACAGAGAAAACTGCTCAAGTTTCTATTGCACAACCCACAAATTCCAGTGAACACTGTACTTGCTTAATCTAGTTCTCTAGTGCAATTAAGCAAAGCAGGGAGGGTTAAACGTGGGTTTTCTCACAACTACCTTCTCACTGGCAGGAGCAGAGTTAGAATATTTCTAATGATGGAGCTCACTCCTGCCTGGAGTTCAAAAACCATTCACCTGATGGTAATGAAGGAGGCCAATTTAACTTAAATCCCCCCTAAAAGAGGGGGAAAGGGGTCAGGGACCTGCTCACAGAGCAGTACAGGGCAATCCTGTGCTGTTCTACTTTAAAAGGTTTGAAGTGCATCAGTGATGCAAAGCTGAATTCAGAAAAATGCAGTCAGGGACAACTGTACTGTGTGCAGCTCCTTCCAAAAGCAGCTTCACAAACTCCAGTTCAGATATAGACAATTTTAGTTTAAATTAATAATAACAGCAAGCTTCCATTTTAACCTCAGACTCTTTGTCTCTCTCCTTTTTTTTCTTTCTTTTTTTTTCTCAGTAAATTCTGAGAATGTCACACCTTGGAGGGTAAATCCTGGAGTTTGCGAAGTGCAAAGGTTTGGACTATTTGCAGGCTATCAAATATAACAGGCAGGTTTTAGCACCTAAACTGCTGCTTCTCCACAGAGCAGTGACAGCACTCGAATATAGAGCTATTGTCTGATTCAGCCCAAATGTTCACACAGAGTGACAAATCAGGCTTTCACTCGTGGCCGTGGACTCTTTCTGACTTCAGATGGCAGCATATGATCCATAAATACCGATGGGTTCCTATAGTTTAATGTATATTCAGGTTAATATTCACTGGCTGCGTTTTGCTGAAGCCAAAAGGATTCCATGGTTATGACCCAAGTCAAACCATTGCATCACAAATACCCCATTGTACCCTTAAAATACATAGGCCACATATAAACTGGCTTTCTGTTAAATAAAAAGGCATCAATTTCCTCCCCTTTTCTCATTTTAGAAAATCACTAGACACGTTTGGGGACTGCTAGACTTGGCTCAGCTACACACATCTCTCATGGAGCATCGAGGCTCGAGTGCAACTTCTCATTCAGAGAAAAAAAGCCACATGCTTAAAGAAATTCAATTTAATTACTGTCTTGCAGTGAAGTCTACAGTGGCAGAGTGACAGCGATAGTACCTTTCATCCACAACACTCAAATACAACAGTTATGGCTCTCTTATTAGAGCTTTCTTGGACATCATTCTAATGGGAAAATTGTGCCAAAGCCAGAACCAGAATATTTCTTACCTTGGTCCCTTGTCAGACCAGGCAGTCCCAGGAGCAACCCCCCTGCACAGCTTTCACCTCAAAAATCAAGCCAGTGCTACTCTTCTTCCCTTTTATCATCATTAAATTCATCCTTAGTTAGGAGAAAATGCAGTTCAGTTCTGTGCCATCCCATGAAATTCTGAAGCACTGCCTCTGAGCTCAAAAAAAAGGGGAGGCACTCATTTACTTTCAATCTGAGGCCATTGATAATCACCTGAGTGTTAGGATTTGCTTAGTGTACTGAAAATCACAAAGTTCATCCTAAAGTGCCAGCACAGTCTTCCATTAATCTCCAGCTCAGTCCCTTAAAGGAGGAAGTAACAACTCTGTAATGATAAGGCTCGTGGCAGCAGCCACAGTGCTTGAAGGTCTGTTCTTGTAAAGAAAATTTTTCAATTAGTTAAAGAAGCCAGGAGCATCGGCTTTCAAAAAAAGAGCTTCCTTATGAATCTTTGATCTCTCTCACTGTACCATGTTTCTCATGAAAGACAGTCGTAGTGGCACTGTTTAAATAACATCTACAAAACAGTTCAATTTGCAAATCAGGAGGATTACAGTTTCCTTTAGAATCTTTATTTAAATGAAGGAGCGAGAATGAGCTGTTAAATTAAGGGCTTGTCTATGAGAGTTGTGTCCGACTAGAAGTGGCCAGTACTTGAGAATAACAGGAGCTAAAAAAACACGAGTCATGCAAATTAAAACAGAAAAAAAGAGGCCAATTTAAAATGCCTGATCTCAGTTTTGGTCCTACAATCTCAAAACCACATTGACTTGTTCAGACAGGTTCCCACCTCCTTCAGCACCTGTAATTAATTAGTGCTTTTATCTCAGGATAGTTCTGTTTGTTAAACATTAATAAAACAAGCAATTTCTGAGCACACCAGAAGTTGGGCATGGCCAGTTGTCCCTGCTGGAGAAGGGAGAAGACTGGAGAAGACCTGCCTGTTATCTGAAAATGCATTACCAAACCAGACCTTGCTGCATGTACCTGGTGCTGCAGGTCCCCAATTTGGCCTGTGAGCCCCATGTTCCTCATTCCTTACTCCATGCTACTAAAGAGGCAGCAAAATCATCCAGGCAGGGGTGTGTGGTGGGGGCTGTCTCTTTGAGAGGCAGAAGACAGTCATAAAATCACAGAAGAGTTTGAGTTGGAAGGATTATCTTAGTCCAATCCCCTGCCATGGGCAGGAACAGCTTCCACTACACCAGGTTGTTCTAAGCCCCATCCAAGGGGCAGCCACAGCTTCACTTGTCTTGCCCTCAGTCCCCTCCTTGGCTGGATGATGTTTCCTATTGCCCCAACCCCCTTTCCAGGTGTCCCCCAAACCCTGCTGATTCTTCTCCAGGGCTTGTAAGGAGACCAAAACCTGTTCCATGACTCCAACTTTTCAAAGCCCAGACAACCACGGATCCGCCCTCCCTCCCACTGCAATGGGAGCACATTCATCTGATCACAGATTTATTACTGCTACTGCAAAGTGTGATGGCAGAGGTTATATTCCAAAAATGTAAATGTCACTGAATTATGTAATCATCACTTTATTTTATATATATGTATGAGATTCAAATTCCCAACGTGCTCCTTCGGATTATCTGTGTTTTCCAGTGCTCTTGTGGTTGGCAAAGTGAGCACAAATCGGTCCTGAGCACCCAGTAAGAGGCAGAAATGCCTCATTCAGGATCTAAGATCTCAGGATTTATTTTTTTTTTAATGGCAAATGCCAACTGAATGTAGGATTTTTCAGTGTTTATGGTAAAAATATACCAGAACATAACTGTGTATTTCACAATAAAAAAAAAAAATTGCATCTTGAAAGCATTTTTGACAGGGTTCCACTTTACAAGTTAATGGCAACATCAGAGGTACAGGAGTCCTGGAATAAATGGAAAATTGGCTCCAAATATTAAAGACAGAGAGCAAGAAACCAAGAAAAGCATAGTCATAGATGGATGATACTGCTTTGGCAGGCAAGGTAAACAGTGAGGAAACACACTGCCAGATGCAAAAAGACTTAGATCATTAAAAAGGAAAGAGATGAAAAAAACATTCAACACAAATAAATTAGAACAGTATCACCAATACTGTCTGTCAGCATTTCTGCTATAAATCCTGCGTTGCAGGAGTGTATTCCACATCTGAAAAAAATATCTCCCAAACGGAATTTGGCATGCCACAATCCTGGCCTGTATTAGCGTGGCTTTTGTCTTCACTAACTTTTGTGAGGCATAAATGGAAATTTAGTTTGGATTCACGGAGATTCAGCTCATACACTCCATGCAGCTGCACTACTTGGTGTTACCTGAAGTTTGAAGAAACCTTCAATAATTATTTTTCCCCTTCTAGAAAGTGCAAAAAGCTATTGGAGTTTAATTTGGTACTTTAAATTTTATAACAACACTCGTTTCAAAATTACTCAAAATACCTTCAGTAAAAAATGTGAAGATGGGGCAAGAGAGAACTGATGGTGCCTGTTATGCAAATAATTTAACTTTGAAAGGGATGTCTGACCATATTCTTCTGAAACTATGAACAATAAAACATGTCCTTAATAAAAGTTGACTAAACACAGACTGATCCAAAGTCAAACCTTTAATGGATGAGTCTAAGAAGAAGCAATTTTCAATAAATCTGTTCAGTGTTTAGTAAGAAAAATTAGTACTGAATAAAATAAAAAAAATAAAATAAATAGAAAGTAAAATAATAAAATAAAAAAATAAAATAAAATAAAATAATAAAATAAAAATAAAACAAAGCAAAATTAAAATAAAATAAAATAAAATAAAGCAAAATTAAAATAAAATAAAATAAAATAAAATAAAATAAAATAAAATAAAATAAAATAAAATAAAATAAAATAAAATAAAACAAAATAAAATAAAATAATAAATAAAATAAATAAAAAAACAGCGTTAAAAAAAAACCCAACAACAACGCCTACCTCAAAACAAACCCAAAAGAGGTGATTTAATAATCAGTACCATTTTAGTTTTAAATCTGACCATAAATAGCATAGCTTTTGCTTTTTTTTTTTACTGCAGGAATTCTGGAGGGTAAAACATTCTCTTCTACTGGAAGCTGTAGCATTGTAGAGTGATATTATAGATTTTTCTTTGGTAGCCTGTTTTGAGATGTGGACACAAAGGATTTCAAGAGATTTGTCAGTGTAAAATTGAATTAAGCGCAAATTGTTTAAATAATTGTGTGTGTACTGTAAAGTGCCTTTGAACAATAAGGCTGCAGCTCTGGATGTGCTGGTAAAAATGAGAAATTCCGAGCTGGGAGCAGGTCGTGCCCTCTGATCCGTGGTGCGCATCGCTGCTGCCTTCGGAAAGGCGGCTCCTTCACCTGTCCCCCTGATGGGAGGAAGACAGAGGGAGGAAGATAAATTGCTCTTCATAAAAGAGATTAAGCCAGAGCAACAGAAGGAAAAACAAAGAGCAAACAAACTATCTGGTAAGAGAGAGGGTGTATTTACTGCTGACTGTGGCGACTTTGCCTCTTCTCTCTTGGTTTGTTTTGTCTTCTGAGTTACTTTTGTGTCTCTAAACTATCACCTCTTGTGTAAATAAGGTCTTTGAGAAAGGAGTTCTTGTGTTCCTGAGCCGGTGACTCAGCCAAGAAGTGGTTTGGATGTGGGGTTTTCCTCATCCTGCCATTGTAACCCACATTTCTGAGTGAGGCTTTGTCAGAGATTTGACTCACAGGCTAAACCTGGATATGTCTGTAAATGGTTTTAATATATTATTTATATTTTAAGTATTTACTTATCTGCAAGAAAATTCACATCAAGTTTTATACACTGAAATAAAATAAAAAAAATGCAGCCTGTACCCTGGATCTTTCAAATGAAGTGAGTGACCCAAAACCTGAGGACCCCCAAAGGCATCAGGCAGAGAGTTCTTAGTCCTGGCATATGGATTGTAACAGCAGGTCTGAGTGGCACACAGAGCAGATCCACAAAGAAGTGGAAGTACTGAACTTATTATATATTTTTCCAAGGAATATTTTTTTTCCTGCTCATGTGTCCTGAAGAATGAATTATATAGTGCTGAAGATCCCTAGGAGGCTTCTCCCCTTCCCGGTGTGTGTGTAGCACACCTTGGAATAATATCAGCATTCACTTAATGTAGGCACTGGGAGATCCCACCGGTACACAGAAAGCATATGGAAAAACAAGCACTGAATACAATAAAATACTGGGGAGATAAAACATTATTTTGAAAGTGGAGATTGAATGCATCAAAGGAAAGAGGGAAGACAAAAGCAGCAGCTCACGGCTCTGAAAACAGGGAACCAAACAGAAACGGGTTCTTTTCTTGCTTTCCAGCTCTTTGCTTCCACATAACCCTTGTTTTCCAACTTCCACTCTGTCTTGTTCAAATGTTTCAGTCCTCCAGTTCTTTCAATAACCTCCACACACATCCACCCAGCTCTATATAAATCAGAAAAGCCTCCTGCACATTCAGATCCTTGCTTTGTGCTGGGAAACATGACATCCAGCAGGAGCAAAGCTGAGGGTGAAACAAGGCAAGGAAAACACCTTTAAAACCCAACTTCATCCGGCTGCAATTTCCCATCTGGGTCCAGCTGCTCAGGAATCTCTCCCTGTTGTCACAATCCTGTGGGTCTGGAGAATGGGTGGTCGAGCCATGTAGGATATCCCCAAACCCACAAAACAAAGAGTTTTCCAAAGCATCCAGGCCTTGGCACCTTGTTTGTTCCTTCCCTGAGTGCTTTCTACTTTCATTATTCTGCTTTCTGATTTTTCTAAGGCATTAAATCATAGAATCAACTGGGTTGGAAGAAACCTCCAATAACACGAAGTCCAACCCTTGATCCAACACCACTGGGATTACCAGATCATGGCACTAATAAACCACATATATTTGTGATGTCTTACATCATCTTCTTAATCCAGCTTCAATGGGCTTGGAAAAGGAATTAAATGAATTCATGCCTTGGAAGAATTATTGAGAAAATTCCTGCCTTATGAAGGTACTGACAGCAATACCTTTAAATGACACTGTGATTCCCAGAATCACAGAATCCTTGGATTCATAGAATCATTACAGTCATAGATTTGTGCTGAACTGGCAGGGTAATGCTCACTGCTGGACACTAATTTTTCTGTCCTTACTGTTCATATCTCTGAGGCTAAATAAGTTTTCTGTCTGCTTTTTATTCTTTATTGGTAGACATTTATCCTGGAGCAAATATTTTTCCCCTCCTAAAATCTCTCATCCATAAACTGTTTTCTGTTTCTCTTACATTACTTCACGTCCCCATTACATAAAATAGAACTCAAAAAAAAAAACAACATAAAAATCCCACTTTGAATTTCTCTTTAACTCATATTTGCTATATCTCAAAAATGAGAATTTTTTTTTAAATAAATATTTTCCTTTAATCCATGATAACTGAACAGACGTTTGGTAAATGAAGCCAACAGACATGAGAAGATTCGTTAAGTATTTGAGTTTTCTGACACTGCAGATTGGAAGGGAGCAGCTGGGGGCTTTGCCAAAGACAGGACTTTGAATTTTATTTCTTCTCACACCAGCAATCTATGGAATTGAGGAGTTATAGCAACCATACATCTCATTCCAGACTATTTCAGTACTAAACTATGCCCTTTCCCACCACACACAGCACCCTCCAAAGTAGATGATGTAGGTCATGGCGTAAAAATGCAAGAAGCATCTTAAATATTAAAAGTTATAACAGCAATAACATTGACTTGATAACCAACAGTTCCTAAACAATTAACAACTGGCAAAAGATGGCACAGATCCATTCCAGCTTCTTAAAACCTTAAGCTTCTGAAATCAGTCTTCATATTAGCATTGAATACAGCAACATTCTGATTTAAATTATTGACAGCCTGAACTAAATTAGTTAGTGTCTCATCTAGTTTCAACAGTCTGCTATTCATTGAGTCGTTCAGATGTTGGATGGGTTCCATCAACATCTCCTGAACACACATTTTTTTTTAAGCCAATCTGCTGCTCTCTGGTTCCTTTCTGACACTTCCATCCCTTTCTAATATGATGTTCCCCGAGCTATCACCTCTCGTTTCCACACCCTTGTTCTCCATCATCTTCACGTTCCACTTTCTACTCTTACTTTGCATTTTTTCCTCCTGTTACTTTATTATTTATTGTGTTCATTATCAGCTCCTGTGACATGTAACTCACTGAAATACTGATGCTTATTTTGCTTTGACAGTTTGCAATTGTTTCTTTGGGATCACAACTGGAAAGGATGCACTGTCACTGTCCCCACATTGGGTTTCCATATGCACTGAATACATGGGAATAATTTAGAAGGAAAAAGGCATAAGACTGTGGAAAAGGTACAGGAATTTCCCCTCATTATAAAGCCTTTGTAAAAATTGAGTAATTTCTTCGTGGTTACTTTTCTTCCCCCTGTACTTTGCATCTCCTGGTGCCTCCTCACAGTCTCTCCCACGTGCTGTGGTTCCCCATAGCTTCACTGCAGGACTGGCAGGATGTCCCAGGGTGGAAGGAGTGGTTAAGTGGGGATAAAAGGCAATGTGGAAGCCAGGAGAGTAGGAAACATGGGAGGAGCACAGCTTTGTGAAGGAAATATTGAGAAATGTGGGAAATCCGGGCACCAGGAAAGAAATCCCCTTTGGAAAAAGCCTTTCCAACAAGTACAAAGATCTGTTCTCGTATAGGTTGATGTGCAAGAACAGCAGAACATGATTTCTTTCACATCCCAAATTCATTTTCATCTTTGTGAATCGGTGTTAAAAATTACAACCCCTTTCCTGCTCTTATCTCAAAGTTACTGGTCTCCAGTTCCCCATGTATCCTCCTAAGTGACATTATTCCAGCTCCCACTCCCACCATAACAGCATCTCCTTTGCATAAACCCACAGTTGCAGACCTCAGAGTAGGTGCAGAGGCTCAGATAACAAACTCAAACCCAAGGTAGCCTCAAGTGCTATCCCTGAGAGCTCTGCATACGTTTGTCATTCCCAAATCGCTACTCTTTATTCTGATTTCACTTATAAATCAGTTTATAGGCTAGGAGAGTAGCTAGGAAAGGCAGTCTGCAAACCAGATTGAAGATGAGGAGCAACCAGCAGGATTGGCAAATTAATTCTTGTATTCCATTTATTGAAAGGGGGAAAAAATTCTATTTTAAGGATGGTGTATATGGCCAAAAATCTACCATCAATAATGCAATGTCAGGTATTACCAACTTGCTCTAGTATCCCAGTCCCACCCAACTATAAGTTTTCTGATGTAAAAAGCCACATAGTTGGCTGGTGAAGGACTGAAAAGATAATTCTGCCTCTCCTCACTCTGGTGGGACTGCACCTGCAGTGCTGCCTCCAGCTGTGGGGTCCCAGCACGGGAAGAACATGGAGCTCTTGGAGCGAATCCAGAGGAGCCACTAAGATGACCAGAGGGATGGAGCAGCTCAGCTGTGAGGAAAAGGATGAGAGAATTGGGGTTGTTCAGCCTGGAGAAGAGACACTTCAGGGCCACCTGTGACCTTCCAGTACTTGAAGGAGCTACAAGGAAACTGGAGAGAGACTATTTCCAATGACCTGGAGTGATAGGACAAGGGGCAATGGCTTCAAACTGCCAGAGAGGAGGGTTAGATTGGATACTGGGAAAAAATTCTTCTCTGTGAGGATGGGCTGGCCCTGGCACAGGTTGCCCAGAGAAGCTCCATCCATTGAAGTGTCCAAGGCCTGGTTGGATGAGGCTTGGAGCAACCTGGGCTAGTGGAAGGTGTCCCGGCCCATGGCAGGGAGTTGGAACTGGATGATCTTTCAGGTCCCTTCCAATCCAAGCTATTCTATGACTCATTCCATGATTCTGTGAAAGTTTGATCGAGGACTCTGCATGTTGTGCCTTCCTTAGATTTATCCTGGGTTATATTCTTGATTGAGGGTTTCTCAGAGCCCTAAGGCAAATCAGGCCCCAAAGCTGCCTGACTGACACACATATTGTTCAGAGCTGCACCAATATCAAGAACCCCCAAAATAGATCCATCCCTAATTTTCTTGCATTTCTGGATGGCTGCATGGAGGTGTTAATCCCCTACATAGAGCCATTAGGAGAGAATTCATTATTCTGCCCAGTGAGTTATCCCTCTATTAAATGTTAGGAAGAATTAGCCTAATATTTACAGTCAGCTATTTGTTATGTTAAAGAGGAATTTGCCAAATCTTCAGCACCTCCACCACATGCACAAAATCATACTTTAAATGAAGTAATTCTGAATTAAACAAGTGTGCTAGTACTACTAGTGGGATTTATAGTAACCAATAACAGTCTAAGAATGTATTTCACAGATTGCTTCTTTATATTGCAAAATTAATAGAGTTTTATATCTGAAGAAACAAATCTGCACATTAAAAATCAATGTTTCTCATGATACACACTTGGTATTATTTCTGGGAATGCTACAGCTGGCATGAACAGCCTAGTTAAAATATTATAATTTACTTGACTGCATGCATAGTCGATTTGCAGTCAAAACTGCCACTTACTACATGGGAGGAAAAACAATGACTTCCATGCTACTGGAAACATCAAAGGTACTTTTTTGCACTACTCCCCCTCAAAACCTCCTGGGAAAAGCCCTGACTCATAAGCTTTCCACTGGTTACTCGAGTGCTTCTTAGGTTTGAATAAAAAAAAAAAATCAAAAAAAAAAATCATATTTTGCTACAGTACCTCCACTGAAAAACCCTCAACAAGCAGAATGGATTGAAAAATTCAAGCATGACTAAAAAGTACATTCCCCACTAGTCAGTGAATTTTGCTCCCTATTTGTCACTGCCACCTTGGAGAGCGGTGAGCATTAATAATGCATGGGTGCTAGGAATGTATTAGCAACTAACCTTGCAAAGAAAATCAACTGGGGACCCAGAAGAGCTGTTAAAAAAAAAGAAAAAAAAGAGAAAAAAAAGAAAGAAAATGGGGTTAAAAAAATAAAAAAAAGAAACAAAGTCAGAGCTCTCTGGTATGCTCTTATTTATTGAAGAGATTTGGGAAGAGGTGGCAGGGATGGTGGGCACGATGTGTCACTGCAAACTAAGGGTGGAAGTCTCTGGAATGGGGTCCTAATTGAGTTCATTGATCACGTTCAGGAGCAGACCCACCCCCACTTCCAGCAGAGGGAATACCCACTGGAGCAGACCCACCCCCCCAGCACCATCCACTCTCCAGCAGAGGGAATACCCCAGAGGATCAAGGATATTTACGCAGAGGGGTGGTTGGAGCAGAAATGTCTTTATTACACATGTTCTTAAGGAGAACCTTCATTCTGCTCTTAGAAGAGTTGCAGCTATTTTGCATATGTTAATTGTGATCAAGTTTTCTTGGAAATAAAGCAGCCCTCCATGTTTGCCAATCAATTTTTTCTAGGATAGGGCCAGTGAGGTGGGTGGAAAAACCTTCACCTTCTCCTACTTCAACTGCACCATCACAATCCCAGGATTGCCACTACAGCTACTCAAATGTGGTTATTTACAGCTTTTATTTTGTAATGACATGATAATATATGGATTTTATTCTCATTTTGAAACTCTTCAGTCCTTTCAAATCCAAGTACTCAAAGATATCCGGGACCCAAGAAAATATCCTTCTTCCAAAAATAAAACAGGTTTACCATTTCTATAGTTTGAAACAATTTGTACACTGAGCTGCTCTATCTCACTGTTAGACTTGGCAGTAATGGTTTCACTTATATATTTATGTCCTGCCATCTCCTTTTAATGTATATTGTTTATATTCCACAGCCTGTTTTCTGCTATAACAATCATTACAAGTTTTACATGGAATATAGTTGCTTTTTGTGTTATTAGCCAAAACAAATATTGTGTTTAAATCCACTTTATTGATTCACTTTCTTAATGAATGCTTGTCATTGTAATGGGGAGATAGAGAAGAATATTCATACAGTCTGGAAAAAAAAAAAAAAGGAAAAATAACCTGGTTTTCCATTTTCATTCTACTGGAAAAAGAAAAAAAATGCCCTCTACTTCCCTCATGAAGGAAAAAATGCCCTAGAATTGTCTGTACAGATTCCTCCTCTTTCTCCTGAAATAATCAGAATGACCAGATGCTCCCAGCAAAACTATTTGCTTTTTAACTCATGAGTTACATTTTTAGTTACCCATTGCAGACCTTCATGCAATTAATTCATTAAGCTCATTATGACTTAATGTTGCATCCCAAATTCAAAGTTCTATATATACAATTTGATCTTTGGTCATTTTTTATTAAGATGAGCTTTGAACCAGCTATATTCCCCAACAGAAGGATTGGGCCAACTCCCTAATTAAATGCTGCAGCCTGTGGATAAGCTGGAAACCTTACTGTGAAACGATCCTCCTGCTTTTCACCTGCTTCCCTAATACTTATCAACTAATTCATGCCATTCTTCTAATCTTTGTTTCATGTTGACGACAAAATAAAGTTAAAAGACACCTGCTGGTAGATAGATTTGCCACTGAACATGCTTATAGAGGCCTTTAGGAAAACTACATTCTGGCATCCTAAGAGGATGCCATGATTAAGATCTGAAGATTGAGAAGAGAATTGGTTCAGTACCAGTTTCCCATTCTCATTACAATTGTTCTCCTGAGAAATGAGCAATTTTTCACCATTGTTTTCTTGATGCAACATCCTTTGTTGAATTCTAGTGTGGGTTTTTGTACCATCTTTCTTTCTTTATCGCTTCTCCTTTTCTTCTTCCTTCTAAACCTCCCTATGTATGCCACAGTTGTTTAATTTTTGTTATGGAAATGATTAAAGTTTTATTTTGTTTTGGTTTGTTTCATTTATCTCCCAGGAGTTTTTTAGGGTGATAGTCACTCTGTAAATGAATGTAAAAATGCTTTTGTCAGATTAGCCTGCATATTAACTGGTAAACTGCTTGTTATTTTACTCTGATGTTACATTCACAACAGGATAACAGTTTTGATCCTGTTATGCAAAAATTTACATTATAAATTAGGAGGCATATTTCACACTTTTTTTATCTTGGGCAGATTCCTAATGTAGCCATTAGGTGTTAGGAGGAAAAAATGGAGATAAGGCAACTTCCATTAGCTCAACTCATGTTACATTCAGTAGGCATTAATTCAGGCCATACATGGTGACACCTTGCTTATAAGAACTCAATCTGGGTAGATGTCTGACCAACCTCACGAAATTTTGAGTTTGACAAACCCTATGAACAAAACTTGCCTGTGGAATGCAAAATATCTTGAGCTGAAGGCATTTTTATAATCCCTTTTTCTTTGTTATTTTAAGAAAAAAAGGCATTTATCTATACAGCTTTATAATCACCAGTTACAGTAGGATCCCAGTAAAGTCCTGGAATGTCCAACTGCATCCTAATATTTCTTAGTTATAGGCAGTTTTGCAAGAGGTTAATGTCATTTTCTTCTCTCATTTACTTAGTTTCTAAACAAGCCTGAAATTAGTCAGATAAACTGGTTATGGAATTCCCCTTGTACTATTTCTAACACTGCAAGGCTTCTTTAATTTTTCAAGTTTGTAGAGCATTATTAGAAACTGTGGTGCTGAGTCAAGACATCAATGCCTGCTAAAGATGTTCAAGATCACTGAATATCACAGGTGACTTAATTGTGCAACTTTTAAAGCCCCTCTGAACAAGCACCACCTTAAGAAGACATCCAATTTGCTTTCAGAAGAATATTTTAGATCAAAACACCCAGTACAATCTTATAGGATGCGACAGCAATCATCAATCAACATGACAAGCTGAAAGGGACGCTCCTCTAAACTAGACACAGAGGAGGAGAGGTGCCTCAAGTGAGACAGGAGCAGGTTTTTTGGAGCCTCTGTTCAAAATGCTGATCCTCCTTCCCCATTAAACCACCATCTCACATCCAGACACCTGCCACTGGTACATGGCAAAGTCTTTGCCAGCATCATCCCTTGGAAACCTGCATTTTGATGTGTGTGCTGAGGGGGTCAGACCTTTCTCTGGCCAGATGGTCAGTGGCCTTCAGGGATGAGCTGGTGCCCCCAGGACTTGCTCTGTCACAGCTGCAGGGCTCAGCTCACTCTTCCCCTCAAAGAACACAATTTAGATCCCTTGGAGGGGGAAAGCAGGAGATCATTAATGTGCTGGTCAGGTGTGGGAGTGGGGAACTGAGCTGCAGCCCTTGACACTGAATCTCGTTTAGGTTGGGAAATACCTCTGGGGTTGTCAAGTCCAACCACCAACCTAACACTGCCAAGTCCACCATTAAACCATGCCCTTAAGTGTCACATCTAACCAAAATATTACTGTTAAAAGGTAAGACTTTTCCTAAAAATGTGCTTACTTAAGAAAAAAAACCAAATAAAACAAAAAGTCCCAACAAACCAACTAAACAAAATCAACAACAAAACCAAAACCAGACAACCAAACTAAAATTCGCCCAAACAAAATAAAACCAATAAAAAAACAAAGAAAGAAAGGGAGAAAAAGGACAAGAATTGCATCCCTTGAACTTAGAGTTTTATCACAATGGGCAGTAGAGTCCCATGTTCACATTCCATCTTTTTACTGCTTTCTCCCCACTTTCAGTCTTGTGTTCTATGCACAACTATTTCAGCTCCACATGAGTCAGGTCCTGCTGTGGTACTCAAATTTTTAGCCTCTGTGTTGACACAAATACATATTAAAAATTGTATTTTGAATTCTTGTGGTCTAAAACAATGCAGAGAATTCCCTTCCATGTTCATGGCCATTGTATAAGTCATACAAGCCTTAGAATTTCTTTGAGAAGATTATCTCAGATAAGTCTTCATTCTACAGTGTCCTGATTTTAGCTTTTTGGGGTAAAGTGAAGGGTGTTTTCCCTCCATGGTTTTCTGAAGTCCTGCAGTCTGCCCAACTCACTGTTCCAAGTCTGAGATGAGTCACAGAAGCACAAAGAACAACTTAGAGCTTTACTTAGATAAGTAGGAATGAGACCTTTTTGACTTCACAGTAACCTTGAATGATTTGGGTTCGAAAGGACCTTAAAGGTCATCCAGTTCCACCTCCTGCCATGGGAAGGGACACCTCCCACCAGCCCAGGTTGCCCCAAGCCCCATCCAACCTGGCCTTGGACACTTCCAGGGATGGGTCATCTGCAGCTTCTCTGGGCAACCTGTGCCAGGGCCTGCCCACCCTCACAGGCAAGAATTTCTTCCTAATATCTAATCTAACTCTGCCCTCTGTCAGTTTAAAGCCGTTGCCCCTTGTCCTGTCACTCCATGTCCACAACAATTTCTACTATAGAAAGAAATGTGAGAGTACATGAAAAAGATTTGGAAGGGATAGACTTGAAGAAGGGAAGAGCCAATGTGTAAGACAGGTGGGATAGGTATGAGAATAAGGGTTTGTAACCTCAAAAACGTCTTTCAATCACTTTTACTAATGTATTTGCATGCACAGAGTACAGAGTAATTGCTCCTACAGCAACAGCTCCTGAACCTCCATCATCATCCTGATTCCTTGTGCTGGAGCAGCTCATTGCTGAATTTCCCAGACCCAGCTCCTGAACATATGAATGTCCATGTAAAACAAACCATATATTATATATGATATTCCCTACACAGGTCCTGTGATAAAGCCCCAGATTACTCTGCTGGGATTGAGATCAGGGTTTTCCAACCCTGCCTTCAGTGTCCCAGCTACATGCACACCCACAGATTTACACATTAATCAATAAAAAAGGGGAAAAAACACCCAAATTTAAAACATTTGAAACAGCGTAACATGAACCCATTCACAAATATGCACTGTCTGTCCTGAGACAGAGTCAAAACACACAGTGCTCTCTTTTCTCTTGACCCTGCAAAATCTTGCCATAGCCATTACAAACTCCAGCCAGGTTTTTGTTTTTTTTTTTCTTTTGTAGGACTGGAATTTACAGATTACAAAAATGGTTTGCTCGAGTCATCACCATTCCTTTGAACTCTGAGGCCATTTGAATTCGATCCTGACCAGGCTGACCATAAACCATTCTGTTTGGATAATAGAGGAAATGGAACAGCTTGTCTTGAGTAACCTTATAATAAACTGGAGCTCAGTAGTTCTGAATTACAACTGAAATTGCTAAAAAAATAAGTGTCTTTGTGTGTGCACTTTTTATATATGCACACACATTCAGACAAATACACACTAAGCTTCATGCCAACAGAAGTGAATGAGTGAAGAGCATTGGCAATACCAACTCTTTTTAAATTAACAAACTTCATCTACTTGTTCATTACATTTTTATTGTATTAATAAAATATTGCTCATTTAGATGAGCTTGATAAATAAAACCCCTATAAACTGTCTGTTCATAATTCACTATAATCTATGTTCAAAGCTGTGTGGATTAGTCACAACTAATAAAGTTCCAAAATATATTTTATTTGGATTTTAAAGTTTCGCAATGTATTTTTCATAAAATCATTCAAGAGTGGAATGTTACACACAACTTTATTCCAAAGTCTTAAAACTCATCTGAGCAAAACCAAAATGAGTTTTGGTACCATATTCAGCAAAAGTAGCTGAGATTTGGGACTCTCAAAGAAACAGGAAGGGAAAATGGGTATCTGATGTTATTACATAGAATTCCCTGTAGGTATCCCACTTGCTTCTTGTCTGAGTGTTTCATAGGCTATGAATAGATAGAAAATCCATGGAATATTTTCCCTTTGGAAGCAGGCACAACATAGCCTAAAAACATTACAACAACTAAATACAGCAAGAACAGACTGAATTTATACCTTAATGCATCTTTCATCCCAAATAAGATCCATGGAGCATACAAAATCCTGAGTCTTACCAACATGGACTTAAATGCCAGAGCCCAAACTTTGCTTCTCAGATGCTTAAGTGACTTCTCAACATGACTTCAGCAATGGGAAGTTATAAATTGAGAGGCAGAAGTGGAGGAATATGCCCAACCTTTGAAAAGTTATGTGTGCCCTGGATTAAGGGGTCTAGACTGTGCACTTTGGGTGGCTGAAGGAGCAGAAGTGGGATAGGACTCCCTCACTCTGTATTCCCCATCAGTTATTTGGAGACACAATTTTTGAGCAGAGGGAGGATTTTAGCCTTCTGGAGACTGGGATTTTTTCTGTGCACATCCCCCACCAGGAGCTGGGCAGAGATCATGGTCCCCTTGGTGGTCACATCCCTAAATTCAGAGGTAGTTCTGCCAGACATGGGTGAGGGGACACATTTCAACCCACTTAACAGAGTTCCCCCAGACTGTTCAAGAGGAGTCCCATGGAAAGGAGCTGGGACAGACCAGGTGGAGCCAAGCAAGCAGTTAAACCCTTTAATCCTGAAAGACTATGAAAAATTTTATGTGGCATCATTTTCCAAATAGAGTTTTCAAGCCTTTTCAACTCTCCAACTTGCTGCACATCAGAAGAAATCAAAAGCAAAGAGAAAACCACCAAAACTGTGTGTGTCCTAAAACAGGGGTCAAGAGTCCATCAAAAATAGTCACCTATCATAAGAGATGACTGTTAACTAAAGACACGGCCAGAGGCTCCCAGGGAGCTCCCATCCCAGTGCTGTTTCCCAGATTTCCCAATAACCACAAAGTTCCTGGACCTTGGATACTGCACATGGAAATACCCAGTGGCTGCACAACACGTTGTAAAACATCTTGTTTTAGTCCCTGGTTGGAGGTGATGATGAGAGTAGAAGAACTGAGTCACAAAAGCTTAAAGAGAAGAGCTGCAACAACGAAAGAGTTGTGTCTTTTGGGATTGTTTTTCTTTTTTCTTTTTTTTTTTTGTGTGTGTGTAAGAAATAGGCTGATTTTTCTTCCCTGTCATTCACTGCCCAGCATCATTCAAGCCCTGCACACACATGATGAGTTTATGAATGAAGAAATATCTGAATTCAAAATATTGCACCAGATTAACAGCTGATCAATGTCTGAAAATTCGTGCAGGGTGTGCATTATTCACTAATTGCCTTCTGATTTGATTATTCATCAATCACTATTAATTATTCCCCTCTTTAAAAAAGCTACAATGATCTAATCAAGAAAAGATGGGGGGAAATATCACAGGCCTTAGGAGACCAAGAACCAAGAATGGATAGAAATAGTCAAAAAGAAAAGTAAGTGAACACCTACAGCTACTGTTTGTGAAGTATCCCAAAATAACTGGACATTCACATAACTCAGGAATCCTTCCCAAATATAAGAAATGTTTACCAGAAAATCGTGTGTAATAAGCAATTTAAGCAGCTATTCAGATGTGATCCAAGACATTCTTTGATTCAGAAAAATGACAATTTTAGCAAGAGGATATTTGAAAACTGAGAAAGGCTATTTTGACAAGGAATATCTGGAAAGAAGCAGAATTTAGTATAAACTTATCTAATTTTAAGAATATTAGAAAGCTCAGCTGTCCTGAGTCCTGGATGTCTGAGAACAAAACAAAGGGGAGAGATCTTCTTCTGATAGAGAAAATAGGTGGTTTCTGAGGCAGCCAGAAGCTGATTCTAATCCCAATTTTAATTAAAGAGGAGCAAGTTCTTCACACTGCATCTGCTAGACTTCCCTGGCACCACCAGCTGCTCATCATTCCCACTTCCATCATCGTAAGGATTTTCCCAGTGCCAAGAGGAGACCGAGGGGGAGGGCAGGAGGCAGGGAAATGGTTGTTTTCATTCCAAACTGAAGCTTTTCATAAACTTCGAATATTGCAACTTTTCCTTTAGTTGCTCAGAAACAGTTTTATTCCAAGTGCCTGCATATAACCATAATTCACTTCATTCCATAAAACCTCATTTCCAGAACCATAAACAGGGCTGGGTTTTCTTTTCCAGGTTAACAGAACTAAGCCTAATGTGTCTAATGATATGTGAGCTAATGACAAACAATATTGTTGCAACACAGCATTTGCATTTGCATTTTCCTGCAGACAACACTTATCAGGTAGATAATAAGATTTTAGGCTGGGAAAAAAATGACAAGACTTCCCTAAAGTAAAAAAGTCTGTAATCTTCTATAATTTGGTACAGAAGAAAAGACATTATACCAAGGAAATTCATCTTGGCAAACCAGGCTATGATTAAAGGTAGTCACTGCTACTTGTGATCATTTCCTAACCTTAAGCTTTAACTGTCCTCCAAGTTGAGCTTTTCGGTAACCCAGTAGTTTATGGTTAGAACATATCTTGGTAGCAATCCAAAGTCATCCTGAAACACACAAGTGGCTCACATTCTCTAGTAGATAATTGAATTCAGATACAAGTTTTCTGTCAGACCTCTACGAAAAGAAAATCCTTCAGGAAAATCTAGAGACAGGACTAAGATCACCATAAAGAACACACACGAAAAGGAACAGCAAAGAGGCTGCTCCATAGAAAATATTTTCTCCCCAGATTGTAGACTATTTAATATTAAAAGATTGGCAAAGGATTTACAATATTTTAGCATATCTAGAAACTATATTTTTCTAGCACTTATAATTTCATCTTAATTAGCCAGAAATTCTTTTCCTTTTATTGACAAAAACTGCAACTCTTCCCTGCAAAATTATCATGACAATACACCAGCACAGGCACAGAAACCCTTCCTGCTCCTAACCACAAGGATAATGTTCCATGAAAAAATGAAACTATTTTACTTGCCCATCCTTCCCCCTGCACAAAACCACCCTAAACCAGCACTTTCTCATGGCAGCTGGATCAACAGGATGTTTTATCACTGATAAAATCATCTTTGCCCAGGACATGGCTGCTATTAAGACATTAGAGCTCCCCGACAGATTTCACAGGGAGTTCTGGTCCCTCCTTAGTTAACAACCAGTTATTGCATCTGCTCAGCGTGTCTCCTGTGCCAGGGTGATGCTGTGTTAGGGACAGGGTGTTTCTGTTCACATTTGCTGTCAGATGGATTCCTACAGGACAAGGGATGGTAACTGAGAAAAATCTCCTGCCTGAGAAGTTTGTGGCAGACCCTCTGACAAAGTAAAACACCCTCACAATGCTTAGAGAAAAGCATAATTTAATAGAGCTTTAAAATTTCTATGCAATAGTCCTTTACAGCCAATTAATATCACACACATTTCACAATAACTTTCTATTTGTATATAAATTCCTTTTTTAAAAATATTTTCCTTTAAATAAGTTGTATTTCTCTGCCAGGGGTAGTAGCATCACAGTGAGCTGCAAAAAAGTCAGGCCAGGTGAAATGAAGGGCCAGACTGCACATTGCATCTCACTAATTCATATCCAATTTGCCAGAGCACATTAAAGAGGAGCAGAGTCAGAGCAGGGCTCTTGGTGCCTCCCAGCAGAGGTTCTTCCCCACAGAGGGGTAATTGCCATCATTCTCTGCTTACTCTCATATTAAAAGCAATAGATGTGTCAAAGCTCCTTCACTCACTGTGCCAAGGACAAGAGAAAAATCTAAGAAGATATAAAAGTCTTATTTAATATCATGGTCATCTTTGTTTTTTCCTGCCCAGATGATGGAGGGAAACACCTTTTTTTTTTCTTTCTGCAGGGTAGAATATGTGCTTTTTTTTTTTTTAGGAGTGAATTGAACTTGAGTTCACAGAAATAGCCTAGAAGGAACAAAACTAGTGCCATTGTGTTCAACAAAAAAAGAAGAAGAAAAAAAAAACTAAACAAAACAAGCACCACCCCTCCAGTGGGAGGGGGGGCCGGGGGGGGGGGCAAACCCAAAACTCTGCCAAAAAATCACATTTTCTTTGAAAGAAGCCTTGCTCAGGAATGATGTCCAGTGACAGTGGAAGGAGCAATCTTTGAAAAGCATCTGGAACAGTCAACCCCAATTGACTTTCTCCATGTGCTGACCTGGGCCCTGTGGCTCAGGAAGGGGAGGCTGGTGACTGCTCTTGTGTGGTTCAGGACCTAAGGCATCAAAAGAGACATTGATGTCATATCTCAGTGACTTGAATGTCCCAAAACAGAGGGAGAGTGACTTTTTACATAGGCAGATAGTGATTGGAAAAGGGGGACCAGTTTTAAACTAAAAGAGGAGAGATTTACATTAGCTTTTAGAAGAAATTCTTTACTGAGGCCCTGGCACAGGTTGCCCAGAGAAGCTGTGGCTGCCCCATCCCTGGATGTGTCCAAGCACAGGTTGGATGGGGCTTGGAGCAACCTGGGATAGTGGAAGGTGGGTGGGATTGGATAAGCTTTAAGGTGCCTTCCCACCCAAACTGTTCTATTATTCCATGATCTACGAGATGCACCTTTTTTGAGAACTTACTTGATCATCTCTAGGTGTACTTGGCCTTTTCATTCCAGCCTCACACAAGCAGAACTCCTAAAAATATGTTACATTTTGTGCCTGGCTGTAAAATCCATGTGGAGCTACAGCAGTGGCATGTGCTAAAAATGAAGGACAATGCCTGTAAGCCTGAATGGACAAGCCAGAGCAGCTGATGGGTCTGAGGTGGTACCCAGGGTCCTAGGATGGGATGTGCTGGCAAACAGGCTGCAGTTAACCCTCCCAGGTTTTTTTGCTTTGTCTGAATCCTGGGATGCTGCAAGTCTGCCTTTGCCAGTTTAGGAGCACATCAGCCTTTGCTGCATCCCAGCTTTTGGCTCATCCCCAGCTGGTGGCTGCTGTAATTATTCCACACTCTACGACTGGCAAATGTAAACTGTTTTACATCCACTCTGCTTTGCAGGAAATGTAATTTCTGGTCCCTACAGAAGCAACAGTGACTGTCTACACCATGAACACTGTTATGAATCAAGGCCTTTCCAGCACTGGGTAACAAAACAGCCCTCACTTCTCTTGGAGTTCTTTTAGACCAGATATAAGGTACCAATATAAAGCAGCAACAGAAAAAATGTGTGTAACCAAACAAACTTCCCACACAGCACCCTTTGTTTGGACAAAACTCCCCATTGACCCCCCGGCCCAAGACAGGACTGGACTGCCAGTAGTGGCCCCTAATATCTTGCTGCCTGTAATTGCTCCTCAGATGCACAGACCTCTCCAGAGCAGCCCCTGTCACTGTCTGGCTCTGTGTCTAATGGATCTCCAGCTCTTTCATTTCTGTAGAATAATGAATCTGCAAGAGATGCCGAATTCTGCCCTCTTTTCCAACCCCTACCCCTGCCTGTTGCTGCCAGGCTGGAAGGGCTGATGTGCTCCATCCCTCCAGCGTGTCCCTGTTAACCAGAGAAATAATCAGCATTTCCACCCAACTCACACACTTTTTTCGGTGTTCCTGCAAGCGATCCAGAGGCGACAGGAGCAAATTGATGGAGACAGAACCGGGAGAATCCCACCCTGTCAGAAGATGAATGAGCTGAGCTTGCATGATGTGAACCATGGCTGACAGAAGCGAGGGGGAATCAAAGAGTGAGCAACTTTTGACAACACACGCTTCACAGCTCTGACCACTGAGGATCTACATGATTATCTCCAGACAAAATAACTGTGAGTAAAAGGCTTACATACACTTAAATTAAACACAGCAGGGTTTTAGTAATCTCTGTTTGCATTTTACTTTCTGTTAAGAAGGAAATTGCTTGGACTGGGAACATTTCATTTAATGGCATTTTTAGTTACCTTTTGTACTTCTAATGCCATAGTCTAAATTCACCCCAAATTACCCAGGAAGGCAAAAGAAACTTTTGTCCTTTATTTTTAATTGCTGTAGCTTCCTTACCAATTTTACTAAATTAAATGTGTTTTAAAACATCACCGTATTTGAAACCTAATTATCCCAATCTCTGGATGAAGAATAGCTAACAATACAAACCCCATTTATGTAATTTATTTTGCAAAGGGAAATAAATGGAATGCAGTTGCAGTAATGATATACATGTTTGCAATTCCACCCTGGTTTGTCTCTTCCTCACAACAACTTAGGGAAGCTGCATCTTTTTTTTTTTCTTTTTTTTTTAGTTTTTAAACAAATGCTTTAAAAGCATCTCTGCTGTAGTATTTGTTGTATCTCTGTACTGCTCTTAGAATGAGGGAAACTCTGCATAATGTCATGTTCTCTCTAAGTAGCATGAAGGGCTTTTGTTTTGTGTGGTGGATTGGCTTTTTGTTGGGTTTTTTTGGGGGTTTTTTTGTTTGTTTTTTGATTTTTTTTTTGTTATAGCTGGCCATGAATGAGGATCATGGCCTGTCGCCCACAATAAGTCATGAATGAAGATCATGGCTGGTAATTGTAATGTGCAAAAATAAAAAGAGTGGGAGATGCAGGGCTGAGATGCTCTGGGTGTTCAATCATTATTCAACATCCCCCAGCAGAGGGGAGTTTCATCTTTTTAGGCCACCTAGTCCTGAGAACTTACATTTTGTTTTTGTTGGATGAGCCACCATTTACTCACTGCATTTATCAATTACTTGCTGACTTCTTGGTACTTCCAGCTGTATTAAGCTCTATCCCAGGGAAGAAAATTGTTCCCAAATGATGATCCTACCGGTTAAAAGCAAGAAAATGAGCAACCCTCACCCAATCAAACAAAATGTGGAGCAAAAAGTTTTTAGAAGAGCTTACTAAAGCAAGAAAAGAAAATTATTGGCATTTTCATAGCAAAGTTTCTCATCAGTCAACAGAATTTTACTGAAATTTTCAATTATTTAACAAAAAAAAATCTGAGAAATTAATATAAAAAATAAAATTCTATTTTGGTTTTTGGTTTGGTGGGTTTTTTTTTTTTGGTTTGTTGTTTTTTCTTTTTTTGTTTTTTTTTTAAGATGCCCTGAATTGAGCTCCTATTCAAATTTATTTGCACAGAAGATGCCTTCAAGCTCAGTAGCCTGCTCAGTGTGAGGAAACACTGGGACATATGTGGCCAAACAATGCAGAATATTTGGTGAGGATCATTCCTCCAAACACGCCTCGGGAATTTGCTTTGCTGTTTTCTGTGGGGTCACGTTATTTGCTCTCAGTGAGTGTTCAGATGAACCCTGACTGGTTTATTCCTCCAAATATTTGCAAGACCTTTTAAAGTTTGGCCTAAATGTTTATTTGTACAAAAATTCATATGAGGAAGGGCTTTGTTATTCTTCAGTCACTTGCCAGCCTTGTTATTCCCCCTTTTTTTGAAGCAGTCAAACATCCAGGAAGAGAATGGATACAACACCCATGTGATTCTGATGACAAATTGTGTGTTATAAACAATGACTGGTAGGAACGATCAGGGCGTGGATAAATCCAACACTTGTTTGCACAAACTATCCAGTAAATATTTAGAAATAACAAATACTTTCCTAGAAATCAGAAGAGCTGTGTGAGCAAATCACCAGCAAGAAGGAGCACAAAAACTTGTGTAATATTTTGCTTGTCATAAATAATTGAACCAATTGTGCCTGGAAACTTCGAGGAGAAAAATGAAACTCAAGCATTTCTTACACAACTGGTTATTAGCAACTCTTCTAGCAAAAGATACTTCTCTGGGATTCTTTAGAGGTTTTTCTCAAATTAGGTAAATCATACAGCTATTTATACTTGCTCTTGGGAAGCCTGAAATTTAATTTTTGTTGTGCTTTTTTAGTTTTCTTCTTTTCCAAAAGTGTTTCCTTCCTTGTGCACATGTGCCACTCTGTTAACCTCAGTTCCTGCTACTTGCTTACATTCCTGCATCAATTTTATCCCAGAAGATCTCAAAAGAGCAATTTTTAAATGTAATTCCATTATTTTTTAGGGGAAAGAAATAGCATTAAAATATTTAACACATATGGCCAGTGGATAGAAGGAAAATAAACACTTCACTTGAGGTCTTCCAGCTTTCTTGGTGTCCCTTTATAGTCTTAAACAGAGCAGAAATATCAACATCTATTTCATGAAACATAATAATGGGGACCAAAGTGGAACTTTAAAGTTAGTTTGCCCATTATCTAGAAAGTATTTATTTATGCAGTGCTGAGAAAAGCTGGAGCTGAAAATATCCTTTCAGGTTTACAGACATTTAAGCACATTATTAGGAGCTGTGGCACAGGTATCACCCAATTTCATTACTACCTGCTTAATTAACCCGTGTAAAGTGTGAAAGTTGGCACCCTGTCATTAGAGTCCATGGGAATAACTAATGAGAGACTATGAAATTAATTTGTTTCTCAATTAAAAAACGGAAAGAAGAGGTTTTAGCTCATTATTCTTCTTTCCTGTTATCACCTATACAAAGCCAAGAAGATTTTGTAAAACTTAAATGTCTGGAAAAAAAAAATACACTGTGTAACATCTTAGGAAACACTTCACAGATCTTTAATAAAATGTGGAGTTATCCAACACCAACAGGCAAGCCAAGAATTTATCAGGAAAAATGTCTTTAGTAGAGAGCAGGAATGAGAATACAATTCCTTTCATTTCACAGGTTTTATTTTCTATTCTTTTTTAGCATATCTAGAGGTCAAAGATGCACTTGATTTATTCAGAATAAATTAATGATAAATAAGGATCTTGTTTTCTGTTAACAAATTACCTGCAAATAGGTAACACTCTGCTAAAAGTGTAGTCATTTAAGATTAACAATTTTTGGAAAAAGGAACCTCAGCTTCAGAAAAAGGTTGTTATGAAAATGGGTTATTCATTTGCCTTAGTTTTGCTGTATTTGCCACTATGGGGAAATGTTTTAATTTACAGATAAAGGGACAAGTTCAGGAAGATGTTCAGGGAAGCTTTAAGCACTAAAGTATCACTCCAGGTGTATAAGCCTGAAGTTTGGGTTCTCAAACTGACTTTTTCAAAAAAAAACCCACAAGCATTAAACAGCAGAATATTCACTGGGCTGCTCTGTATCCAGTGAGGCTTAATTGAAAAAAAATTATGTATATATATATATATATATATATATATATATATATATATATATATATATGGAAAATGAGATGCTTAGTGCCTGATGGATTCTAAGCAGCAAGTCACACACTTGGGGGGTTGGGATGTGAAATTATCTATAGATATCCAAGCCTCTGACAGCAGGATGGGAGAGGATGTTCCCCTCAACAGCAGATGGGCATTAGCTGAGATAAATTGGGAGAGCAGTTCTGAAGATTGAACTTGTGGCATTAGGAGGTAAAGAGAAAAAAAAAGTGAGAGATCTGTGGGTTTGGGTTTTTTTTTCCTCCTTAAAACTAGATGGGGAAGGAATGAATAACCCAAAGAAGAGGGGAAGATGAAAATTATGGTCAACCAAGGGGAAAACTTAGAGCTGTAACTGAATTATCAGCTGTAGGTTTAGGAAAAAATTGTCCCAACCCGAGATACATTGAGAAATAAGAGTAAATAATATTGGAAATAAAAGAAAGAATAAAGAAAGGAATAAAAGATAATCCTCCCATTTTGGATTTCCATCTCTTGTGGGTCTCAGTGGGTGGGATTTTGGAGAAGCTTAGAAGTGGGATGAGAAAAGTGCATTCTTGAGAGAAGGTCACTCCTTGCTTGCTCTGCTCCCTTTCCCCCTGGAGGGTCAGACAGTGCCCCGTTGAGAGCCCCAGGCTGGCATGAGCACCCCACAAACCCTGGCACCCCCTTGGAAAGTTCCCTGCCTGGCTCCAATCGTGATATTTTCTTGTATCCTCAGAGTAAAAACTGAAGGCAAAGAGCAAAGGCCAAGCAGTTTCCTGATATTTGTTCCCAAAATAAGCAGATGCTCTCCCGTGATTGGCAAGAAAGCACAAAAAGAGAAGAGGAAATGAGGTAACTGCACATTTGCTGACACCTCCAGATTTTTGTTACTTATTTGGTGGTAGCCAGTGGTGACAGGTGACACATGACTTCCCCCCAAAAAAGAAAAACTAATTCCTGTTGGTGTTTGTTTCAATTGTTGCCATGATTTATGGCAGGGGTACCAGAAACCTTCTCCATCCCACAGAGTTTTAGTCTAACTTTGACTCCAGACTGCTTAACATCTTCATATAAACTGTGTTTAGGAAGGAAATAAAGATTTGGACTTAAAAACTGTGGCATAACTGGTTAAAAATGCCCTGCCCCAATTGGGGTTTTTGGTATTATACCTACCAGGTCTTCACTACAACAATTGGCTTGTTCTCCCTTATTTCATTGAAAATCTGCACATATGAAAAATAAAATATTTCCTTGGTGACAGAAAAGCCTTCCCCAAAGGGCAGAGATGAGAACAGGCATCTGGGCAGATGCTCTGAGCAGCCACCCACCCTCCTGTGGGCTCTCTTCATTCACCTACAGGCAGAGACTCTCAAACACCAAAACTGAATGAAATATTTTAACTGCTTTTATATCAGTTGAAAGAGGATCTGTTTTGTTTTGGGAAAGTAGAAACTGGCTGCAACTTTTTGGCTTTGCAAGGCAAGAAAAGAAACAGAGATCACAGAACAGTTTGGGTTGGAAGGGAACATGAAGATCATCTATTCCAACTCCTTGATATGGGAAGAAGAGTTTCTTTACTTGTTCTTTCTGGATTGATGATCCAAAGAAAGAGTGAGGCCCAAGAGGTAGAAAAAAATATCATATATGCCACCATTTCCCCTCTGCTCTCCCACACCCTGATGCACACACACACACTCACACATGCACACACACCAACATCCATAATTGATGAAGTCTGAAGTTTTTGTTCCTGCAAAGCAGCTTTAGATGATCTTATTTATTTATTAGTACTACTCTTCAATTTATATTTTGGCTTGCTATTTATTATGCAAAATAACACGCTCATATTTTATTCAGCAGAGCATTTGATTAGTGTAAAGCTTTATTTGGTGGCCTGCATAGCAGCATTTTGTCTGGTCTGCAGGCAATGGAAGATATCCCTGATCGTTCATAATTCTGACTGACTCCAAAAAAGCAAACTGTTAAAAGGCTGAACCCTTTTCTCAGCATGTAGATGGCAGCAGGGCCTTCAGTTGTACCAAGTTACAAGTTAATTTGGGCTTTGATGGAATGACTTGCTGCTTTTAATAGTAAATAAACTCTTTTTTTTTTTTTTTCCACAATAGATTGTGAATTGCTGCAGGTATTTCAGGATCCTATGAAAAAAATATTCTACTCTTTAGTGTCTCCTGGGCAGCACTTCCACATTCAGAGTCTGTTTCTGGGTTTAAGAGTGATCTGCATGCTTTTTATAAGATCTTTTTAATCTAAATCTCTTGCATTTTATCAGTTTTCAGGTATTTTATAGATGTTCTTTTTTTATTAGGATGAATCTAAAACATTTTAGGATTTGTCTACATTAAAAGTGCTACAGAAAATAAATATTTTTTGGTGTGGTCCCACCACCCAAGGCACCAAAGAAGACCAGATGACTTTAAAAGCTGCCTTTAGTTATCTGTATAATGATAATTCAAACCATTCACATCTTAAATATATTTAAAAAAATGCTAAACTACCAAGTACAAAATAGATGATAATCATTAAAAAGGGAAAACACTCTAGGAAGGCAAGTCCAGGAATCCACAAGTGTATAAACTCAATGTATTTACTTTAAATAACAAATTATCAGCCAGATTCACAAGGAAATTATTGACTCCAGTACATGTAGGGAAGAAGCACAGTTTGAATAGTTTAAGGGGAAGGATCCAGACTAATTTCCCCTGACAAAAGATCCTGAGTGAGGAAAATCTCAGTTCTTGTCTTTGATGGTGCAACCAGGATCCTTTTTAGGGCAATATTTCTGGGTAATGTGAGAATCATGCTTTCAGAGAGAGGGAAAATCTGCTGTTTTCCCTAAAAAGTTTTCCCTGGGGAAAAAAAAAATACAGCATAAAGAGACCCAACAGACAACCTGAGAGAAATACACATCTATGTAAAAATACTTTGTCAAAGAAAGGGGGGAAAAAAGAAAGAAAAAGGAAAAAAAAACAACCAACAACCAAATATGAATAAAAAAATTGTTCTTCTCAGGGCAAGGGAAAGCTGTCTCAGCAGCATCACTTTTAAAATGGATAAAAGCCCTTCTCAGAGCTGAAGATAAATCAGTGGCACCAGCTTTAACAAAGAGAGAAACCTTACTTAGGGCTAAGAGACAGCAGGAGTGGTAGGAGGACCAGCTGGAACTGAGATGCACATCAAAGAAATTAAAGCCCTATGGCTGAAGAAATTACATGGATACTATAAACTAATAATTTTAAATATTAAAAAACCCTTTTCAGGCTACAGCAAAGACACAGGTTGTAAGCAGCCAGCCCAAGGTTAGCAAGCACTGAGCAAGCACAGCCCCTCAGAGCCAGAGACCTTCACCTTGATGCCTCCCAGGTAACAAAGGGAATTGTTTAATCCCTACTGGTTAAAGACACAGCTTGCTACGTTAGTTTGGTTTTTTTTTCTCCTTCTCTCTCCCCATGCTTTTCAGTCTCTGTTAAAATCCATTTGTTAATCACACAGCAAAGTTGCACATGATGTTCTGCCTCAGAACAAGGAGTTTTCCACAGCCTGTGCTTTGCTCTGCTCTGAAGCAACAGCTTGGCTTTCAGCATGACTCTGCCTTTTCCCTTGCCCTCCACGTTAGGCTTTAGAGAGTTAAATTTAAGGTCTAATTTCCTTTACTAGCAGAATGTATCTCATTTGCTATCAGTGCATGCAGTAGACTTTTTTTTTTGTCAACATGGTAATTCAGGGAGAAAGTCAGGCTCTCTTTGTTACCAGATTTACAATGGTTTCTTAAAAAGACAGCTTGTGTGTACCTCCTGCCTCCCTCCAATGCTTGCTTGGTTCCTAACAATGGCTCATTAAATTCAGTCCAACTAGGAGCAAACTTACCTTCAAGCAGTTTCACTTGCTGAACCCCATTCTCAAAGGATTTTCTAATCTGCAATTTCTATTTTAGACTTTGAGCAGGAAATTGGAGAGAAAAGAGCACGGAGCACTTTCTGCAGAAACACCCAAACCAAACAATACTTGATGATACCGTTTCAGAGGCAGAATAGATTTGTGTCACTCCTGGTTTGAAGGCAATCATGCTCACAGCATTTATACTTAAAGCAGGTGCATTCACTGATCATTTGGGCTGTAATTAAGCTCATCTTGGAAGAGAAACTATAGATTCCAGCAAACTTTCTTTTTTTCTTTTTTTTCCCCCCTTTTTTCCCCCTGAAATCTGTTACTTTGTTAGTCTGCACGAGAAGGTTCAAACCATATACAGCTCATTACTGGCTAAACTTTTCATGTACAATTCCCACCTCAACCCCCTAGAAAGCTGAGCTTTAGTTGAACACAAGGATAGAATTGCTCCCTTTCTCCTACAAGTGAGAATAATTCCTATTGGTAAGCCTTTATAGGAATCTCTTGATATACATTTCCCTCATTCCCTCTATTATAGAGTGCCTTCCTCAGCATTGGTTGTGGTCAAAAACCACTTATATATTTCATATGAGTAGCTAAAGAAGGAAAAGGTCACAATGAAATCTCTCCAGAAAGATCAGAGAATATCCTGAGCTGGAAGGCACCCCTAAGGTTCACTGTGTCCAACTCCTGGCCCTGTGCAGGACACCCCAAGAGTCCCACCACGTGCCTGAGAGTGTTGTCCAAATGCCTCTTGAACTCTGACAGGCATGGTGAAGATGTTGGGGTTTGGTGACTTAAATCATTATACACAGGAAATTACATGAGTGTGTATATACTTTTGTGTGTGTACTTTATTTTTTTGGAGGAGATGTGCACGTGTCAATAACCTTTTATTGCCTGGCACAGTAGATGAAGAACTGTAGATGATCACATAGTCACAGAATCACAGAATATGAGCTGGGAGGGACCCACAGGGACCCACCTGTCCAACTCTCAGCCCTGAATAGGAACAGCCCCAAGAGTCACACCCTGTGCTCCAGAGTATCATCTGAACACTCCTGGAGCTCTGGCAGCCTCGGGGCTGTGCCCACTGCCCTGGGGAGCCTGGTCAGTGCCCACCACCCTCTGGGGGAAGAACCTTTCCCTGATACCCTCCCATGACACAACTGCAGGCCATTCCCTCAGATCAAAGCCCATGGGGGAAAAAAAAAAAAAGCAGCATATTTAAGAGACTGATCTGTTGTTCATTTATTTGTAGCAATAAAATCTGCCTTCTACTTTACTCATTTCATTGTTATAGTTGATGGGGTTTTTTCAGTCCAGCTAAGGTGTCTTAATTAAGCCACACCAGCACATCTGCATCGAGGACAATCTTTCCCACTCCCTGCTTTTTCCACTTGCCTCTGGACTTTGCATGCAAAGCTGAGCCTGTAAATGTCACTGCACAGCCAAAGAGTTCCACGTAACCCCAGTGCCTGTCCTTGCCCTGCCACCAGGAAGGCTCTGCCAGCACCTCCCAGTCCTGGGAGCAGCACATCCCTGTGTTAATACCAGGTTTATATCCCGTGGGCAGCTCAGACCACACGTGTAGTAAAGCAAAAGTGCCATCTGGAAGTAATTCCCTGTTATTACTCCTTATCAGGACTGCTGAGGGGTTTTTATTTATCAAGTATAAATGAATCATAGGGCAAACTGATGTGTGCTCATTAAGCTATGAAAACTTATTAGGCTATCCTTTTACTGCTCAAAAGAGAAGCCTAATAGAGGTAGGCTCGATCACACTAACCTACAGCATGAATGTGACATGCAAAAGAAGGAATAGAGTGAAATCTGTCTGAGTTATGCCAGGAAATTACATATTCTTCTTAAAGTAAAATAAACACTTGACAAAGCTGTTAATCATCCCTAGTGGAAAGGATTTACAGATTCAATATTAAGATGATGAGCTTCCCACTGGTCTTAGGAGCACTATAGTCAAATGAATCAATTTTCCCCTGAAATCATTTAGATAAAAATTACATTCACACTGAAGAATATGAATGGCTTGAATGCTAAGATGTCACTTTAAAAATGTGTCGTCCCTCCAGTGAGCTCCTATTAGTCCTCAGTTAATATTTAGTCTATTTTGAATGAAAAATTCAAAGCCTGGATCTCATATGTAAATAGGTATATCTGTAATGTACCATTTAGGCTCACATACTTTTTCCTGAACAGGAACAGTGTTGCATAAACATACATAGTCTGCAGAGCCTGAATTAAAAAAAAAATATACATTTAAGATTGATTTTTAAATACCACTCATACCCAGACATTTCACATCAAACCACACTAAAGAACTGCTTCAGAAAAATAAATTTGCACATTAAATAGTAGAAGAATAAAGAATACATATTTATCTTGATTAAGATGATTTCATAAAAGCTCTGACAATTAAGGTTTGGGGTTTTTTTTTTTCAGTAATTTCAAACAATCCTTTGTTGAGAACATATTTGAAAATTTACCTGCAGTTAAACAGTATCTGGAGACTCCATTTAAAAAGAAACAAAACAAAACAAACAATTTTTAGAAGTTACCCATTCAAAGAGAGAGAGGGAGAGGAGAGGAAAAGAAAGAACGAGACAGGGAGATTATAGAATTTAATGATTAAGAATGTGTGCAGTGCACTATAAGTACATTTGTTTCCTTGGAAACAAACTAGTACTGTTGCAAGGAAGAAATTTGTAAGCATTAAAAAAATTCTGTAATCAGGCCCCAGGAGAACATATTAAATTTTTTAAAAGGGATAAATATTTGACATTCCTGCCCGTTTTCTGACTGTACTTGTTGATGGGACCTGCTGCCAACGAGTGGTGCTCCTGATGTTGGAGCAATGGAGATGACACGGGAACCTGCCCAGCCAGAGCCACACTTTGAAAGGGCTAATTCAGGACCAACAACTCTGGTATGGGACAGGCAGGTTTGGAGCTTTTAAGCAGCAAATAGATGAAAAATGCAGCTAAATGCAAACAGACTATCAAGCCTGCAATAAAGATTCAAAGGAGGAATTATTGAGGGTCTAAAACCCCCGCCTGAGTCACCTTTGCTTGCAGAAAGCAACAGGCTGGATCCCAGGAGAAGACAGGGCAACAGCTATGCCACTTATGCCAGGTACAAATGACACTTGCTGGGATTTGATTGATTCAAATGAAACAGGCTATCATCTCTTGAACTTTCTCCTGATTCACAACCAAATGTGTCACTGGTTGTTTTCTGGGGGTTTTTTTTTCCAACTGCAAAGGAACATCCAGAGGCTTATTTTAAATGGGTTTGGCTGGCAAGAAACAGAACAAGAGGAGGAAAGAAACCAAAACGAAATTTCATTTACAAGCTCAAGAAAAATTACCCAGAACATCACAAAAAGTAGGATATAAAGGGGGTTCCAAGAGAGCTGGAGAGGGACTTTTGACAAGGGCATAGAGTGACCGGACACAGGGAATGCCTTCCCACTGAGAGAGGGCAGGGTTAGATTAGACATGACAGAGAAATTCCCAGTTGTGAGGGTGGGCAGGCCCTGGCACAGGTTGGGCAGAGCAGCTGTGGCTGCCCATGGATCCCTGGGAGTGTCCAAGGCCAGGCTGGAGGAACCCAGGCTGATGGAAGGTATCCCTGCCCATGGCAGGGGGTGAGACAAGATGATCTTCAAGATCCCTTCCCACCCAAACCATTCCATGATTCTATTATTCTATAAAACATCACTTTGATGAACTGTCCCTTTGCAAACATAAAGGACACCAATAAGTTAGAAGAACAAATCAATTCTGGTTGGGTGACTACATCCTCTGGTTTTCTGCTCACTTATTATATTGCAACCTTAAACCAGGTTGCAGAGCTATGGCAGAGATGTCACTTGCCCTGGAAATTCACACAGCTTTGTTTGTCACACATTTCCAAACAAATACTCTGTCTTATAATGAAGGTACACAGGGAAAAGTGAGATTATTTGATCATTATAAAGCTGCTTCCTATCACCAAAAAAGCAGGAAAATTTGAAATTCAGGAGTAAAATTCTTCATGCACTGAGCTCATTTGAGCTTATCCCTGTTACATATGAGACTGTAAGAGGTGGTGGATGAGGCTTTATCATTATGAGGAAAAAAATTACCAAAATGATCCCTCAGTTTCTCTTGGATGGAAAAACAAGACATGAGAAGTTACATAGAAAGCAAGTGGTAAAAGTGATTCTAGGTACAGGCTTTTCATGCAAGTGGAAACCTTGAAATTAGTTTCCAGGAGCAATCTTAGATGTGGAAGAGGAAGCTCACACTTTCAGGAGAATTAGAGGAATATAAAAAGAAAGGTCTTGTTATCATTCACTCTATCAAGTTACTTCTTTAACCTCATCACTTAAAGTCAAGGGATTAAGACTCCAACTTTTAGAAAATTAGAAAAGAGATTTTTTTCCCTGCTTGGATACTGAACCCACAGCAGGGAATTTGGTGGAGTTTGAAGAAACAGAGAGCAGAGCTCCAAAATTCAAAGGCTTGGATGGTTCGAGGAGGTGTTGCCAAAGCTGGAGAGGTGAGGGCTACCTTTGAAACTGAGCTCTGTTAAACAGGATGGGAGATACTGGGATCCTCTTTAATTCCAGTGATATTTTCATCATTTCAACATATTGCATTAATTTCTTTTTGACTCAGTGGTTCTCTGCTGCACTTCAGTATTTCAGAGTGTTTCTAAAGAGCCAGAGCAAAAGCAAAGTGTTTTAACACTTTAAAATTTTCACTACATTAATAGTGAAGTGCTTCTGTCAAATCAATTTAAAATTATTAAACATGCCTCCTATTGTCACGTATCAGAAACACAAGGTATGAGCAACATTTGTGTCTCATAGATAGAAAAGAACAAGTTTCGAGGGAAAATGAAATTGTAGCCCCCTTTCCTTTTCAAATATACACTTGAAGTCAGGAAATGCTATGGAAGATCAAGACAAACTTCAGCTACATATGTCTGGGTTTGGCATGGATCATTTTGTCATGGAATCACAGAATAACCAAGCTTGGAAGGCCCATCTGGAGCCATGTGCTCCAATATTCACTCAAAAAGGGCCAACCTTAGAGCTGAACAATGTTGTCCAGCTGGGTTTGGAACATCTCCAAGGAGAACCTTTCCTAAGATTCCCACTGGGCCCCTCTTCCAGTAGTTGGCCAGACTCAAAGAGAGAAATTTCAAGCTTGATAAAAAAAGAATGGCTTTTTAAATTATTTGTTTGCTTTTTGATCCTTGGGCTGATACTCTCATAGAATCATCATAGAATCAATTGGGTTGGAAAAGACCTCCAAGATCATGAAGTCCAACCCTTTGTCCAATTCCAGTCCACTTTGGTGGGATAGAGAAGAAAGTTCAAAAATCAAAGTCCTCTTCTCAGCTGTCTCAGCTCTTAATACAAACTCTGCCCTCAGTAGGTACAAATGAGCTCAGAGAATCCCTGTTCCTTTATTTACAGGGAATCTGAGAGGAAAAAATCCCATCCAAAGCCAAACAGTTTCCCAAATTACACACCTGGCCATCAGACTTGGCTCAGGATTAAATCCTCCACTCCTGGAGAATCTTAATCAGTTGTTCTTCTTCCTGCTTAAACAAGACTTGTAGGAAAGGTAAATTCCCACTCCTAATGGCAAAGGAGATTTTAAACCCCTGCTGCCTTCTCAGGGACAGGTTCATAATTTCCCATCAGGTAGTAAAACATAATGTGTTTTCCATGCAGAAATTATGGACTTACACAGCTTTTCCAAACCAAAACCTCCCCTTGTTATCCATATGTGTTGCTTTTAGATAAAAACACATTGATATTCTTGAAAATTTAATTTTTTTTTTAACTGCTTTTATGCAGATGGGCATTTCTCCCTTTGGATCTTTCCTACCCATCCTGTATGGTGCTCTTCCCAAAATTCCTCATTCTCTGGGTAAATGTGAGACTGGAGCCTCTGACTCCTGTGTCCTGTGATTATCTCTGGGAAAAGTAAAACTGAGCCAACTCTAGGGAGAGCTTTTCCTTTGGATCTCTGCAGGCACCCAAGGGTATTGCTCCTTTGATACTATTTTTTTAAGAATCCTCAAGTCTGTATGTGCTCCCTGGAAAGTTTATTGTGATATGACCATGTGGTAATAATATATCAAAGTCCGGCATTAAAATATTTCTAAAACATGAAAAATGGGCTGTTCATAATGCTAAAGAAGGACAAGGAAATTTGCTGACAACGTGGGCAATTTCCTGAAATCAGAGTTCATCTTGTAGCCAACTCGTGTTCTGGAGGCAACAGAAACAAGCAGAGCATAAATCACTCCCTCTCACACACTCTGTCCTCTGTCCTGATAATCACAGGGGTTTGGGGTCCCAACAAAGAGACTCAGCCTTGGAAGAATAACAAGGGCCTGTTTCAAGGTCCATGGGAAACAATGAGAGGCTCCCATTGAGATGGACTTCAAGGGATGAGTTTTGCACCCACAGGACCTGCAGGGAGCTCTTTAGCACAAAAAGCTTATTGAAACTAGTTATGAAGGTGTGCTTTTAAATTGATACAAAGAAAGTCATAAAGCACAAGAAATCAATTTATCCATTTTTCACACCTTGCAAATGTATTGTGGGAAGCTCCTAATTTAGTCAATACCCTTATAGGTGCATCAGAATATTCTGATTTATTTTAATGATGTAAATGTTGCAGCATAAGAAGTCCCAGTAACTTTGAGAACACCCATATTAAAATTATGGACAAATTTGCATTAATATTTTAGAAATCATTGTCAGGGTATTCTATTTTGAAGGGCATTAAAACTCACTGTACTCTTTGGGTTTTTGCAATTCCATATTTCTAAAGTGGCAACTTTTTTCTTACTCGTTATAAGAACTTGAAGCTGCATCATTTAAATGTAGTCCTATTTTCTAGTTCAGTACAACATCCTGTTCTGAAATATTTTACAACTTAGACATTCTTTTCAGCAAGAAAAAGAAACTTTTTTAGGGGACTAGGGGGCAGGTCCACCTCCTAAATCACAAGCTGGGATTGCATTACCAAAAGAGAAAGAAATCTTTAACACAGCAAAAGTAAGGCTGGGGAGCAAATAAATTAGATACAGACATGAGATAATAGAAAGCACAGTAATCAGAAGAGAAGTTTTATTATTACAGGTGGAGATAATGCTGGGGAAAAAAGTGTGGGAGAATGCCCTGGGCTTGTTTTAAAGCCAACATAAAAATACAATACCTATATGTTTGGTTTAGCATCTTTTTTAAAGTAAAGCTTATTTTTTTTCCCCAATATTTATTTACCCTGCACATGCAAAAAACAGGCCTATTGAAGTATTTAAATCTACCAGATATTTAGGATTTAACATGCCCAGGTCTGAATGTGAGGTCATTCTTTTCCCTACTCCAATATTTCCTAAAGCAACATAAAAACTTCCTTTTCCATGATCTTCGTTGGGGTCAATAAGAAATTCTTCTACTGACCTACAGCAGGTTTCTACATTTTTCTTCTCTTCTATGCAATAGATTCAAAATTCAGGTAAGAATTTTAGTCTTTCCTTATTTTCCTGTAGGACTGAACTTGACCCATCAAAAAGTCTTGCAGGGATTTCTTTTTAGGTTCCACTTAAAATGCAAGAGAAATTTATATTCAATAATCCTCTACTATTGAACTTTATTTTAGAAAGAAATGACTCCAGAAAAATGTGTCAGTGTCCCACAAAAGTTTGTTTTAATGAACTGAACAGCCATTAACCTGCTACTAATTGAGATAAATAATGATTTAAAGCATGTGCAGCACAACTAAGAATAATCACACAAGTTATGTAGCTTTTCTTTTGTATTTCTAAATTCCAACCAAGAATAAGAGCAATACCCAATAAAGTCCACCATTTAAATCAGCAAAACTCCATGTCAGGAAAAGGAAATTTAAACACATTTTGACTTGTGTTCCACAAGAGATTGGCCATTTTATGAGTGCAAAAATAAAGAGCCCCTTATAACCATGAGCAAAAATGGTCTTAAAAAATTGAAAGAGAAGGTAAAATAAAATGTGATATCAACGACACCCCTCCCAATTTCTCCACCCACCCTCCAGTCATTTATAGTCAGTTTATCACAAGTCCAGTGGATTTTTTACCACACAGTGATAAAATATTTCAGTAGCTTGTAATCTTGTAAGTGAAGATTGTAAAACCCCTAAAAAGGTGACATCCAACAAAAATTCAACAGAACTATAATTTAATCAGTGTGTGTCCTTAAAACAGCTTCTGAGGACCTTCCAGTAAATACCTTTCTAAAACCATATTCATATTTTTTCATAAGCATAGAATCATGTGATCTTAGTTTTCTAAATAACACTTTTAAAAGTGAATATAAGGAGTACAAATGCTGTTAGAATAATTTTTATTTGATTGTTCAAATGAATGCCTGTATTGCCTTTTTGTTGGTTTGGATAAAACTGCCTGAAAATTGTAGAGCCAGATCTAGTTCAGGAAAATGTAAGTGATTTTGTTCATTTAAAGTAAGAATTATATCATATGCTGTGGTTGAAAATAGCATTTCTTCATCACCCAGTATCCCACAATGTGGACATACAGAGACTTTAGATAAAATACCATTTTCCAGCCAAACTAGTGATAAAATATTGGTTTCATTCTTTTTGTGAAATTCTTTCAGTATAAGCAAGAACAAAGAACTGAATAAAAGCTGATGCCACTAAATGATTGCAGGGAAACTTTCCCTCACTTGCACACCCAGACATGAGAGTTTCTGTAAAGAGAATAATTGTGAATATTCAGAAACCTTCTGAAAGACATTTCATCAACTCCCCTCTCATGACCAGTTAGGAGGTACCATTTGGTCTCTTGGCATAGCCAAGATAGAGCTGCACAAATATTGAAAAAACATGTTTTATGAACCTCCCAAAGTGATGTTCCTGTCTTTAACTCCTCCACAGTTTTGCTCACAATTCTTATACCAACACTTAATTTTTAAAAGCATCCACATACACAAAAAATGGGTTTGGAATTAATTAATTCATTACCTACTGGGACCTCTCTCTAGATAGGTTATTTTACACAGGTTTATCCAACCAGCCCAGGAAGAGAAACAAAGACTGGATTTGTCCACTTAAAATCATAATTTAATTTTTGGGCACTAAAAAATAACTTTTAATGCCAGTCAGATCTCACATAACCCGAGCTCAGGAAGGAGGATGGTTCTCCAGCCTCACAGGTAGCACAGCATGGAGGGACAAAATAATTGCATCAGCCAAAAAGAAGGACTAACACCGGGAGAACTCCTGAGTCATGAGTTACATCGAGACTTCAGAGGAAGTAAAACAACCAAGAAGGAGTTGCTAATATTGTCTGATCTCTTTCAAAGGGAAGATTGGAATGGGATGTAGATAACGATCAGTGCCAAGAGGGTTTTGTCAGCAAGGAAATGCAGAGCACCGTGTCCTGTCCTACTTGACATCTGACTTCACATCCCCCACCAACACCCTCTCGTTGGAAACTTTTCCACCTGATAATATTTAATACCTGTGTGGGAGCTCTACAGCAGGAGGAGAAATCCAGCAGGAGCATTATCTGGTCGTTCTCTTGGGCAGCAACAACTCTCTGACACTAAACTCCAATGCTGGACCAGCGTTTTCATTGTAAAATGTACTCCTGTGATTAGAGGGAAAACCCAACATGGGGAAACTCCATTCAAACATATTGCTCAAGCAGACAAAGAGAGTTGACCTCATTAAGATGTCCAGAAGGAGACAGGTAATGTGTGTGCAAACACAGATTTTCCAGATATCAATGAATCACCCTTGAAGAAACTTCCTGTTCAGGAGGAAAGACAGCCAGGTAGCAGCAAGGGAAGGGCTTAAATTTCTCCTGACAAGACAGGAAATGCAATGTATAAAGCTAAATTTGAAGGAATATATTTGTTTAAACCTTTAGGCATAATACTCTCCTTGAGTAGGGGAAAAAACCAGCACCATTGATATGCTGATCACTGTAACAACACAGAGCACAGAGACAATTGAAAACTTTACTCCTACATCTGATTTAGGGTATTGTTGAATAGCAGTTGTTGGAATTTATACAAATAACTACTCTTCTAGTCTATGTTTATGATATTTTATTAATCTTTCTACTATTACTATTATTATTAATAATACAGGAGTGCTGTTTTTGCAAAGCTGCATTGTGTTCTCGCAGACATCCGTGCTTTGAAGAATTTCCTTTGGAAATTATAAAATATTTATACAATAAATCATCAGATGATTTAAAATGAAATCATTCTGGTTGTATTTATGTTCATGAATCAAATGTGACTTTTCTCGCTTTACACAGGTCTGCGCTGTTTTCAACCTCAACCTTTGCAAGTGACATTTTCATTTAGAATCTTATCATTTCGTAATTATTACCTTTCAGAACTCCTAGGGAGAGAACAAAAGCTTCCTCTTTGTATTCCCATTGTTAGGTTTCTTTGAAGAACAAATTAAATTTCAATCCTAGCCAAAACAAACTTTTAACATAGAAAATAAATTAGAAATTACGTGAAAATAATAGCAAGCTGTGAAAGCTTAATGCAGCCTCTTAAGCCCAGGTATATTCTAGATAATTTATTACTGTGTTTTCTTTGTTTAACCAGGAGCCCAAGCTCAGCCTAAGGAAACGTGGCAAACATCTCACTGAAGTTGATCTGAGCTGCTATAAACTGACACCAGGACTCCTCTGATGTTAATAAATGAGAAGGGCTCATTTACACCCCCAGGGTGATTATTTACTATATTTCAGATTATTGTTGCATTTTAATTGTCCTCTGAGCTGTCCAAAGAGGAGATGTCTGATTATTTCTCAGCTCCCTTACAAAACGTGGAGCCACACTCTATAAAATACAATATTTACACGGTCCCTACTAATGGTGATTCTTATTACCATCAGATTCTTTTAATTTCACTCCAGTGGGCAGATTATTCTTTTTTTTCTTTTTTTTTTTTTTTAGGTAAATGTCGTGGTTCAGATTCACAGAAAAGGCCCAACTGCAATTAGCAGCAAGAAGTAAAACGAAGCAAACAGAATATTTGCAGGCCTGGAAGGCATTTTGTTTTTTTCAGGGAAATTTCAGTTTTAATTACGGAAACAAACAAACTTTGCGCTATCAAACTGGGAGAGAAAGGGGGGAAAAAAAATCAGCCTGGAAGTAGGAAGAGAGGGGAGAAATCAAGGGATCTGGAGAGTGTTCAAGTCGCAGCAAGGCACAGGGCTGTGAGTGGCTCCTGGCAGCCCCGGCCGGATGAAGAGACGGGGTGGCAGCACTCGAAGCCTGGCACAGAGCGCGGCATTGATGGCACGGAGGGAGAGAGGCACTCACCTCATAAAACAGTGACACCTGGGCCATGCAGAGCCTGCCTGCCCTCCTGCCCAAGCCTTGGCATCACGGATGCCCCAGCACCCAAGAATATTTTAGGAGGGATTGGCTACACACTGGGGAAGAAGCGAGGAGGTCACATCGCTGCGCTCCAAGAGGAGCCGGCGCCTGCTCTGATTAAAACTTGTAAGCCCATCGTGTTTGAACATAATCTGAGCTGCCAAGGCTTTCTGAAATTCACCCATTCCAAGTTAAAAGTAGCAGCAGCACAGTCCAAAATTATGAGCAAAACAGAAATAAAAAAAATATTACGTTTGGACTCCAAAAAGAAAAATAATTTATTGAAAATAAACATTGCAAATCTATTTTATTCCCCCCCGGAGTCTTGCAAAGAGAACCAATATTCAGCCGATATATTTTGTGAAGGGCCTCAGCGATACATTAATCTGGGTGATTTAAGTTGCAGTTGTGCCTAAATGCCCTCAGCCAGCACAAAGACCATCGAGGGGCAAACTGGTCTGTGTTGCTACCCTGGCAGAGAGCTGGGACAGTGAGGAGACACTGAACCCTCCAGAGCTTGGAAAGGATTGGGGTTTGAATCCTTCATTCTTGATGTCTCCAACCAACCCTGGGCATCTCCAGCTGCTTGTTTTTAAACAGACCACTTTTTCCCATCTGTGCCCATCCTAAATCACCACTTCAGCATTCCATAGCACCTCTGCCACTGAAACCACCGTGCATTCTTTCCATGTTTTTTCAATTCAAATTAGTTTTTTCAACCCTAAGATTTTTGCCTACTGTAGATATCAGCCACAAGCTCAATATTACTGTGCTATAAATGACATGGGAAACTGTCCCAAATCATGTCAGCTGGGGACATAAACAACTTAATTTTTAATCCCTTCCAGTGATATCACTGTTTCAAGAGGGAAAAAGAATAAGATATTATTTCAGTCATTTGATCTTCTTATTTTGGATATACACTGGATTACTTAGGGGGAGTTTAATCCAATTAGGATTGCCTCTTTCAGCCTAGGTAAAATCCAATGGAGAGATCCTTCTCAGTAAAGGACACAGCTCACCCTAAGTAAAGGGGGAAACTGGCTCATCAATATTCCTCACATAGCATTTTAACTGTGCTACTCTTCTATTTTCCTGTTCCAAATCCTGCTTTTCAGAAAAACTGTTGTGTTTTTTTTTTTCTGTTCCCAGAGAATAAGATGTAAATCTACTGCCATCAACTTTCTGTTATTCCAAAGAGCTAAGAAGTAAACCACCTGGTATTTTTCTTCAGCCTCTATATATGCATATGCAAATCCAACAGCTTCACTATCTGCCAAACTATTTACCAAGTTTGTCAGGGAAACAGCCTCCGAAACAATCTTCTTTTAAAATAATATTCTACGATTCTAAATTCTTCCTTTGAACGCTATTTTTGTCTCTCAAAGCACATTCACCCTCGCAGTCTGACTGCTTGTTAAGAAAAAAAAACAACAAGAAAAACACTGAAATCTCACTGTTGGCCTATGTTCTAGTGCCAGTGTTCAAACATCAGGATCTCAACAGTATCCCAGCGCCTGAAAAACATCTCCTTTTCTTTGAAATCTGCCCGGGCTGCGGATGAGAAATTGCCAGTAGAAATGACAACATTTGCCATGACTGAGATGGGGTGGGTTTTCTCATTTGGATTGAATGAAACCATGGAAAATGTTGTTAGTAACAACTGCAACGGTCTAAAAAATCACCAAGTGACAGATTTCGAGATTAAAAGGAAATATTAAAAATCCCCTTCAATATTTAAAGCTTACTTAACTAGTAGCACTTCACTTGACACTGACTCGTGTCATTTTCTTTCATTCCTCTTTTGATCCATGCAAAGCAGTTACACGATTGCAAATATCTTATCGTGTCACCTTCTCATATGGATATGAGATGAAAGAATATTATCTCAGGCTGAGTGATAAGTCCTGCACCAAAACTACGGGTGGAATCTGCACAATCTGATGCTAAACGGGAGCAGGGAGGCGGCGGCACCGGGTAATTTTTTTTTCCATGATATTCTCTGGAGAAGATAGTTGAGAAAAAGGGTCTTATTTTAATAGGTTATTCAAGGCTCCTAATTAAGCATTGAGATTTTACACCAGTTTAGCTGAGCTTTTTCGTCAAGGCACAGGGATCATTGGAATTGCTTTTATTTGCATGATGACCAAGTGGCAAACCATCGATGCGCCTTCACCTCTGATTTTAAACATGTAAAGGGCATCAAAAGGCCTATTAACATGAAATAAAATTGGCCCTCATCTGTTTTATTTTAAAGGGACTCTTCCCTCCCCCTCTTCTCCCCCCTCCCTTTTCTTTCTTATTTAGGGAACTGGGTTCCTTTCCCATACTTGGTATGTAGTACATCTTTTTTTCTCAGAGTTAATTCTCCAAGTCTGGTCTGTCAGCCAGTATAAACAACACTTGATGAATGAGACTCAAGGTGTTTAGTCACCTGAAGCAGCTGTTTGAAGTAACTCTACACACAGCCTGAGGCCCGTGTTTTCACAGCTGTGGGAACTCTTCAAAAGCTTTTCCTCTTGGCCCGTTTCTTTGCTGTGGCTTTAGACTCTTAGTGCAAAATCTGGACAATTTCAAAAGGGCACAATGAAACCAGAGACAGCAATTTTTGATGATTTTGAGCCAAAAAAAGGGCCTAGAATAAATAAATGAAGTACATTTGAAAGTGCTTTACCTAGGTGGGCTATATATCTAAGAATTGCTCACTCTACATGTGCCCATGCTCTCACTTGAAAGGGGAGATGGGGGTTCAAGCCCTGCTCTCTGTTTACAAGTATTTTCACATTCTTCTCTGATACAGTTAAAAGTAAATGTTTATTGGCCTGGAAATACAGGTACCTGAAATAAACTCCCCAAGTTTTTCTAAGTTGGAAAGCTCTCCAAACTCATAAATAGACCTGCAATGATTAGTGATCTGTGCTCCCCGCTGGGAAGCTTTGGAGAATTGGCCTCGTGGAGGTTGTGTGATTGCTTCTCCTGGCTCAAAGTCTGTGCCTTAGTGATATGCCTCACTGTATCCATGTAGGTAGCCAAAGTAGTGATGAGCCTGAATTAAAAAAATAATAATAATAAAAAAAAATTGAGCAAGGCTGTGAGCTGGCAGGGAAATTACAGTTTTGCAAATGCAGGACCCAATCATGCAGCTGGGCTGAAATATTATATGCAGAATGAGGTCATGGATCAGAAAATGGATTTTATTTGGAGGTGGGAGTGGACTGCAAGCCTAAAGCATGATGATGATGAATTTGCTGGAAAATCCTGAGCGATAAATGGTCAGGTTTTACCTCCCCTACGATGAGCGGCACCGTCATCCTCAGAGAAACCGCTGCCAGCACATGGGGCTCCTCGTGGACTCAGACAGACATTGCTCAACACTGTGAGTAACAATGGTGCCATCAGAGCAGCCCAAGAAGGTGAGCATCCCACGGGAAAGGGAGATGGAAAAGAAATCCAGCAAAGCACTGACGTGAGCAGCAGGAAGGGATGTGAGTCGCCAGATTGAACCGGTGAGGCTGCGTCAGGTGGACACTCAATTCTCTGAATAAGGCTTTCCGTTTCTAAGCTCATCCAAACAAGGAAACACAGATACATCAAACCTCAACTTTCCAGTGTGTCCAACAAAAGGCATCAGGAAATTTGCCAGAGGAAGAGTAAGGACAGGACAAACTACTCCTGAGACAGTAGAGCAAACACGCCCCAGCCGTAGCTGTTTTAACACCGCATGCCTCCCACACATTACTCCATAAATCCTCCTTTTCTTCCCTCTCATTTTCTCCAGTTTACAAAAAATCTCATGTTAACAGAAAACGTTGAGTTTAAATTGATCCTCAGCCATCCTTGGCATGTATTACACATGCTCACTCTTTTATGTTTTATAGCTTATGTCATCTTGTATTTATCATTTCAATCGGGCCTTATATTTTTGGCTTGCTGTTACCCCTTATCAGATGATAAAATGTTCCCCACGGAGGGAGAGAATTTTTATGAATTATGATGATAGTATAGAAAATAAATGATTTATTGGCACTACAGTCAGGCTATGCATAGAGCTGTGCTCTTCGAGAGTTCAGAGAATTATAGAGTTCTAGAATAGCCTGGGTTGGAAGGACCTTAAGGATCATCCAGTTCCAAATTCCCCTGCCATGGGCAGGGAGGGTCTACAGGAGAAAGGTGTGTGTGCTGACATTGGTACTCCTAGGGAAGGAAATTCCCTGAGGGCAGAGTGACCATGTGGTGACAAGGACTGTGGTGCTGCCTGGTCAGGCTCTTAGGACAAGATTGTGCTGTCTTGGAGCCTCTGCACAAATTTGTTTGCCCCTTTGTGGCTTGCACTTTCCTGTGTCAGAAGGTGGAGGAGTTTCCAGATGCTTTGAGAACAGCAGGCCATAAATATTTTCAGAGTAGGTAATTAAGATTTGAACAAAAATAAGTCTTTTTAAGTATCTTCTATGCCATTGCCCATATCTGCAAGCCCACAGGTCTCTGGGTACCTGTGTTTTGTAATGATACTGAAGGTTAACTGGTCCAAACTATGTCCTGGTCATTGCCTTCACCCTTCTAATGTTCTCCCACCCAATTCACCCTCTTGACCTACTCCTGAGAGGCTTCCAGCATCCAGCACCAAAGCACATCTCGTACTACCAGAGACACAGCTGGGCTGGCCTCTGCTCTGTGAAAACATGACATAAACACTGACATTGGTCACCATACACATCAAACTCTGCTAATGAACCACTAAAACATTCCAAATGAATAGGTAAACTCACTGTTGAACAGCATATTGCAGCCCTTTCTGCCACACACACAGGACATTATGCACAGAGAGGTTTGTTGTCTTTCATCTCAGCAGCCAATTAAGTAAGAAGAAAAGGTTTAGGTAACGAAAGATGTTTGCTTAACTTAAACTAGAGAAGTAGTTTGCATTGCCAAGAACTGGAGCTACAAAACCAGCCCACAAGCAGCCAGGAGAATGTTCTCCTCAAACAGGTACTCCAAGACAAAAAATAGGTTAATTTTAACTTTTCAGGTAAATCTTGTTAAGTCAGTGAGGGCTCCCAGGCAGCACCAGTGCAAGGCCAGTCACTGCTAGAACCACATCTACCTTTTGGTCTGCTCTTCAAATGGTGGTTTCTCAACTTCGGCATAATAAACAACCAACTCCCAAAGCACACAAAGGGTTTTGTCATTGCCATGGAGCACTCAAGGGGCAATTCCTGGGCAAGCACCGCAGCCAAGGAGGATCCCAACTGCATGACACGACATGGACTTCACTTGTCCATTATCTTGGAACCCCTTGGGTCAGGCCAGCCCAAAGAGTGACCCACCTGTAGGATTTTAAGGCTTATTTTTAAGGGAGAAACTACAGATTTAATAATAAAATCCTAAGCCCCATATGAACAGTAAGGTAAACATTTCCTGGCATACAAGGGAGCATTTATTGAGTTCCTTCTCACCAGAAGTGGCAGCATTTATGACACAATTTAAGTAAAACACATTCAACAGCTCACCTGTGCAACGTGATGACTGTGGGATCCATTTGTTGTGACAGAGCTATGCCCTTCCAACCTCATCAGCTGGGTCATTTTTGGGGTGATTTTATAAAATTTATAGATGAAAAGAACGAAATCTGTGAGGATTGACTTTAAAACAATAATATACTTTTGTTATGCAATATTATACTCCCATTAGCCAATGTTAAAAATTGTTGGCTCTATAGGTAATGGCAACTATATATAGAAAGGCCATTTTATCCTTGAAGAAGTGAAATATATTAAACTTTATGTGATGAGATGTTAGAGTAAGATTTGTTAAGAGAACCTTACTCCACATATGCATGTAAATAGTTTTATGGGGATATCCTGTTGGGGATGATGGGTTCCTTATGAGCAACAGCTCCTGAGCAAAAGGTTCCCTATCCTGTAAATACATAAACGTGAGACACAGCTGGGAAATCTGCCTCGGGGCAAGGCTTCAGGTGAGCAAAATGAGCAGCCAGAGTTTGAGGAGAAGAATCCAAGAAGACCTATCAGTGACTTTGCTGTAATGGCCCAGTAAGAGAAATGGAGGGAAAAAAAAAACAAGGCATAAAGAGAAAGGAAAGGAAAGGAAAGGAAAGGAAAGGAAAGGAAAGGAAAGGAAAGGAAAGGAAAGGAAAGGAAAGGAAAGGAAAGGAAAGGAAAGGAAAGGAAAGGAAAGGAAAGGAAAGGAAAGGAAAGGAAAGGAAAGGAAAGGAAAGGAAAGGAAAGGAAAGGAAAGGAAAGGAAAGGAAAGGAAAGGAAAGGAAAGGAAAGGAAAGGAAAGGAAAGGAAAGGAAAGGAAAGGAAAGAAAGGAAAGGAAAGGAAAGGAAAAAGGAAAGGAGGGAAGAAAAGAAAACCCAGTTTACTGCCTAACTTCTAAAACTGTGTGCAATATTTGAGGCCGAACACATATATGTACATACGTATATATAGCATGGTGGTTATTAGAGATACAACAGAGTTAAGTTTTTCCTTTTCTCTGTCTCTAAAACCTTTTCCCAGGTTAAGCCCAATTCCCATGACCATCATAACCATCCATCTGGCTCTCAGGCTGGACAGTGGGGCTGTGCCTTGTGTTTGGCTGTGAATACCAGAGCACCCAGTGATTTCCTTTTCCATGACATTTCGGAGAAACAAATACTGGATCCGATTCCCATCCAGCCACAAATATGAATCAAAACCCAATACAAAATTGGATGCATGCTGGAAATTTGATAACTTGTGAATATGAATTTACTCCTGTAGTTGCTGGGCTGCTGGTGGAAATCTGGAGCATGCTTGGAATTACAATTTTTGCTGTCCAAAAACGTGCATAGTTTGTTCCCTGTAATCGTGTTTCTGATGAAGTCAAAGACAGAAATCCCACTGCAAGAGCTGGGGAGGAAGGACTTTGTTTTAAAGACATACACTTTATGGAACCTTTCCTACTGGCTGTCCTTTCAGTGTAAAATATGAGTCAGTCTAATCCCTTTCTTCTTCTGTACATTAATAGAGACTTGAAAAAAGAGGTTATGATTTTTATAAATTGGAATGAAGTGGCCTCTGTTTTCTAACACTTGCCAAAGCATATGGGGTCAAACCAAAACAGTCACCCACACCAGCCAGTTACATGTCTTATTTAAACAATAAATTAGTGTCAAAGTTTCCAGTAATTAATTTCTCTACCAATTTACATATTTCATTCCTTTCATTTGATTTTTTTTCTTTCATGTTTTGAAACTGTAACAGAGCTAACATCTATTTAAAGCAACCTCCCCTGCCCAGTGATTGATGTTAGATACAACAATTACAATGCCAGTACTAGGGATAATTCCTTGCAGATGTTGTCAAATTACAGGTTAAATGAGGAAAAAAGTTCCTTTCTTCCGGCCACCCACTCTAGTTCTCCTGAAATAGGTGCATATACTGTATATCCTGTGCTGTAGGTGCAGTAATTCCCCCCTCAGTCACTCATCTGGTTTAAATGACTTCCATTTGCCATTTCAAAGGATGACAGAACACTGTGTTCAGATTGTTTTGCAGGTACCAAAAATGCAGTAACTCTGCTTTGTGTTTTAGCTGGCAAAGAGAAGTGAGCTTGACCTGGCAGTGCTGTGCTGGTTTTCCCTTTAATATAAATAACATTTGCCATTGTGAAGAAAAAAAAGAGAAAAGGGGGGGAAAAAGTGAGGTTAGATTATTTTAACCCTTCCTAAACCTCTCCATTCTCTGAGATAAAACAGGATCCTTGTCTTCATGTTATAATCATAACAGTGTGTATTTCGTGTTGACAGCAGGGAGATTGAGAATGGGTCCTGTCTGGCTCTGTAGTTTGGGGAGAGGTGATGAAACTTCTCCATTATCCAGCCCTTGTAGCAGGAGCTACACAGTGACGTTCCCTGAGTGCAGGGGAGGGAGGGTAATGCACCATGAACAGAATATGGAAAAAATCAAGAACAAATTGAAAAACTGGCTTTGCCTGCCCTTTTGTGTGGCTGATATCGTGCTGTGCTCAGGAGGAGAACAGACTGTGCCTCTCCTGAACTCAGCCACAAAACCTGCAGTGTTGGGACAGCCCAAGGCCATGCTCTGTGGTGGCACATGGTGGGACATACCATGGGGTGTGTGACATCAAGGTGGACAAGGCCACCTGGCACCAGTCGCCCGTTTGTTCCTCGGTGTGTTGGATTTGTGTGGCCAGGTTTTGGTAGCAAGAAACTACAGGGGTGAGAAGTTCCTAGAAGGGGAAGTTGGAGCAGGTTTGCTGGCAGAACTTGTGACCCTGTCAGGGACTTAGACTGGAGCAGTTTCTGAAGGACTGACCCCATGGAAGGGACCCACTCTGGAATAATTCCTGAAGGACTTACCCATGGAGGGACCCACACTGGAGCAGTTCCTGAGGGACTGATCCATGGAAGGGACCCACACTGGAGCAGTTCCTGAAGGAGTGACCCATGGAAGGGACCCACACTGCAGCAGTTCATGCAGAATTGCAGCCCCTGGGAAGGACTTATATTGGAGAAGTTCTTGGAATACTGTCTCCCATGGGAGGGACCCCACACTGGATCAGGGGAGGAGGAATCCAACCCTAAGGAGGAAGGAGCGGCAGAGATAATTTGTGATGAACTGTCCACAGCCCCCATTCCCTGTCCCCTTGCACTACTGAGGGGAGGAGGGAGAGAAAATTGGGAATGAATTAAGCCCAGGAAGTGGGAGGTGTGGGGGGAAAGCATTTTTAAACTTATTTTTTCTTTCTCATCATCTTACTCTGATTTGATTGGTGATAAATTAAACTAATTTCTCCAAGATGAGCCTGCTCTGCCCATACAGCATCTGGTGAGTGAACTCTCCTCGTCCTTATCTTGCCCCATGAATCTTTTATATTTTCTGTCCCCTGCCCAGCTGAGGAGAGCAGTGACAGAGCAGGTTTGGTGGGTTGGTGGGTACCCTTCATCCAGCCAGGGTCAACCCACCATACCTGGGAAGTGGCTCAGTTCCCTCACCTGAAACTAATGGGATGGAAGGAGAGTGGGTGAAAATGCCATCCGTGCCCCGGGGCACAGGCAGCACTGGGCAGCAGACCCCCTCTGCAGGACAATGGCAAAGATACATCCCACTGTTTCCAAGCAGACTCTGGAGCTGCTTCTGCATTCCCAGTGCCAGGTTCTTGCAGGCAGTGCCATGCTCAAGCCCTAAGGCTTGGAATGGGATTTTCATTTTAATTCTCTTCCTACATATGTTGGCCTGCGATCGCTTCTCGCAGCGCACAGGGATGAATTCTGGCCAAAAGAAGGAAAACAAGAACAATTTACAAATAGAAGTTGAAGCAGAGGACAGAAAAGCCAGGCTTTCATACATCACTCTTGGCCAAGGCAGTGGCTTGCTGTGTGGCCTCACTCCACTGCATTTTCCTTCCACGTCTGATTTACAACAGCATGTTGTAACAACAATTGCCAGGTAGGACAGGAAGACAAACCCATAAATACCTGTAATAAATAGGCAGTTCTGTGGCCAAAATAATCAGGAATGATGGAAACACCTTGCCAGTTATTTAGGTGATGGTGAACATCCTCAGTGCCAATTTGTAATATCATCTGTTTTGTAATAAACCCCTCAGAGGCATCTGCACAACTGTGTGCAAGGTAACTGTTGCATGCTATTCCCTAAATGATTATATTCTCTAAATATTCAATAATTATTCCCTCTATTTGATTCAAATCTCCACCTCAGGACTCTTTCTCCTCCTGACCACGCCAAGATATCGCCCCAAAATGAAGAGGCCCCTTTATTTTTAACCTTCTAAGTTTACTGATTTTCTGGAGTGAGCTGCAGGGTGGTTTGTGAGCAGGGAAGGCACGAACATGTGACTTGTATGCTGAGCCTCAGCATCTTGGCTTTCAAGAGAAAAGCACAGCCTGCTGATGAAGTTTGTGGGTTTCCTGTTTGTTGTATGGAGAAAAAGAAAAGCCTGTGGAGTTGGGGTGCCAAGGGGCAGAGTGGGGTGAAAAAGGGAAAAAAATAAGAGAAAAAATTTACTTCTAAAGAATTAAGATGTTCAAGAGTCATTTGCTTCAGGAGTTGAAGAGGTTGCAGTGTCCTAAATGGAATGGAATCAGAGATCCAGCTCTTAGAAGCACAGTCTTAAGGTTTAAACAGTATTTGACCTACAATGCAATGGCCATGGATGCTGCAAACGTGGCTACCAGAAACTAAAGGGTTTTGGGCTGCCCCGAACTGAAGCCAAAGAGCCTTTGCATGTAAGAATGTTTAAGGCTCTCCAGCAGCTTCTGCCCAGCCAAACAGGCAGTTTCTGTAAAAGGATCAAGAGCTTCCTGCCAGCCTCCCTCCCTCTGCTTTCTTTTATTATACACTTTTGCCACATTAAGTGAGTTTAAAACCAAAGGGTTTGCTTTCCTGGTAAAAGAGGGTGGACAGGATTGTGAAACACGAAGGATGTCTAATCCATGACTTTCTGGGGTGTAGGATGTGTAAGGCTGGGTTAAGAATTTGGTCACAGAGTGTGTACTCTCTCCTGTGAACAGACTCTCCCCAACTGGTCATTCTTTAGTGTGTTCTTTAAAAAAAATGTAATTATTAACATGTTACTGATTTTATTCATGATATAAATTAAACACAACCATCCAAAAATGTTACTGTGAGCACATTGCTAACTGAAGACAATCTGCAAACAGCAGTAGTGTAAATATTTCAAGGGTAACTTGAAATTTTGTTCATATACCTTGACAACTTCCAAACCAGTTTGTTGCCACTGCTTTTGCCAAGGAAACTCACCAGTCCACAAAAAGGAAGTGTGCAATGGCCACAAATGTATTATTCACAGTGAGAAAACAATGATTTCTCAGCTGATAGAGGAAATTAATTAATATATGGTGATATTATATCCCAAGAGTACAAACAGGTGGATTTCTGCACTGGACCCAGCTTTGGAGAGAAGCTCAAGCTCTGTCTGTATATTCAATAATGTATTTGCAGCTGTTTGTACAAAGGATGCATTCCATGATATTTTTGTTGGCAGCTGCTCAATATTGATTTTCAATGGCAATAATTTTAAAGCCTTGACTGTGTAAAAATAAACCCCAACCTTCCTCCATGGTGTTAGAATTAAGGAGCCAACACTGTCACGTTAAAGTGTAGCTGTGCACCAATTCTGTGTTTAGATGTAGTCATTTTCTTACATGGATTTGTGGCAGAATTTACATTGCTATCTACAAATACATATCAATAGTTAAAGAGGTTTTATAGCATTTGGACCTTCCCTGTATTATGCAGGTTTAAAGGGCTCTGGAAAATGGATGAACTATCTAAGCTGAGCAACTTTCCACTTGTAAAAATGCTTTTTGAAGGAGAGAGGACTCAGATTTAATACTTAGTCTTGCTTGTTTAAGCACATGCTCCAATGTGGTCGGGTTTTCATCTTTTAGTCCTGACAGAACAATGCAGGCTCCTCCAAGCCAATGCTAAATGAAAAGATGACAGACATATCTTATTAGGGAAGATAATTTAAGTAGTACTTATTTTTAATGCTTCACTTAAGCAATACCATTTTATGTCTTCACATACACACAAAACTCTTCCCTTTCTGTTGTTGATTTATATTACAGCTTGCACCGCAAAGATTCATAGAAAAATAAGATTTTGAGATGATTTAAGTCCCTAACATGCTGTAAGAGCTCTATTATATATCCCCCAAACACGGTGTGATGGATCCTATTTTTATGCTGGGCTTCCCTCTTCACAAGCATAATTTCCATTTGCCAGATAGCAACTCAGATAAAAGCTCTAAAATGAAAATAAACTCATATACAAAATCCTTTGAAAAGGATAATTTATCTTATGGAATAGTTGGGAACCTGGAGAATAATCTGTGAGTGATACAAATAATAGAAAATTTCCTAAATAACTTTTGCTCCTGGGAAGTTTCCATGCAAGTAATTCACAAAATATGACTTTCTTCATTGGAGAGGTTATAAAAATTTGTTTGTTGGAGGTAGGGAATGAAATGTAATTAAAGGCTAAATTCAAGCTCACGTTTAATTTTCACTCAAAAAATATGTGTGATTTGGATATAACTCACCTAGACACTTCCTTTTTTTTTCTTTTTTTTAAGGCATTGCACATTGTCAGCAAATGAGATTATCCAATAGCAGAAGTACATCTGGCTGAGCTGACTATGCCAGGTAACCTTAAATAGAAACTCTGCAGCACTTAACTGTGTTGCAACACTGGGCTTTGCTGGTAATACTTATCAAAAGTTCCCCTTTGTAGCATTTCTATAAAAAAATAAAAAGGGAAGAGGTGAAATGAAAACATAAAGCTTGTTGGGGTTTTCTGTGTTTATGAAAAAAAAAATCCCTTTGCAGTTGGAAATGCTTACAAAGGCATATAAAAATACAGCAACTCCAGTTATTTTTAACTGCATATGGTCTACATAAAGTGAATCTATAGATCATGGAAGGTATAATGAAGGCAAGTTAAAGAGCCCAACAATTCAAGTACTTTAGCTAATCTTGACTTTATAATGTCTTCAGGTAGTACTTCAACATTCAAAGGACAAACAAAACAAATTTTCTCCATTATTGGTCATTTAAAAAATATTAATTTGTTCCCTTGTTAATTATTTTAATCACAAGAGTGAGATGCTCATCTCAGATCTGTTGCACACATGATCTTACATCAGTTCTGACTTTTATTTGCACAGAAGCTGATTTGATGAGACATAATGTGGGTATTTGCACTGTCTGCTACGTTTTAGATCAAAACCAAGTTCTGGATCCTCAGTTCCTTACAAATCACTTTTAAAATGAGACAAAGCATTTGGTTCTGGGGCTGAGCACTCAACAAAACCCTCCTCTCCCCAAAGGCAAATACTACACAAAAATAAATTAACCCCCAAATTTTGCTGGTCAGCTATTCTGAATATATAAATAGGAGATTTCATATGAAGAGAACTGACCTGAAACTTTGACTCTAATCTTTGACAAGTCTTGAGAATACCTTTTTTTTTTTTTGGTCCTTTCTCAAGTGAGTTTTAGCTTCATTCTGTCTTCATTATATCAGCAAGGTAAGGCATAAAACAAGCTGCTATACAATATGAATAAAAATGGCAGAATCTCACCCGAGTGAATTTCCACAGGGAAAAAAAAGGACTTGGAAAAGACAGTGCACCAAGAAAGCATGTTGGAACAGATGTGCCATCACATGCCCATAATTCATTTGGAAACAAAACCATTACTCCACATTTTTAATGTCAATTGTGTATTTTGAACTGTTACATCAACTACATGAATTTTCAACTTGGGACAAATGCATCAAGCCAGAGAGAGACATCTATTCAGGAATCTCCTTTTGCAAGATTCACTTTGTTACAGAGAACTTACACTCTTTGAACACAGAAGAATTATATTTTTGGCACATGAATTTAGTGTTGTGAGGTTAAACCCTCCTAACAGTTGCCTGCATTGGTGCATCTTGGGGTTTTTTAACCTTAGATACCTTAACCTGAAGCTTACTGTGAGTTGTGTAAACTGGAACTATGATCTTTACTCATTTTTCCAGTTATTTCCCCTTCAAATATTCCCTTTTCTCTGATCCCTAAGCCTAAGACTAAAAATATGCTTGTATAGAAATAGTAGCAATAACGACCTTGGCTTGTGCTTTGGCCTGTCACGTCCCAGGTGGCACCAAAGAACTTCAGTTAAGGTGAGCTGAAGGGCATCTCTGCTTTCTGGAAGAGTTCAATAAGTTTTGCTAGAGCCACACAGAAGTGGCAGAGACCACAAAGTGCAGCACACCCCCTCTCAAAGTACAGAGTATTGATCAAAGTTTTGCTGCCTGAAAACTCCAATAAATTCCTGGTACAGCTTCTTCTTGGTGCTCTGACAGATTCCTTTCCAGCACATGGTAATGGAGAGGTGAGTGCACAATTCCCACAGAATCCAGGTGAAACCCGGGAACTGAGCTTGGCTGGGCATTGCCCTGCACAGCACATTCCATGGTGTGATGGCTCAGAGCAGTCACAGGATCACAGAACCATTAGGGTTGGAAAAGGCCTCTAAGATTGAGTCCAACTGTTCCCCCAGCACTGCCAAACCCACCACTAAACCATGTCCTCAAGTGGCACATCCACACAGCTTTTAAGTTGCTCCAGGGCTGAGGACTCCACTACTGCCCTAGAAAGGCTGTTCCAATGCCTGACCACCCTTTTGGTGAAGAAATTTTTCTTAATAATCAGTGTAAACCTCCCCTGGCACAGCTTGAAGCCATTTCCTCTTGTCCTGTCCCTTGTTCCCTGGGAGCAGAGCCTGACCCCTCCCGGCTCCCTCCTCCTGCCAGGGAGTTGTAGAGAGTGAGAAGGTCCCCCTGAGCAACCTTTTCTCCAGGCTGAGCACCCTCAGCTGCTCCTCACAGGATTTGTGCTCCAGACCCTTCCCCAGCTCCCATTCCCACTCTCTGGACATGCTCCAATGTCTCTCACTGAGGGCCCCAAATCTGAGCCCAGTATTTAACTTTACAGAGCAGTCAACTAAGCCTAACTTAGTGACCACATTCAGAAGAGGTGGCATCTTATGACTGTAAATTTGGGAATGGCCAGCACTAGCATTAGCAAACCTGGGCTACTGCTAACCCTTTGTGGACTGGGAACGTACCCACAGCTGGAGGATGTCTCTTCACTCAGGTGTGTTTCCTGCTATACAATCAGCCTGGTTGCAGGGCCATGACATGTTAAGTCCATCTGAACTGGACATTCCTCCTGGTTTATGAGCCTGAAAGGATTCTGACAGCTAAATGAGAAGAAATTTCAATAGATCTGAGCATGTCCTGCAGCACAGGTCGATGCTTTCCTCAAGCTTCTCCATTCACCTCTTATATGCTTTAAATCACAAACCACATTTTGCAAACTATGGGCCCGGTGGTTTTGGAATTGCTGCAGTGATCCCACAGCCTGAAATTGGATGTAACATGGACTGAGCAGCTGAACTTGGTTTCCATATGGAAATAGGTAATATGGCTAAATTTCCATGAAATACTTCTGCCTCAATGCAGACTTTTCCATGGGTGACAGTGACAGAAACCTGACAACAACAGTGTAACACATGAGTCACAGAAGGGGGAAAATCTGACCACAGAAACTGTGCAAAGTTATTTCTGTGTGAAAGAAAGGCACTGAATACCTACTGGCTCTGCAGGGGAGGAGTAGGAAGGATCTTGGCCTCCAAAATCTGGTCCACAGGACTACCACACAGTCAACCAGGTGCATTTCAGATTTCTCCACCTTAGATGGGGCTCTGAGTCACTCTGGCTTGGTGCTGCATCTGTGCCTGCACAGGCTCTGGGTGCTTTGAGGCTCTATCTGTTCCTCTCTTCCAGGCAGGGATCATGAAATCAGAACTATCAGGTAGGATATAAAGTGGGGGAGGATGAAGCTGAGTCACAGCAGAACTGATAAAACCCACTGGCTGCTGGATCCAGGGGAAACAGGGGCAGATAAGGGGAAGAAAATCTTAACTCATGCTTTCCCCCCTTCCATAACTCACCATCCAGACCTTTGTCTACCACAGCAGCCAAAAAAAAAAAAAAGGCAAGAACGACACTGAGACTTGGATGGTCCCTGGGCTACCTGGTGGGTCTCCTGGGGTGAGTCTTCAGCTCATCAACCTCTTCATTACACAGGAGCTGCCAAGAGCAGCAATCTGCAGAGGGCCTGGCGAGGACAACCTCAGAGACCCTGGGGAGAGTTCTCAGACCTCCTGGGTATCACTGACCACCCTTGAAACAACCCACCTCCATGGGTAAAGTATCAGGTAGTGAAGGTCAACTTCTGTCCTGGGGTGTTTTCTCCTTCCAGAGGCGAGCAGAGCTATAATCCCCATCTTCTGTGACCTCACCAGTTAATTTGTTAATTGTCAGTCTCCAAACAGATTGTTCTTCCATCCTGAACTATCTGCTGACCTTCCATATCCCCTTTTTCCTCCATCCTTTGCTTGTGAAGGACCACAAAGCACTGCCCTCTGGGGCTTGCTCTGTTTTACCCCTCTCACTACTATATATACTCAAGGCTGGCAGAATTATTTCAGTGAATAGGAGCCAACATGTTTAAAAATTATAAACTAAATCTAACTTTTAAAGGGAAAAAATGGATCCCATAGAAATCCAGATGACTGGCCAGATTTTTGACCCAGTTTTTTTAAACAACAACTAACCAAAGACTGAAACCAGACCTGGAAAATATATTTTTCCTCTCTGAGTTCTGAAAAACCCTGATCTGTGTGTTTTGTCATGGTTTCTGATTTTTCTGTGCTTCTGCATTCACATGTGTGAGTGAAGTGCTGAGTCACAAGAATGTTTTCCATCTCAGTTTTGAGCCTCTGTGAAGTTCTTAACTCTAAAATCATCTTCATACAAAACATCTGCATATTTGGGTACTTCTCTGAGCTCACTTTGGCATTCAGGTTTCTGGAGAGCAACTCAGGACAGCAAAGTTCTTCAGGATTTACATGAGCTGACCCCACCTTCCCGAAGGGCAGAGCAGCACTGAGGTGCAGCTCCTGCTCCATCCCTGCTGCCACTCACTGTAGGATCAGTGAAGGAGAAGGCCCAGAGCGGTGGCTGATCCCATTCCACAACCTTGGGCAGGGAGGCAGCCAAGTGTAAGCAAACTAAACCCTTCAACTCTAAATATCCTTGCTTCTCTTTTTCCTTTTCCCAAAATCTTATCATGTGAGCGCAACGTAGTTTCTTGGTTTAATAAGAATAATAATGGCTCAGGACGCAGGAAAATGACTCACATGGAGCTAGTCCAGCTTGCCTAGTTGGTTCTAGTCAGGTCATGATGAATCAGATGACCCTTATCTTAGTTTAAGACTATGAATAAAAACCTCTCCCCTCTACACACCAGCCAATTTTTCTAACATTACACAGTGTAGCTCCTTCCCCTCGCACATTTCTGAACTCTTCAGGTCTGCCTATTACCTTCTCTGAAAAACACATCCCTTCTCAGCTCACCTCTGAGTAATTCCTCTTCTATTCTCTCTAATTTCCCCTTTCTTACACCTTTTCCCCCTCTCTTTGCCCTGTCTGAACCTCAGTTTTATTGCTCTTCCAGCACTGCCTTGTGCTTTCTTGTGTGCTGTTACTCATGACCTACATCCCACCCAAGCCAAAATTGCTCTATGGATTTGTACCTTGGGCCCTTGAGAGATTTCAGCTGTATCTGAAACCAAAGCAGAAAATAGACCCTTTCTTAATTTTTTATCACATTTATAATATAAACCATGGCAAACACTTTCCAAACCAGGGATGCAAAACTGCTTTTCCTTCTCTGACTAGACAGTTCATAAAGGTTTGGGTTCAAAACTGCAGTTTTTCTCCACTTCTAGCTGTAATAAAAAGAACAAATCAAATAATAAACCCCACATTTGTGACCTTTCTATTCCCTTGGTAGTGCCTTTGTGGAGACCCTGGCCTACATTATGATGAAAGTAGTGACTGAAAAAAAGAGATGAAAGGAAAAATAAAATTATTATTGTTATGTGAAAGAGAAGTCATCACAGATCTGGCTCCAGAGCAAGAGCCAACCCAGCTCAGCTTGAAAAAGATGTTCCCGTAACAAGGGAAGAGTTTTTGTTTCACATTTCTGCCTTTTTCTGCTCCGAGACTGAGGAAAACAAGGAAACTGCAAAAGAACAATTAACCTGTGTTACACTTGAGTAAACTAAGATTAAGTGGCAAAAAACCAGTGTGAACTCCAGAAAGGATTACACAAGTTTACGGATGATCAGCCGAAAAATTCAGTCATCCCCCGACGGCCGCAAACTCAGAAAGTCCCTAAAACACAAGTTACTAAAGCCAGTAAGGCAGACCAGAGTCCTATTCTTACACAGCTTCCCGAACTGGCCACTGCTGGAGACAGGGGACTGGGCTAGAGGGAATTTTGGTTTGGCCCAGGACAGCCTTTCTGGCATTAGCAGTTGAAGATGACTCGCTAATCTTTAATAAGAGCAGTCTGAAAGCCACACAGTGCCCACTCCTCTGCCTTAACCTCTCCCCTGCACCCTCACACCCTCTGCCACAGTTCTGCAAAGCTGCCTGAAACACAGGGAGAAAATTACTGTTGCAATATTCCCAAGTGGAAAAAGAGGGGAAAGGAGTCCCACACCGTAGATTCGTTAAGGTTGGGAAAGATATCCAAGATTATGTAACATAATTGCGCCTTCCAGTACCTAAAGGGAGCACACAAGAAAGCTGGAGAGAGACTGTTTGCAGGGGCCTGGAGAGACAAGACAAGGGGGAGTGGCTTCAAACTGACAGACAGGAAGTTTACATGGATGTTAGGAAGGAATTCTTCCCTGCAAGAGTGGGGAGGGCCTGGCACAGGTTGTCCAGAGAAGCTGTGGCTGCCCCACCCCTGAAAGTGTCCAAAGCCAGGTGGGACACAGCTTGGAGCATCCTGGGATAGTGGAAGTTGTCAAAATGAGCTTTCAGATCCCTTCCAAACAAACCATTCTATGATTTTATGATCATCAAGTCCAACTTTTGACCCTGTTTTCCAGCCTCCTCCCCTTGCATTCATAGTTTTTTGGATTTGATGGGTCTGGGCTGGGTAAAGCCCGGGCAGTGCACGATCATTCTCACTTGAAATGGGTGAGCCCTTGCTGCTCTTACTGTCAGGGGTGTTTTTTGCAACCAGCACCCCCAGGGTTCCCATCTCTCTGCCCTCAAAGCAGGTTTTTCAGAGCCATTCCTGAGCTGCTGGTGCACACACTGCACACCCGAGCGAAGAGCGAGCACGTAGATTTTTGTTCCTCTAATTACAGTCTATCCCTCTACCTGCAGCCAGGGATGAGAACACAACAGCTTTCCCCTTTTCTCTGCTGAGCCTCCAATTTTCTGCTGTTCAAAATTGCGGGGAGCAGATGATCGAGTTGCAACTCCACCAGTGTGAAACTGCCATTGCATCACCAGCTTGCAGACACTGTTACAAAACTGAGGCAAGACGAGGCTCTGGGAGGTTCATAAATGTTTCAACATAACCTGAAGAGAGTTCTGAGAAAGCCTGGTCTAAATCTGGAGATTTCTGGATTTGGCTACGTACGGCTTGAAAGTCAGTCTTGTCAACCCTGAGCACAGAAAACCTTGTCAGCCTTTAGTTGACATGCACTGGAGGTTTTGTATTGAAGATCTTTGCTGTATTTTTAGGTTCATTCAGTCAGAATCAAAAGACAGCTTAGGGGAAACAAGGCTGCATATAGAGAGTACAAAACCAGTGGAAAAAAAAGAAAAAAGTATAAAATACACTTGCATGAAGCCCCTGTGAACACAAACTGCAAGCCATGGTTTGCTGAGTTTAAATCCAACTGTAGTTACTAGTTATCTGCTGTTCTGATAAATATTCATGTATCATATGTTCATATCTGACTGCAGGAAAAGAAAAAGGATTCAGAGAGCTTTGTCTGCACTATGAGCTTTTTATCTGTGCTTTAGTAACCTTCTTATACCTTAGTAAATAAGAACATTTCTCTGTTCAGACTTTAACACTTTTATTATCCTTGCAGATTCAGCAAACCTTTGTTCTAAAATGCTTTGTGCCCATTAGGGATTTTGATTATAGATTACACCACCATTTGATTTTTTTTATTCTTTTTTTTTTTCTCATGGGCAGTATATTCTTCTTTCATTGAGCAATATTCAGAAACTTGGAAATCTAACCTGTGTTTTAGTCTCAGGACAGGCACATTCTTATGGTAAAAACCTCCCCAATTGCACTTGGGATGTATTCAACTCTTGTATGGTTGATACTTGGCCAGGTTAATTATGCAATCACCCCAAGTAGGAGAGGACAGCAGGATACACGAGCATTTTTCAAAGACTTGTTTTCAGCACAGAGACAGTTTTCTGGAATGTAATAAAGAAAATGGAGAATGCCTGTGATTTACAGCAAACTGGCACTCCGAAAATGCAAGGATTTAAAAGATCAACAAGGCCAAATTTGCAGTCTTTGAGGGAATGATTACAGCATGTGGCTACATACCCAAGTTTAATCAAGCCACCTTGGGTACCAGCAGCAGAATAACTGGGTTTCAGGGTGAGATGTGCAGCCTGCTTGGGACTCTGGGTGTCTTCTCAGGCAGATGACCTGAACCAAAGTTCATGCTGATGTGGCTCCACAGACCTTGGCACACCTGGAAGCTGAATTAAAGCCAGCTTGGTTGGGGTTACAGACACTGTGATGGCTTGTGGAGAAGAGGATTGGGTTTCTTACACCCACCAGCCACACCATCGTGCAGATGGGGACATGTGGGGTCAACAGGGGGCTTGTCCTTGGCATCCTGTGTGTGCAACAGCAAGAACAACATCACAGAGTCACAAAATTATCCTGAGCTGGAAGAGACCCACCAGGATCATCGAGTCTTGCCATCGTGTGGAGTCCTTTAGTTTGGATGAGGCTGCCATGGGAAATGAAAACAGCCCAATGCAAACAATGTGCCAGCTCTCAGTATTTAAAAGATTGGCTTTAAAATCGCAGCAGTTCAAGAGGCAAGAACTGTGTTGGGTTTAATTGTTCTGCTCTATAACAGGGTTCATGATTTTAAGCTTTTCCTTAGTAAACACATGGGCTGGAAAAATACTTCATAAAGAACTACATATTCAGAATAACAATCTTACTCCAACCATAGGGGCTTTAGGGAAAACAGTAAATATCACAAAACTTGTGCTGAAATTGCCGAAATTGCCAATGCTTAAAAAAACCTCCTCAAATTTGGCTTAAATTATGAACTATTTAATAGCTAAATCCTGCACTGTCAAACTAGCTGGTGATTCTGGATTCCTCTGAACAAACTACAGACACCTCAAAAAATCCTGATTTCTCAGAGGGCGTGTGCTCAGTTACAACAATTATGAAAAGAATGCAACAGATTTGATTCAACATTAGCCAAAAAGGTTTGGAAATTATTTTTTTCCTGAACTCCAAGATGTCTTTAGAGATTCTTACAAGTGGAAAAAAGAAAACAAAACCAAAACATAAAACAAAGAAAAAAAACCCAACCAACAAACCCAGAGTAGGAATGAGCAGCTTTAAATGCGTGTTTTAACATTTCCCACGGCCCATGTATACAATGCAGGCTTCTCTCTTTCCCCTTCCCTTCACCGTCTCTGCTGGTCAGAAGATAAAGCCATCCTTGTCATCTTCTACTAATACTAAGGAAGGCAGCAAGAAATGAAAAATCAAGTCCCTGTCATATCCCATCGAGCACGCTGGCTAGAGACGGATGTCTCGCCCCCATTTCCAATCTGAACCAAAAGATTCGAAGCCAAGAAAGCAGCTGGCACAATAAAAACAGTCAAAGCTCTAGCTGGCACCTCACGCTGACAATGACTAGCCAAATCTCCATGGGGAAAAATGCCAATATAGATTTCTGTGACAAAAACAACAAAATAGATTTTTGTCAATGTACATAGATTTGACAGGAAGTCAGACAAATCTATCAATAATGAGTGACATATATCTGCAATATTCCCAAACAAAATGGTGCCTTCGAAGACAAACTGAGAAAATCACTAATTGTGTTACGTGTGGCACACGTTCATCTGGACTTTTTGATCACAACACTGTAATTCATTAATGCAGGTTGTGCTGCAGTTATGCTGGGAAGAACTGACCAGATACACCAGCATATTTCTAAGTGCTTCTAAAACATCCTCCAAAACACTATTATTTCAGAAAGGGATAAATTACTTCTGAAGATCTTGCAGTAACAATCAAGCCTTTATGAGGTGGAAACCTGGATTTCCAACTCTGACATAAACTTTTTTAACCAGTATCTTTAAAACTTAGAAATTAGACACAATATTAAAATGTAAATACTGAAGAGTGGTTGTATAGTCTTTTTCTTGTTAAATAGTGTGTTGCACTATACAACAAATATATTGCTAGTGCTCTGCTATCACCAAATAAAACTTGCAAGAAATGACCATTTATTTCCCTGCCAGATGCCTACTGTGCTGCATCCACATGGAGCCCATGAGAACCAAGTGGCTCTGCCTCTGGAAAGACCTCAGCTCTGTTAAAACTTCAACTAAGGAAACAAAAAAGAAAGTATTTAAGAAATTACATAGTTGATAAACTGAATTTTATAATGTTTGTGTGTTATAAGCCAAGCCTCTTACCACACATAGCTTGGTGCTCATGGTGGTGAATTAGGTAACAGATCTACCACTACAAATACTTTTGCCCAACCTTTGGCCAAACTTGGGACAGGTTCTAACAGAGCTAAAATGACATGATTGGGTTCAGAAGCCCCAGGGAATTGTTTAAAGTGAGTGTCTAGCAAGACAGCTCTGCTAACAGATGGCAAGACCCAGATAGAAAATGCTTTTTAAGTGAAAAGTCAGAAACTCAGGAAAAAAAAATGTCTTACTCATACAAATCCTATAGAGGTTTCAAAAACATCTGAAGGAGTTGTCATACATAAATGAAGTAGATGAGCCAAAGGCGTCTTTCCTTGGGAGGAAGTGTATCAAACACTCTGCTCTGCTTTACCAAGAGGTGTGCACTGCCCTCAATTTCAGCATAAATTATAGAATCATAGAATGGATTGGGTTGGAAAAGACCTCCCAGATCATCAAGTCCAACCCTTGGACCAACTCCAGTCCCTTTACCAGATCATGGCACTCAGTGCCACGGCCAAGCTCAGCTGAAAAACCTCCAGGGATGGGGAATCCACCCCCTCTCTGGGCAGCCCATTCCAATGCCTGAGCACTCTCTCTGCAAAGAATTTTTTTCTGATCTCCAACTTCAATTTCCCCTGGCAGAGCTTGAGTCCATCGTGCCCCCTTGTCCTATTGCTGAGTGCCTGGGAGAAGAGACCAACCCCCAGCTGGCCAGAACTTCCCTTCAGGTATAACAGCATGAAAGCTGTAAGAGCCACTAAGTCTCAGACATTTCTTATAACAATTAAAAAGCTCCAATGATTTGGGAAGTCCCTTTTCATAGCCAATTCACTGACTGATGGAGAAGACCATCTTCCATTCTTGTATCCTAAAAGTTCCCAAGTCAACAACTAAACCATGGGCAGAGAAGTTTGAAGAGGCTCTCTGAAATCTACAGCTCTTCTGTAATAATTTATTAATACAGAACATTCCTTTGATAGTCATGATCTTGACAGTCTGAACGTATTTGGTAAATGTAATAGGGAACAATAAGTAATAAAACCAAGAGGAGGAGGATGCAACACAACCACCATGCAGAAAATACTTTTGGAGAAATTAAGACCTACTGGCTGAGCCATTTCAAGCCAAGTCTACATTTTGATACAGTGCAAGCAAAGAGCCAAGGAAAAGAAGAGATTTTCCAAGGTTCCAAGGGTCTGGATGGTGGGTGGGAATCTTCAAAATCTACACAGAATTCCTTCAAAAATATGTTTTGGACCATCCTTTTCTCTTAGCATTTCACCTCTCCAATTTTCTATTTTTTTTTTTTAAATTTTAAGGGGCTTTATCAAAAATATATTATTCTGTAGTTTTCAATCCACTCAGTTCTGTAAGGTAATTTCCTCTTCAAAATGAAAAACTGAAAAGAAGTAGGTAATGCTTTAATTTGTTATTAGGAGTAATTACTGTCTGGCCTCGAGGGGTTGCTTGTACGTTGGTTTTAACAAGAAACACATTTAACATATATTTATCTTTGTAAATTGTCCTGAATGATCAGCAAATACCTAATCATCTGCAAAAAGCTGTTCAAAACATCCTTACCCTGATAAAGGAAATCACAACCTACAAGACCAAAGAAGCTGAAGTGGTGGTTTAAACCATGATGGGCATTTTCAAGAAGGTAAGAAATAGGTATTTTCATGTATTTTCTTTGAATCTTTGGTTAGGAACACATCAGGGCAGATTTATTATGTTCTTCCCATGGCAAGACTCTGCATCTGAAGACCCCAAAAGTACTTGAGGAAAGGCAAGTCCATGTGTGGAACCAACCCAGGCAAAACACAAACCATTAGTCTGGATATTAATCTGAATTCAGGGCAGGATTGGACCTTACATGAGGTTCAAGAATGCTGCAGATGAGCAAAGCACCAGAAATGCAGAGAAAATCCCAATACCTAAAGAGTGAGGGGACCACTCTGACTTTTTTGTTTTACAAACAATTGCAAATTGTATTTCTTATTTATTGAGGGCCCTGTGACATGTTGAGAGATAAAAACAAACTAAAACTGGACCTCTCAGCTTTGCTTTGATACATGAAAACAGACGTGTGTGTCACATCATTCCTCTGCCCTGCTTCGTCTGCTCATGTGAGCAGACAGGGGATGGAAAAACACAGTAATTTTCCTCTCTGGGGACTGCATAGCTCAAGGGATTGGTAATAGGACACAAACCTTTCAGCCCTAAATCAATTACTCAGAATTGACTCAGGTTGTTTAGGAGCGAGTTTGTTTGGCTGCATAAAATACAGAAAATATATTCATTCTTACAATGAGTGTTAGTTTTTACTCAGACCAGAACCAGAGAGGTGGAAAGGCACCTTCCCACCTTTTCCTACTTTGGGAGTCTAATGAAACCAAAATCAAGAAACAAAATATGGAAGCAATCATCATAGTTTGTATATAATAGGTAAGAATTCTCACACTCTGGACAAAACACTCTCCAAAGTTGCTTTACAACATTTCTGAAGTTCAACTTCACTCAAGGTCTGAGACTACAAAACCCCTCAGACAAGCAGGTTTAGGGGGTTGTGCTAAGAAAATGTCAGCAAATCTGCTTCCAAGGCATTCTGCTAATTAGGAACTGGTGTTTCTTTTGCTATAACAAAAAGTAAATATAATTTTACACAAACAGGACTTTACCTTTCATGAGGCTTAAGAGATTCCTTAACTCCATGGTCATTCATACAAGCCTTATAATGAGCCAATAAATATCCAAGTGCAGGTACTATTCAAGCTTCAAATAATCACCAACTCCATGATGCTGAGCTGACCATGGATGCAGAGTAGGAGTATAAAGGGACTGAATACTTGAAGGCAAATGCCCCCATGAGAGTTACCAACAAATACCAGGCATTTCTTTATACATGATTTTGTTTTTTCTCTTTCCAGACCCAGAGAGTGACCAGGAAGCATTAAGGCATGTGAAAATGTGTAAAACAAACACAAAAAGTTTCCAAAACTTTCATAAGCCTCAGAAAAGTTTATGTTTGGCTTGAGGAATGCAGGGGGGGGGGGGGAAATTAAGAAAAGAAAGAAGAGAGAAAAACCATTTTTGGTTCTTATTTTGTCTAAAGTGGTTCAACCATCCCCAGTTAATCCTCAGGATTTTGCTCTGTGTGGACACTTGGTAGCCAGGGGTTTTCATCTCAAGAGTGGATGTTCACAAAACAAAGATAACAAAATAAAAAATAACAAACCCAAGCACCAAAGGGGAAGAAAACCAACAAACCAACAGCAAAACTCCACTTTGTATTATTTTTTTGGTGTATTCAAGTCACACAGAACAGCAAAGCGAGATTTCTTCCTATTTCTATGGATTTATTCCATGCTCAAGACCCCAGATTTTCCTTCAAAATGGGATTATTTCAGAGTTTGGTCTGCAGGGGAGCACTGTGGGCAGAAGCAAAGGTGTCTGGGACAAGATTCATGGGAATGGGGGCAGGTGGATAAGGGTGATGACAGAGCAATGCTGATTTTCTCCCTCAGCAGGGGAGAGCAGACACCTGAAATCCAGATCAGCCCCTGGGCCCAGAGTCTGCTTTATCACAGAATTATTAAATTCTGCCTATCAGAATGCAGACAGAGCCTATTAAATATCTGTATCACTCATAAAACTGCATGAGTGACCAGAAACAATATATATTTTTTTTAGTTGGACAGATAAAAAGATGTTTTTTGCAGAAAGTCCAGACACTACTTCCAATTTTTTTTTTAAATAAAGCCATAAGTGTACAGGCACATGCAGACAATGGCAGCAGATTTGTTGGATAAAATATATTTAATACTTTTAAAATCTGTGTCTTGCTTCCCTGTTTTTGAAGGTGGGTCTGTACAGCCAGGAAAAAAAAAATCAGCCCTAAATTAGTTCAGCAGCAAAAGCAGAGAAAATTGGTGTGAAGGGTTTCAGGAGCAAGTTGGTGGCTGGGCCCAGTTCAAGAGATGAAACTTGAATATGGAATGGCATCACAACTAAATGGATGCAGGTGAGATGTCCAGGGAGGGACAGAGGTGATGTGCAGGTGAAACCTCTGCATAGGGATGATCTGCTTGGATGAAGGAAGTTGGGCAGCAGTGACAGTGAGGCAATTTATTAACAGATATTGAAAGAGCTGGGAATGATCTTAAAAATCTTTTCCACCCAACTCAAACTTTTCCAGAGCCTTTCACAATGCTGCTTTTATAAAAACCATAAAGACTCTACAGTGGGGCAAGGGCTCCCATAAACAATTTAGGGAGAAACCTCTGGTGAGTTTGCAGCACACTTGGGGTCACTCTTGGATACCTCAAAAAATCAAAGAGGAAATTCCAGAAAGGTGGAGGTATTAAAAGAGCAGGAATCATAGTTTGGGAGAGGTGATAGTTGGTCAGCACCCTGTCATTTCCACAGTCAGGGATCCTTTCCAGCTCTGAGGCAGGGGCTGAGGAAGTTCTGAGAAGTCCAGAGTTCAAGAAATATTTGAACAACTTTTTCAAGCACGTGGGGGGATCCTTGGGGTTGCAGAGCCAGGAGTTGGACTTTGATGATCCTTGTGGGTCCCTTCCAGCTCATGATATTCTCTATGATTCTCAGTGTGGCACCACTGCAGAGGAACAACCACTGACTCACTCTCTGCTGCCCACATTTCCAGGCCCATTTCAGAGCTCTACCCTGTCCTCTGGCACCGTGGCCATGCACTGCCAATGCCATCCCCCCTCCAAACCAGCTGCTGGCCACATGAACTCACGTGTGGCAAGCATTTTGGAGGATTTATGGTGAGGTTTGCTTGCACACGACGGCACTTGCCTGAGCTGCAGGAATGACATTCCAAGCTTTTATTTATTTCTTTATTTGCCAGACCCTTAAGGTTCTACCTCTGTAGCTTTTTGGCACATGAATTTATGGCACTGTCTAAAACTCTAATGCTTTTCTTTGAATATACTTGTGGACGTTTCTGATCTCACTCTAATTGGCCATGCTTTAGGCTCACATAAAATATTAACATCTTAGCCAATGAAAGTCAGTGCCCAAAGCTCAGATGGTTCTAAAATTAATATAACCTTGTTTCTTGCTCACAGAAGCCACAAAAGATCAATTCCAGAATAATTTTTTTCCAGTGTCTGATAGCTCATTTTATCTGGGCAAAACATGCCTTTTTCATGACCTTCTGGACATGCTGTGATGCACATCTATGGCTTGTAGAGTTGAAATAAGGACAGAGTGAAGCTTTTGATATAAAGATTATTCAGGGAGAGTTTGATTATTCCTCCAGTTGACTTATTCTTAGGTACACATACCTAACGATTTTTCCATCTCAGAAATCAAGAAGTCTATTATTATTTTAAAAGTTAAATAATGTTGTTGTAAGACTTGTTTATTAGTTTGGTTTCCCTCAGCAAGGGTATTTATACTCCAGCACTGTCTGGGTGTGTTCGGCCTTGAGAAGAAACTGAGAGAAGACATCATCAATGTCCATCAGGACATTGCAGGGAGGTGCCAGGGGAGGGACCAGGCTCTGCTCAGGAGTGCCCAGAAACAGGACAAGAGGAACAGGCAGAAACTCATGCACAGAAAGTTTCACCTTAACATGAGGAAGAACTTCTTTGCTGTGCAGTGACCACGCAATGGAACAGATTGCCCTGAGAGGGTGTGGAGTCTCCCTCACTGGGAATATTCCAGAGCTGTCTGGACACAGTCCTGTGCCATGTGCTCTGGGATGGGCCTGCTGGAGCAGGAAGGTGGGACCAGGTGACTCAGTGTGGTCTCTTCCAGCCTGACCCATCCTGTTATTCCCATCACCCCACAACAAAACCACATACAAGGGAAGGTAAAGGAACTCCCATTTATGAAGCACCTACAGCTTCCTAACACTGTCTGACAAGCAGAGGAATAAAATTGAGCAGGATGACCATGTGTGGCAGAGCTGCCCCAGGAGCTCAGCCAGATCACTGGGCAATGAGATTTGGCTCGGTTTGGGATGGATTCAACACCAGAACTGGGATGCAGTGAGGGACATCAGAGAGGTGAGGGCTGTACAAAGTTGTGCAGCTCCATTCTGCCTCAGTTATACAAAATTTTGCCTTTACTGCTTTCATACTTTTTCAAAGAGGTAAAATCAATGCACCATTTCTAAACAGAAATACTATAAACTAGGTTTGATATCAAGGCCAGGTTGGATGGGACTTCAAGCAAACCTGGTCTAGTGGAAGGTGTTGATATGAGATAGTTCTGAAAGCTCCTTCCAACCCAAATGACTCTGGGAATGTATGATTTGCTTTCACTGAAATTAGCCTTTTTTTTTTATTTTCTGCAGTAGTGGGAATAAACAACTTGTAGATTGTGGTGGATTTCTCCATAACACGCTCTGATTCAGAGCAGAATCCAACCAATTTCAACATTCAAAGAGTTAAAAGGGAGTTTTGCCACATGAAACCCACCACCAGTTCCTGGAGCAACCACACTGAAGACAGAGCTAGAAGAGGTTGGGCAGTGTCTTTCTTTGGATTTCAGCAACGTCCTCAAGTAGGGATGCACAACGTACTTCAAACTACTTCCAGAACCACCATGCTGGTCCTTCTTTACCAACTCAATAACAGAAATTAGTCAACCTTTATATCTGCTTGAAATGCATTTCCCTGGTTCTCCTCTGCTTTGATAGTTCTGTCTTTCAAAACAGAGAAAGCCAAGTTCAGAAATCAAACTATTAAAAGCATAATATTTTTCTGCTTTTGTTTTGTGATTTTTTGGGGTGTGAAGTAATGGTAATTTCTTTGTAAGAAACAGGACTTTTCTTAAAAAGAAAGAGAAAGCAGTAGCTGAAAAAAATTATCTGGAATAGGAATGAGAGTTTACTAATATTTTTATTGTTATTTTTAATTTCCTCCATTTGTAACTTGAAAAAAACTCACCTTGGGAATAACATTCAAAACACGAAAACATTCATCATGGAAACCTCTGTTAACTCCTGACACCTCTCTTGTCCTCCCATACCACAAAAAACCCTCAAAATAAACAAGAAATTAAGTTCTGACCCCTCCAGAGTCCTCCCAAACTCCTCTGGAGGTTTTGCCATTGCTATTCATTTTGCACAGCAAGTTCTCAGATGCCTTTCTGATGGCTCCAGCCTGTAACCCTGAGACAGATAAGCTCAGAGCTGGGGAACCAAGTCCAAGTCAGGAATTTATGGGAAAGCATGTGGAGCAGATGGTGGAGGAATGAGAGAGGAAGGGAGACACAGCTGAGAGAGAGTGAGTGTTGAGACTGTGTCAGATGGGAGAAGGAGGAAAATTATGCTGATCTAGAAATGCACAGTGGAACTCTTCATTATTGAATGAGTAAATAACTAGGCAAAGACATCCTTCCCTTTCAGGTATTCCAGGGCTTCCATCCTCACCATGAAGGTGCAATTAGCATTGAAATCCTCACTACACTCCTAACAGGAGAAAAGCACCATTACTGCTCTTTTACTTACTCATCTTCCCATCCAGTGCCTCCAAACCCCACATTTCAACCCCGTTCTCTCTAACAGGGACCTTTAATTCAGTTCTCCACCCACTGCTTAGCAAGGATAGTGAACTCCCACCAGGATTGGTTTGAAGGTCAATTTTCAAAGATATTTTCATTCCTTGTTTTGATGGGGGAAAAAAACCCCCAGCCTATCCTATCAAATAACTTAAAAATATACTTGTAATTAAAGTAATTTTTAATGATGATTAGTTAAGTGTTAGTTTCCATCACTTCACAGTATATCTGTTGCAAAAAGAGTTATTCTCTTTGCCCTTGTAAGGAAAGAAGAACCAATTACCCTCGGTTTGCAAGTTTGGTTATTAGGCATAGATATAATTTTCAGCACAGGCAGCACAATCTGAACTGAGAATGAACATATATAACCTTTAAAAAGAGAAGGAAAAGAAATAAAAATAAATAAAATGTTCTTATTGCATGTTTTTTTGAAAATATGCCTGCTTGTCCATTTTCTATTTTCAGCCTATTTGTGAGCCTGATTTCAGTGCAAGAAATTCTCTTTTTCCAAACTGAGGCTGCATATGAGGCCACACTACAAAGTTGGAGGAGAAGCAAAGAGAACCCCTTGCAGCTCTCCACCAAATACATGACTTCTGTCCCAGGCAAGAGCAGGCTCAGGGCTGCTCAATTTTCCCCTATGGACAGGAATCCTTGTGAAATTCCCTTTTTTAAAATTGAGTCTACACATGAGACCACACTCCACAGCTGAAGAGGAGAAGCAAAGAGAACCCCTCACCTCAGCACTGAATACACAACCCCTGTCCCAGGCAAGAGCAGCCTCAGGGCTGCTCAATTTTCCCCCATGAGCAAAAGTCTTTGTGAAATTCCCCTTTTAAAACTGAGTGTACGCATGAGGCCACACTCCACAGCTGAAGAGGAGAAGCAAAAAGGACTCTTCACACCTCACCACCAAATACATGACTTCTGTCCCAGGCAAGAGCAGTCTCAGGACTGTTCAATTTTCCCCCATGATCAGAAATCTTTGTGAAATTCCCCTTTTAAAACTGTTTCTGTGCATGAGGCCACACTGCCAGATGAAGAGGAGAAGCAAAGAGAACCCCTCACACCTCACTCTTAAACATATGTCCCCTGACCCAGACAAAAGCAGCCCTTAGGATGGGCAATACCCCTTGTGTTTCCCACCAACTGGGATGCCCCGAAAGCACAATCAGGTAGCTCTGATGCCAAGTTCCATCCCACTCCCCTTTTCCCACGCTTTCCATCCCCAACCCGGTGCCAAGCGGTGGGCAAGGAAGAGCTAAAATCTTGCTGGCCGGGCACAGATTTCCCTGTGTTGTTTCAGGGTGTGCAATGCCCCTCGGCCCAGCCTGGCATGGACAGGAGGTATCGCGACTGTCGATAGCGCAGCAGCCTCTGCTATTAAGAGTAAGATCAAAGTGACAGAACTGTCCTCATTTCCACCCACCAGAGTCTGGTGGGGAGAGCCAGCCGAGCTCTGACAGAGAAGGGTTGTCAGGCAGCACCGAAAAGCAGAATAGCACAAACAGGACAATTGCACAAGTTGAGATCTCATGAAAGAAAAAAAAAAGGAGATGCTGGAAAGAATCTCAGGAGATGCTCCCTGGGAAGCTCAGGGAGCAGGAGCTTGAGAGCATCAGAATGGGTGATGCTGCAAAGCATTCATGACCTGAAAGGATGTTTTTCTCTTTCACACCACCCATGAATTCAGGCAATGTGTCATCACAGGGCTTTGTGGCCAGATTTTTGATGGTAAGGGTGGTGCTTAAGGACACAGAGCAGTGTTACCTTTACAGGAGAGATTTTAGACATCTAAATGTGTGCTTTGAATCAGGTCCTGATTACCACAAGTTTCCTGAAAACTCCTTCACTATCCCTGGAGGTTTTTAAACTGAGATTGGATGTGGCACTGAGTGCCATGATCTGGTAAAGGGACTGGAGTTGGACCAAGGGTTGGACTTGATGATCTCGGAGGTCTTTTCCAACCTAATCCATTCTATGATTCCTTTGTTTGGATGATCCTCTCAAGCACATCGTGTGACTCTTGGAAATGGGCCTGTTCAGGTATATTTGATGATCCTTGTGGGTCCTTTCCAAATCAGTGTCTTCTGTGATCCCAACCACATGCACAAGTGAAAACAAACAGGCTTTCTGCTATTACTTCCCTACACCTCTGGACAGAGTAAAAACATGAGATGACCCTAAAATTAGGGAAAAAAAAAAGCATTCCACCTGTGACACTGTAGTTGCTAAATCCCTTCACTTTTCAGAATCACCCAAATCAGAGGAACTGCAAACAAAAGGGGTGAGTTCAAGTAGCACAGCTTGATCCCAGCCTGAGGGTTAGAGCTGACCACATGTTTGTACCCCACGCAGACAGGTATTACTGGGTGGAAGTTGTCACCCACAAAAGGCCAGACACCCTGTCATCCAGGACACCTGCCAGTTATTTCTCATGATACAACATGATCTTCTGGGAATTTTAGGGAGTACATCAGTGACTACTGAAATTGCAATTGCAATTCACCCTTCAGTCTCAATAAAACAACATACTGTTTTAAAGGGACAAAACTGTGAGTTGGTGCCCTCCAAAAATCTGATAAGAACAGCAGTCTGCTTCTTAAATGGTACTTTCAAACTTCTGAGGTCTGAGTTCAACAACACTGAGCAGACATTTCTATTTTCTGAAAGCATCATTCCTCTTGCTCTCTGCCCTGCCATTGCAGTGCTTTGATTTCACAACCCAGACAAAAGGCAGACATTGAAAATATTTGAAAAACAGAAAGTTCGGGATGGAAAAAAAACCAATCAAACCATCACATCCACCCAGTCAAACCATCACATCCACCCAGTCAAAATCCTTTATAAATATTAATGAAAATTAATATAAATTAATATCAATATTAATGAAACTGATTTGAACAGTTTTCTCATGCCTCTTTTTGGGGAGGGGGAATCCAGTTTGCCCATTCTTTATAAAACTTTGTATTTTTTAGCCTAATCAGAGTTGCCTTCTTGCTCATATCTGGCCACATCTGGGACAATGCCAGCCCACTCATGCCTGGTCTGAGAGGGGAAATAAGAAATGGTGATGGGGTGGTGAAGGTTAAGAGGAGTGTTCCTGTTGACTATGAGACAAAGTCAAGATTTAAAGTGTTTTTCTCCAGGAAAAGCATCCCTGATGCTTGTAGAAGACTTAATACCCTTGGAAGAGTGAGTGTTACTCTACAGAGAAGAACAAGTGGAAGACAAGGATGAAAAAGAAAGCCTGTTCTAAAAAGGAAAGGTATTTGCCTTTTTACCCCCAAAAAGAGAAGGCTGGGGGCCAGGATGCAGCTATGCTGAGGACACAGCAGCAGAGAAGGGGATCATCCCCCAAAGGACAGTATCAACCCAAGGACAAATGGGATAAGCAGAATTAGATGTGGAGAAATTCAGGTGCAAAATAAATACAAGGGCAGGTATTAGAGGCTGGAATGATTACAAGGAGTGGTTTTAGGTCTCTTAGTCTTAAAACAGACTCTGAGAAACCTAGAAAATGGGTAAGAACTGGTGGTTGAACTGATGCCTTGAGAAGTTTTTTTCATGTGTGTTTGCAAATTTATTAAATGTTCCATTTTTTCACATGCAGTGATAGGACAAGAGACAATGGTTTTAAACTGACAGAGGGCAAGGTGAGATTAGGGAAAAAATTCTTCACTGTGGTGAGCCACTGGCACAGGTTGCCCAGAGAAGTTGGGGCTGCTCCATCCCGGGAAGTGTCCAAGGCCAGGTTGGACAGGGCTTGGAGTAACCTGATCACATAGAAGGTGTCCCTGCCCATGGCAGGGGGTGGAACAAGATGGGCTTTAAGGTCCCTTCCAACCCAAAGCATCCCAGGATTCTATATTTCCAAGAAAAGTCCAATACTATCTCAAGTAAAATACTGGATCTGTTGCTCCCCCCTTCCATTCCTTTTTGCTTCCATTAATTGCTGAATTTCTCATTAAACTCATATTTTAGTTTAAAACCAGTGTTGCTGGGGAAGCGTCATCAACTTATCTATTTACATGATACAGTACCCATCTGTAGGGACCTCTATAAATAATTTAAAAATAGCAATAATGGCTTTTTAAGAGCATAAATGAAGACACACTCAGAGTCTTAAAGACCATGCCCTCTGTATAAGAACAGTCTTAGGGATGGGACTGTTTCAGGTCTGAAGTAATGTTAGTAGAAAATGAGCATGGGGGGTTTCAAGGAGGACAATGAGGTTAAGGCAAACCATTTTAGACTCTTCATGAAGTGGGAGAGGTGGTTGGAAGAAAAAAAGAAAGAAAAAAAGAAACCAGAAAATGAAAGAAAAAAGCCAACACTTTCCTATTTCCCCCTAATATTTACAGAGATGAATAAAAATGTTTTCTGAGATTGCTTATATATCAGACCACCTGATCTGCTTCTCCAAAGATAAGGTGGGCAAATATTTCTATTCCCACATGGCAGAATCAGAAACATGCTGATGAACTGCCTCTCTGATTTTGTTATCATTATTTTAATCAGTTTACAACACAACTACTTCTGTAGTTATATGTTTGTTTAGCCATTCTGCCAATTCTTTACAGGCCAGTTGCTTAAAATAGAAGGGAAAACAGTGGTGTGAGTGGTGTATTTTCTAGGGATATAATTGGCTGTGAAGGATCAACAAGCTCAGTTTAAAATCAGACAGATATTTTTGAAAGCAGCATGTATCAACATACCTTACACTTTACAAACTGAGAGACTTTAATAATTCATTTCCCAGAGGAGTTTTATGACCCTGGGGATAACAAATTTAGCTCTCTAATTATTAATGCGCTTAAGTATAGGAATAGATTATTTTTCTAATATTCCAGTCGTTATCCTCATCAACACATCAGGGCCAAGATTTAACACACTTGGTGTGGCAAACATCTGCTTAAAAGCACTGACTGAGGTTGCTGAAGCACTTCATAGCAGTCAGAACACAGTACAGTAACAGCAATAATCATACTCTTATTTTAATTGTATCCATCTGAGTTATAGACCAACACAGTACAGTCCACATTAGCAGAGCTGAGCTGTTTTGAGCTATTAATGTCATATTCCACCGTGGGGTATTCTTTCTAAATGCACCAGATTGTTAAAACTCATTGTTACATGTTTATCTGCAAGTAAATAATAAAGGGACTGAGATTTTAAAAAAAAACAAACCAAAACTTCAGCCATTACCAAGATAGTCTGGTTGATGTTTAACAGATACTGTTATAATCCTTCCTGTGTCAAAAATTATAGCTAATGTTAAATAAGAAAGCACATAGTTTTACAAGCTCCCAAGTACCCTGCCTTTAAAAATCCCCCCATGTCTCAGCAAGATGAGTAATTGTCCATCAGCCTATGGTTCATTAGGGATCAGAAATCAATTGAGTGGGAGGGTTCAGCATAGCAGGTTATACAAACCTTGGCTGTGCTGGATTCCTGATGAATAGAGGAGTTGGGAAAGGGAAACTTTAATCTGATGGCTCCAAGGTAGTTAGGGCTACTGACAGCCATGCAGCACAAGGCTAATTGGGCTGGCAAGGAACAGAGGGACAGGACAGGGGCCAAGCAGAGAATCAAATGCTCCTTTGGAGCTCTGGAGCCAGCAGAAAGCTTGTCTGGGAGGATGACCTACTGTATAAATGAAAGGCTCACAAAAATTAACCAAGTAGAGAAATGCGCCTTAGATGAAAAATATGTTTTATAGCCACGGTTAAAAGTGTGCTGCTGTAAATAGAGGCTGTGCGTGTCACAGGCCAGTTTCAGCTCGGATTTTATCACCTATTAAAATGAAAATTATTTTGGCTGGGTGCTTTCTCTCCATGGATGAGGCTTCCTCTTCCATTCTCCTTCCACAGCTTCCACTGGTTTGGAAGTGTAAGGATTTATGAAACTGATATGATTTCTTTTCTTTTTCAGGAATCACAGTTTTTTCTGGTTACTTCCTTATAAGCAGGATTTTATTGTAATCACCCAGACATGGGGTATGTGAGACAAGCTCAGCATCCATTTTACCTCTCTGTTCTGTACCAAAGGAATCATGAAACAGGCAAATATTATAAAAAGACAACAATTAAGAAAGATATTTGGGGAGAGCAGCGATCTCCAGCAACAGATGAGCTCTCTTCCTGGTGCCTAAAATACTTGATTTATACTCTTTCAGAGGAATGAACAGGGTGAACTAAAGTGTCTACATCTGCTCAAGACTGCATGGCTTTTATCACTGCTGGCCTTAGTGGTCTGCATATGCTTGCAGAAATTCTTACAATGAGATGAATAAATACATGAAAGCATTTGCCTGCATGACGGCACAAAGCAGAGGTTCTGAATAATGATGGATGGAGCTCGGAGGAGATCACAGGTTCCATTTAGCTGAGTGCTCCCACATTAGGGTAAGAGCCCTAACTACATCAGCCACTTAAGCCTGCACAAGTGGACTGCAAACTGATGCTGGAACTGCAGCTCTGCTGCTCCTGTCTGAGGTTGGGTAAGAAGAACGAGGTGTCAACATTTCTCTTGGTGTCACAATTCCAGTTAAACCAGGATAGAAGAACTACCTTCAAAACACAAAAAAACCTTTAGAAAGACTGGAAGAACCTCGGGTCTGTTGTTAATGTATAGATCTATCTGGCATTTACAACTTTAGATATTTCCAGTGCAACTCCTACTGTCTGCATGAGACCTTTGGGGGATGTAGTTTCTGTGCACTGGGAGCAATGAGTCTGTTTATCTTCATGATCTCACCATGCAACAGTGATTTCCTCTCACCACAGCCACGGGACAAGGGGAAGGGGCAAGTATGAGGGTGGGCAGGCCCTGGCACAGAGTGTCCAGAAAAGCTGTGGCTGCCCCTGGATCCCTGGAAGTGTCTAAGGCCAGGTTGGATGGGGCTTGGAGCAACCTGGGCTGGTGGAAGGTGTCCCTGCCCATGACAGGGGGTTGGAATGAAATGATCCTATAGGTCCTTTCCAACTCAAACCATTCTGTGATTGTATGATAAAACTTATGGAAATCTACAAGAACTTTTTCCAATGAAGACAAAAAATCTTCTAAGGTTGCTTTTACGAAGGTCCCAGGTGAGCTCAAAAGCAATTACTTGTAACTCTTCTAAGGGAAATCTAATGAGCATAATTGACCATTTTGAGGTTGGAAGTGTCCTGCTTCCATATGGGAGATGGTCAGGAAGTTGATGGTGATTACTCCACTCCTTTGAACTAATGCTCCAAACATGCAGCATCTTCGCTTTGCACATACTTCACTTTCTATGAAAAATATTATTTGATTTACTCATATGAAAATTATTGCTCCATCCTGACTTGCAGAACCAAATGTATAGTTTGCATCCAAGAGTACTGGAACACTTTAAAATCCTCCCTATGATTTCAGCAAGCTCTGGATCTGGCTTTATTTGGGCTGTATCTTTATTACCCGAGCATATGCAAGAGTAGGTAGACTTTTAAGATCTTGTGTAGACAGCTGTGATGACAAAAAATTAGTCACATACACTGTCCTTTAAGTAATTACTCAGATTTTCCTTTTCTCATTCTTAAGGAAAAAAAAAAATAAATTTAAAAGCACTAGAAGTGATACCATTAATTTAGGGTTTTTCCTCTATGGAGAACAACTTTCTGGTTTGTGTAAGTCCTCTTTGAAGTGACTCTTGGTAAGGACAGGAATACAAGGGGCTGGAATTCTCCTTCAGCACAGCCCAAGTCTAGAGCTAGACAAAGACATTCCTGGTATTTAACTATTTTTTTTTTAAAGTTGTTGTTTTGAAACTTCCATTTTTATGTGAAGCTTCATGACATCCTGAGTCAAAGCAATAAATGCAGCACATTTTCTGGGTCATAACACTCCCATCCCCTTCCAGAAATCATGCCAAATAGCTGGGTCTGTATTCACTCAAAATAATACTTCCTCTAAAAATGCATGACATCTTATATGATTTACATCATGTTATGCTGCGGATTAGGTTAATGACTTCTTGTGCTTCTGTGAACCATTCAAAGTACCATGGCCCAGATTATTATTTTATATAAAATATAAATAGAGTATATTGCTGCAGCAGTGGGCTATTTAACACATGTATTTCCACATGGGTCTAGAACGAGGGGTGGGGACCAACATGTAACGAGCTCCTTCTTCCTGTGTAAAAACAAATGTATTATTCTACTTTGCAGAGCTAACTGCCCTATTTATAGATGAGAATTAAGGGGTTTTCTAGCTTTGTTCCAGGGTTTTATTTGGAATGTGTGTGTCTCCTTAAGAACTGGAGTGGTTAATTTCAAACACAATGGCAATTGTAAGAGTTACAGTTAAGAGAATTTTTTGGTCATCTATTGCAGCCCTCCTTGGATGAAATCCAGGATAGGGATAACGTTTGCTTAACTAAAGGACAGTGAGCAACAGATCACAGCAGTGCCAAAGGCATCTTCAAGATAACAACTATTTGTTCAAATGAAGTTACTTTATTTCCTGTATGAAACCATTTAAAACATATACAAATACTTTCTCTACATGATAAGATGCATTTAGTTAATATCAGACTTAAAACCAGAGAAGAATTTTGGAGTCATTAAATCACTAGGGGGTGACATCCCAATGAGCAGTTGATTCTGGAGGTAAAACAGGGAGAGGAACTATTAGAAAAGAAATAGAGAAAAAGCACAAACACTATACAGAGTAGGTTTAGCTAAGACCTTAGAAAAAAATTCTTGGCTATGGGACAAGGGATGGAGGGACAGGACACAAGGAATGGCTTCCCACTGCCAGAGGGCAGGGATAGATGGGATATTGGGAAAGGATTCCTGGCTGAGAGGGTGGTGAAGCCCTGGGACAGGTTGCCCAGAGAAGCTGTGGCTGCTCCATCCCTGGAAGTGTCCAAGGCCAGGTTGGACAGGGCCTGGAGCAACCTGGGCTAGTGGAAGCTGTCCCTGCCCATGGCAGGGGGTGGAATGATATGACCTTTAATGTCCTTCCAACCCAAACCATTCCAGAATTCCATGACAGTTCATGACTTCTTTTTATTATTATTAATCTCCTGTGTGCCCATATCTTGGATACTGAAATCCCAGTTTTCTGATCACTACCACCTTGAGCAGTGCATAAAAGACACAAAAATGGGACAAAGAAGGCAAATCAGAATAATCAAGGCTTATCAGTTGTCAAAGAGAAAGAAGTCAAATAGGTCATCACTGGAAACACTTGAGAAGAGTACAACAAAGTTGTACTGAAGTGTGTAGGGTGCAATGAGTTACCAAAAACCCAATCCAATACTGTCTAATAAATCAAGAAGCTGGTAACACTCAGACAGGCAGGTACTGAGCTGCAACCCAACAAAAGAAATTATTTAGACACACAGTGCATAGCAGAGCTGTAGAACTCACTGGGAAGATGTGAAGGCCAAAGCACCAGTTTTAAATGGGATTGATTACTGCAGGATCTATCCAATAAACAGGACAGTTAAGTAAACAATGTCACCTCTGCTTCAGAAGGTCTCTAATTCACTGACAGGGTCAGGGAGGGTGTGCCACAGGGAACCTCTCTCTTTCTGGCCTGTTGTTATACTTTTCCATAACAATCTACTGTTGTCCACTGCTGGAGACAGGTCATTGATCAGCTTTGGGTTGATTTTATAGAGTCACATCTTACACAGAACTGAAACAATATACTCCTTGTACCTATCCTATGATCATAAAAATGGTATATTTGCTTGGATTTGGTATATTATTCCACCTGAAAAATATATTTGTAGGAATATTAACTAAAACCTCACCATTTCTGAGCCAAAATCCTACAATTTAACATATAATGCATCATGTTTCTGTGAAACAGGATATGCACTACAACTGATTTTTATGCACATATGAGATAAAGGGTGCTACTTAATCTTTGGAAATTAATAAAGACCATTTTAATACTTTTCTAAGCCCCTTTGTTGCAATCCATTGCAATTCACCACAGGAATAATCCACTGGGAGCAAATAGGGGTGATCCAGTCCCTGATCACTCAAATCAGCCATTGGGTGATTTCTCCAAGATGCTCTTCAGAAAAACAAAACTTATTGGGATCAATCCAGAGGTAACTCGGTGAAATTTAATGGCCTGTGATATACAGGAGGTCAGACTGGATGAGCTAATCATTCCCTTTGGCTTTAAACTTTATGAATCATGCTGGAGGTGGAACTGGTCATAGGAGTCATCTAATGGGAGTGGACATTGCAGCAACATCCCTGGTGCTTAGGGGAGCAGAGAAAGCTCACAACACTTGGCCCGAGGAAGGAGAAACCAATTAAGAAAGCCTCTCATAAGAGGGAAAAACTGCCAAAAAGGATTAAAGGGAGAGGTGTAGACCTTGGTGACTTGGCATGGAAGAGCCGAGGCCTGAGTTAGCCCAAGTGAGGAGAGAGATGAACATGGCCAAAGTCATGCCTGACCTCAAGCCTTTGAGGCAAGAGCTTTTTTTCTTGTTCTGAGCATTCCTTTACCCTTTTCACCCCTGACTGAACCCTCTGGCTCCAGCAACTGCAGCCCCTTTGCTGTGTGATTTGGGGATTTACCATGTGGAAGTTGGGCTTCCAGGTTCTCCCAATGTGTCTCCTCCTCCTCAGCTCTGCCTTTGCAAAGGGTTATGGCACAGAGGGCTCTTACAATCCTCTGGTCCCCACCACACCACTCACACAGCCCATATTCTCATGAAAAGCAGATCCAAACACCCTTTGGGTTTATTGTTTTCTGAGTCCAGCACTGATAGACTCTCAATTGATCTGGAGGTCTTCCAGCCCCACGATGAAAAAGAACATTCATATTAAAACCAAAAACAAATATGCATTACAGCATTTGCTTCTTAATACAACCACCCATGACACAGCAAAAGCTGCTGTTTGGACTTGGAGGGAAAAGAAAACATGTAGCTATTCAATATAAAATCTTGTAGCTTCGCATTTGCCCAGAGTTAACACATTAACAACAACAGTGCAATTTGCTGCTCTGTGTTTTTGTAAAGTTTTACTTCTAAGAGCTGCACATTATTTAGAGAAATAGCCTGATTTCCATGTGGCTTCTCCACAGCCAGGCACTGCCACATTACAGCTTATCTCCTGTAACTATCTCTTTGAATATCAAAAGGAATATCGTTGTGATCACATAGGCAAGCCCCTCTGCATGAAAATCAACCCTCTGCAGAAGACAAATTTTGAAGATTTAAGTGAGGTCTAAGAACTGCTCAGTCCTTGTGCAGGCACACAAGTGAATACCACCCACAGGGAAAAACATGCCATGGAAAAAACTCCTAAATAACTTCGAATAACAAAGACATTTGAAAATGTCATGATCTTCTTCACATATTTCATACACAGAAAATGTAGTAGGAATTCAAGGAAAACATTAATAATTGCAAGTTATTTGCTCAGGTCTAACGATCAGCAGCAGCCTAAAATGTACTGGCAGATGTCTAGGCAAAATAAAGATAAACACAGTTATGTTCAAACCACTTTTTAAAATTCTACAGTGAGATTTACAGGCTTTTTGGATCCTGTGACTTTGTACTGTTTGTTTACTAGTTTAAAAATTTTAAAAGAAGGGAAAAAAATTGTTTGCTCTGTGAACATGAGCCTTATATTTTCTTTCCAGTTTGTGTGCTTATCCAGATCAAAATATAACGTTCAAGACATTTTCCTTCTGTTGAACATACCACTGTCAGAGGAACTTTGCACACAGTTTATAGTTATTGTATGGAAAATGTGCTTTGTACCAGAGATAAAAAGTTATGCTGCTCTTATTGATAGAGTGGCTGTGAAACTATTTGCTTTTATTTAAAAATATAAATATATTAAATATCCTCAAGGCTCCGACCTACACAACCAACTGTTGATTGCCTGTGATGCAGGAGGTTGAACTATGGAGAGATGGTTCATGAATTAACAGGGTGTGACTAAATATAATGTTTTTATTTAACAGATCATTAGATTATCCCTTTTCTTTCATGTTCTAACCAGAACAGTCCATACCCAGCTCAGCTTCTGATACTCAACCATTTCTATCACATATTAAAATAAAAAAATACTGCAATCACCAGAACCACATTCCCTAATTCCACATTATGGTCCAAGGAACACTACAAAGGGATACTTTTCCATCTCTCCAGTTCCACAGAAACCTTATAAAGCTGAGGTTTTTTTGATTTTGAATTTTCTGATTTCACACCTTTTTTTTTCCTTTGAACTTGGATTATTTTCCCGATAATTCTTGGAAGGTCAGAATGTTGAATGTACTTCCCATCCCATCTTTTATTTGTACAGTAATCCTCTGAAGGGAAAGAGGAATTTTTATTTCCCTTAGATTAGGCTAATATCTGATGATTTTTTTTTTCTTAAAAGTGGAGTTTTTAAGGAAAGGTTTGTCATAATCAAATGGGAAACACTGTCCAGAAAGTAGCAGGGTGTGACACCACATACCAATGACACATCGGGGTAATGATGAATATTATAACCTATAAAGTATCACATTTTGTTTGTTGCAAACAGAAACTTGCCAAAGACAGCGTGTTCTAGCAAGAGCTGTGAATTAAAAAAAAAAATCACTAATCTTTGTTTCCAAAGATCTGCATGAAGCCATGGCAGTTCTTATGAATATTTGCAACTCGAAACCGGATTAAAATTTCAAAAAATCTAATTTTTTCTCGGTATAATGATAAGTTAAATGTTCTCCAAACCCATCAGAAATTCAATGAGGTCTGAGAAATACTTCTCCTCCCAGCCAGCAAGTTATTTTTAGATTGAAAATAATTTTCTTAGATAATTTGCCTTTTTTTTTTTCTCTTTTAATCCCTTCTGAAGAAAGAAGTGCCTCCTGTTTCCATTCAGAATAAAAATAATAGCCAGGCAAATTGTATTCCAAATGTTTAACTTTTCATGAAACAGGTGAAAAGTTATTACATGTTGGTGAGATTTTTTTAAATAGGATCTTTATTCCTCGCTTAAGGGGGGCAGAGAGAGAGAAAGAGAGAAGAGATGAATGGCAGTGACATCTGAAAATATACAACTCCTTTATATTAAGAGAGTTTGGTCGTATAAACCTTCTGTCTTGTTGCTCTGAGACCCTTTAATAATGTTTGATACCACTAAAGTTTATTGTTTTTATTCATGAAAGAAAAGAAAAATAAGAATTTTAAATAACAGGCCGATCATAAACCTGAGCTCAATGAGTGATGAAGGAGTATTTTCCTCTGGGGAATTACAGTAGTTGGAAGGGTTTGTTTGAATGTAACCCCAAGTTAAAAAAAAAAAATAAAGGAAAAAAAAGGATTAATGCTTCAGCAGGTTGAAGGGGAAAATTATTTTCTACATTAGTCTTGCTACGAGCCATCCTGAGCATTAGGTGCTACTGTAATAAGTCAAAGTACTACAAGGGAAATAGTGTTTTTACACGTAGTTTCAGGCTATTTTATAGCAAAATATAGTGGCCTTTTTAATTAGAAGGTGTATAAGACAACGCAAAGTTCATGATTCTGGACTAGAAAGCTGATTTACGTTTTGCTCCCACAGAACAACTGATTTCTTTTTCCTTTTAAACTGCAAGCGGAGAAATTATTTTGAGTTATTTTTATTAATCAGGTTATAAGATCTGAAAGGCAAACAAATGAGATGTGCAAAAGGAGAACAAACTATTTCTTCTAATTTTTTCGTCCGTAACTTTAAAAAGGCCTCCAAATTAGGATCCTGCATCATTAAGCTTTTGACATTTGTCCAGTTAAAACTATTGACTCATACTTTCATTTCTACCCCCTCAAATTACTACAGTGCCACAGCTGATCTAACTGTATTTTCCATTTCTTATAAATAGCCACAAGAAAAGTATTAATTATCCTTGTACGATTTAATGCACCGACTGCCTTAACCTTTCAGGTTCCCTTAAACGCCACCATAACAAGGCATATCCATGGCAGCAAATGTGATTTATGGCAGGAATCTTTAATTTCTGTTTTTAAATATGTTACCCACCGATCTGCATACATTTAAATTCGCCCGCGACACTTTTCTCTGTCTTGAGGCTGTTGTTTAATATTCAGGGATGATTTTTGTCCACATACATTTTGGTCTATGTCACCTCAGATTAAATTATTACTGTTTGCAGCCTTTTTGGAGCAGGCCTCAGGCCCTTATTTACAAGAATCAATGAAACAGTAATGAAAATCCATTTTTCATACTATCAGCTCTGGCCTGCTTTTATTTAGTTAGCTGTGTCTAAGCAAGCAATTCATTTTGTGCAAATGTCACGTTGATAAAGCAGGACGAGCCAGCAAAGGGTTAATCACGAAATAAAACCTCGGCTTTGGCCACCAACCCCCCCCAGCAAAGCACATCTGTAATGGCAAAATTAAAAAAATATTTCCTTAATGTATGCAAAGTAATGTATATTGACACATAAGCAAGGCTTTTCATGATGAATATTGAAATATATATGCAAAGCACAGGAAATGTGTAACATGTTATAGATCTTTCAGTGTACATTTAGAGGAAATGAGCCATTTATATTCCACAATTTAGTGAATACCTACTGTTTATTGGTACAGAGCACATAGGAGTATATTTGTCTTAGTAATTTATTTAGGTAAATATATTTATTCTTCTAGGGGTTCTTGTGCTTTTTCTGGTTCTATAGTACTAGACATAAATATTTAACAATGCATTGTCTCAAATGTTATTCATGTCATTTATCAGGGGAAACAGTGGAGCTGTAATAACTTTTAAGCCTGCACCTTCACTTAAACCTGAGATTGATTTAAAATGTGGGACACTGGGAGGTTTCCCCACATATGGTAAGAGCAGGGATGGTTTCCCTGAGTCACGTGGCTTGGACTCCAGCTTGGAGAGAGGGCAGTGGCAGGAGGGTCACTCCTCCCTCCTGGGTTGTCCTCTCTAATCTCCACATAATAAAAACATAAGTGAAGGAGATTATTTCCCAAATAATGACTCTTGTTCCATATCACCTCATTTCCCTCTGCAGCCTCACTTGTTTTCCTCCTGCTGAGGTCCCTCTCACGCTCCCTCTGGCTGAGAAGTCAAATTTTTACTTCTTTCCTCCATCAACAACTATTCAAAGGTGTCCTCAACCTCTGTCTGTGGCCAGGACATGCTTTAGGAATCTCAGGTGGGTGGGATGGTTACAGCAATGGGTACTTTTTCCTCCATCAGCTGACTCCTGAAGGCTTCAGCCAGCCCGTTTCCAGGCATTTCAGGACAAATTTTCCCTTCCTTATTCACTGATGCCTGAACATAGATTTTCTGAGTGGGCCTGCTGGTGTCTGTTCACATCCTCTGCCTCAGCGTGTGATCCTGAACTCCTCAGCGAACATATTCACACCACTGAGAGAGCATTTTGCTGCTGAATAGCAATAAGGATAAAGATATTAACTGATTATCTCTTCTGCTGGCTCTGCTTTCTCCATGTCTAGAAGTGCCTCTCTGGCAACTCGAGGGGGTTTGGAGTTATTTCTTCCTCACCTCCTCTTCAGGTTGACACTGACATTTGCTACAGACATTTTAGTAAATTCAGGAGTATTTTCTTTCACACAAGTAGTGAAGCATTTGTCAATATCTCTTTTTTTTAATGATCACTGCTGGTGCAATGCACACAGAGTTTGGTTTTGGCTTATTTATTCATAGAATTACAAAATGCTTTAGGTTGGAAGGGATCTTAAGTTCAGCTAGTCCAAATCCTCACCATGGGCAGGAACACCTTCCACTAGACCAGGTTGCTCCAAGCCCTGTCCAGTGTGGCTTTTCTCCTGCCTCTGTCTCTTTCTCCCACCAGTTCTAAACCAGTAGAATCATAGAATGGATTGGGTTGGAAAAGACCTCCAAGATCATCAAGTCCAACCCTTGGGCCAACTCCAGTCCTTTTACCAGATCATGGCACTCAATGCCACGGCCAAGCTCAGTTGAAAAACCTCCAGGGATGGGGAATCCACCCCCTCTCTGGGCAGCCCATTCCAATGCCTGAGCACTCTCTCTGAAAAGAATTTCTTTCTCATCTCCAACTTCAATTTTCCCAGGCAGAGCTTGAGCCCATCGTGCCCCCTTGTCCTATTGCTGAGTGCCTGGGAGAAGAGACCAACCCCCAGCTGGCCAGAACTTCCCTTCAGGCAGTTCCAGACAGTGCTGAGGTCACCTCTGAGCCTCCTCTTCTCCAGGCTGAACACCCCCAGCTCCCTCAGCCTCTCCGCACAGCACTTGTGCTCCACTCCCTTCTCCAGCCTCGTTGCTCTTCTCTAGTCTCGCTCCAGCCCCTCAATAACATCCCACCAATGGGACCTCTCAGCCCCACCAAGGAAATGATTTTCACCTGAAGGATGAGGGAAGGTACACACTATCCTTCTTTGAACTGAACAAATGTTAGACACACAATGTTAGGAGGAACAAGTGGGAGAGAAACTAATGTGTGAGAGATTTGAAAGGGGAAAAAAAAAAAAGAAGCTCTCAAGAAATAATTATTCACAGCATAATCTTGAAAATGCAACACTTATCACTAGACAGGCAAGTGGCCTATCATTCCAAAACTAGAGATTAACATAAAAAATGCCCAGCAACTCAAGAGTCTGTAGAGGAAAAAAAGAGGGAAAAGAGGCAGCAGCTTTCTGAAGAAAATACTTCAGGAACTGAGTCAGATAAATTTTAGGCAGAGACCTGACCTCCCCAGAGATTTAAAGTGGTAAGGAGGTGGTAGGAAAGCTCTATATGGAAAAGCTTGTGGAAAACTGAACCTTTTCCCCAAATCACTGTGCAACTATAAGGAGAGAAGCTGAATATACCTTAGGCTAAGTGTGGAGGTTGGATCTTAGTGCTGAAACAGAAAACGTGGACACTCTGGGTTACTGTAAAAAGGACTTGGGCCAAGGACAAAGGCACAGCATCACTGGTGGGGCTACAGAAACAAAAACTACATTTCATTTGGACTCAAACTACTCTGCAGAGCCACATAGATGAAAAAGTAATTATTTCATTTGGTCCCAATTAGTGAAGAGATACCCACACTGGTTTCTGTCCTTCAGGAAGAGGAAAGATGTGAAGAAAAGTAGAAATGTCCTTTTAATGCAAAACGTATAGGTAATGTGGGCATTTAGAACAGGACTCAAAACTGTAAATTAGAGAGCAAATCCTGCAGCCTGCAAGTTGGGAGACACTTTGTACCTCTCTGGGGCTGTGGGTATCCCAACATCAGGATGTCAAGCCTCCTCCAATGCAAACCCAGAGCTCCTCCAAAACATCTCTTTGACCTACCAGACAAAAGCTCCAAAGGACTTGCATTGTTCCTGAATATTATAACCGTGATGGACACTGGTTGCTTGGCTTTATAATGACATATAATCTTTATTTTTCACATGCTACAACTCCCTTATGCATCCCCATCTCTCCCTTTCCTATCTAGGGGTGTGTGATGAAAGAGGAAAAACGACTGCAGTCTTTTCACAATAAAGCATAAGAAAAGTAGGTGAAAGTCCTAAAATTTCCATTACAGCACAGGCTATAAACTTGAACTTCATAAAAAAGATATATGAGAGCACTAATAGTATAAAAAATGTTGTTACAGGATCAATATCATATTACAGAGGTGGTTTTTCCTTGTTTTTACCAGGTCAACATTACTTTTGGATATACATGTGCTTAGTATATTGATCAAAATGTATATATTCCCATCTTACCTCATATTATCATTTCCTGTTGCTTTCTTTTTGCTTAAATATCCATTTTAACTTTTGTGTTGTGCAATTGGTACTGGCAAATTAATTTTCATCCTTGAAATTTCAGATTTTTGGTGCAAATTTAACATCCCAATCGTGAAGGGCACGTGCCTTTTTTTTAAATTATTTTTTCCTCTTTTGCACTTTTTTAGACGACATTAAAAGAATTCTCTGCTATGATACTCCAAGCTCTCAGTTAATAATAACCATCACTTCTTGGGATTATTACAAGGAATAAATGACAGCATTACAGCCAACGTGTTCAGCATTTATCACAGTACATGACAGAACACTCCCCTCCGAGCACAAATGTGGGTGATTACATTTCTGCTATTGTGGTTATTCCCTGAGAAAAAGACTCTTCTTGGCTCTACCAGAGCATATTAAGGCACTATCTGGCCAAAATTATCGACTGCCTGATGGGTCCTACAGTCCTGGAAGGCCCTGGGTTGCAGTTTGCAGAGCAGCTGACCTATTTACTCTGATCCAACTAAGTCTATCTCGAAAGGCACCCTTAGGGTTTCCAGTGTCAACAGAGTCCTGTGCTGTTTGTTTTTCTGCTCAACCCACTACTTTGTTAACAGCAGCAAAAATAAGATCAAACGGGGACTTAGTTAATTCGCATCAAATTTTGTCACACAGCATAAAAAGGGATGGGAATTTTAGCAATATTGTCAGACTGGCAGAAACCCACTGGAAATTGTGATTCTTATGCATCCAGTGAGTGCCCACAATGCCATTTGAGCCATTACATTTTCCTTCTTCAAACCCCGATCCCAGAATTGTAGCGCAGCTTGATGCAAAAGGCAGAAAAACATCACCACTGATGGATGAAGTTTTTTGCTGCTTTAAAGAATCAGAGATTAACAGACAGTTAATCAGCTGAGAGTCACCTTGAGCTGAATAAAGCTGCCCTATTTAGATCTTTCTAATAACAATAGAAGCAAAAGAAAAAGAGGAGGAAAATAAGCTTTCTCACCCTGAAATCTTGAGCTCTGAAAAAGAAGAGCTCTACCCCAAGCTGTAGTTTCTGGAACATATGAGAACAGATTCAGATTGGTTGAATACTCCATTTCATTTAGGCAATTTCAAAACAGAATATTCTACATAACTTCAAACTTTCTAAACCTATTTTTTTAAATGTCATTTAATAGAAAATAATGCACCAGTAAGTGCCTTCAAACTGACTATTTCCAGCCTTTAACAAATACATTGCCACTGTTTGAGTCCACGGGAAACTTGGAGCAAGCTGATATTGTAGTTTGTGTTTCTTTACTTTATTTTCACAAGTATATGTTCAAGAAAGAGTTTGATCACTGTCTCTTTACAGCCTTAAGGACGAGGTTAGAATGAAAACTTATTCACTTTCAACCTACATTATTATTTTATCCTTCTCATACATTGCAAAGGGTGGTGAAAGTTTCAGATACATTAATATTTGCAACAGAAATATTTTAATATATACACCCAGGTATGTACTGGGAAGAACAACCTGTCAAACCAGGGGAACAAAACTCTTGCTGTGAGCACAAGTGATCCCTCCCTGCTGTGGGCTGGGAACCAAAAGAGATCAAGCGACACATCATGGTCAAACAAAATATTCCTGACAACTGATTTCCAAATAACAAACCCCATAAACTGCTGAAAACAAAACAACAACAAAAAAAAAAGGAACTAAAACCAACAGAACACAACTATAAAAGGAAAGAAAACCACGTGCCAATCATATACTTCAGAAAGTGTCCCAAAGACAGAGTTAATACTGAAATTCTTAGAAACTTGTATTTATTAAGGGAAAGGAAGGTATGGATTGCTCAAGTGTCACACGGGTCTGCAAGGAAGAGGATTCTCACTGTACTTGCAAAGGGATCACCACCAACACAAGGCCAGGGGAAAGGAAAAGTACAGGAGTTTTGTAGTATTCCTTTATGATTTTCTGCTGCAAATACAACAAACAGGATTTCTATTCTGCCTTCAGCCCAAAATCCACATCTTGAGATCACCCACAATGGTCTGATGTCCTGGTGTGTTCCCTTCCATCTGCACAACCCCAAAATTTAGGCCTTCTGCAGATATTTCCCCTCGTATTTTTTCCCTAACATTTCTTTCTGGCTTGGTGCTGGCACATTTAGTTCTCCTTAATGTTTACCAAACTTTATGAACTTTTCACGTTCCCTCTGGCAATTTTCATCTTCTCCTGTTTCACCACCTTTGAGCTGTTGAAATCCCCTGTGCTTGTGCATCACCTGCCACAGGAAGGCCATGGGGTACCAGTGTCCACCCCACTGAATCCCTCCTGATTCCCAAGTGAATCTATCCCCAAACCACCAGACATGATGCCACACAAAATTCAACATAAAGTCTGTGCAGAATTATTAAATTTCATGAAGTCATCCCTTTTTTCATTGCTTTCCCCCCACAACAGATGCTTTATCTGGGGAAAAAAAAAGAAAAAGTAAGATGAAGTAAGAGTTTCAGAAACCAAGGGATTTGAATCAGCCCCACTGACAACAGAGAAAATGGAAGTTCAGACCTTTCAGGCATTTAAATGTCCTTTGATGCATCCTAATTCTACTGATCTGGTGTTGGTCTACAAACTTCTTCAGAAGTTCAAAGTTTCTTCAAGTCCTCCTTCTTAAAAGACCCTTCTGAGCAATGATAGGAAACAATATCACATCCTTAATGTCACCAAAGTGTGGATGTCAAATATGAACCAACACCGAAAAAACCATTCGTGGAAAAATCCAGATAAATAAAAACCCATCACCACTACAAAAAACTGTCATTTGGAAATTGGAAGAAAATAGTTTTGTTGGCTAAATTACTCTGAAAATTAAATATTTAAGATTAAAAAAATATTCACAATCCTCTCATATTAAGGCAGGTTTCCAGAAATGAGATGCTGCACTGTTTTGAGGTTGCAGCACAGCAGAAATGTTAATATTGTACCCGAGTGAGATTATATGAGAGCATATTTTGCTGGTCAGATAATGTTGGGGTTTTTTTACAACTAACAGCTGAATATAGGAATTTGGCTGTTTCACTACTGACCCCCACCAGGTAACTGCTTTCTTTTTTATTTTGGACCATGTGGATTTTTATTGTCTCTAAATATCACAGAGCATCATTTGCTTTCTCCAGCCACAGAATCCTGAAGACACCAATAGATTTCAGCAACAAACTTTTGTCCAATACTGATCAACATTTGTGCTTTGTGATGCTGAGTTGCAGCTGAACCTCTGGGTTTCTTTGCTCATTTTCATACAGACCTTTGAGTCTGTACAATTAGAAAAGATAAATCAGAACCAGCATTTTTCTATGAGTTGCCAAAAGTCCTTGTCAAGAAGCAAAGAGCAAGTGCACCCAGGCTGGCATTTAGGATGTCACATCTGCATTATTGTCCTGCCAAGACCATCAAGGGACACACAGAAGTTTGTAATTCAGTGAAAACCCGGTAATGTGAGCACAATTTCTTTATTTTGCACACTCCCTTGCCATGTGGAGGCAATAGGTGTCAGGGGCAAAGATTTCTTGGTGAGGATTGAAGGCTTGGGTGTAAACCAGCTCTTCTCCAGAGCTCCCAGCCAAGCCAGTGCCCTGCAAAACCAGCTTTGCAGGAGTGCCTGGGAATGTGCTTCAGCACAGTCCCTTTTTAACCCTATCCCAAATCCTGGCTGCAAGGTGAGCCTTAAAAAGAGAATTAACAGAGCCTGCACAAGCTCTTTTTCTGATCTGCACAGATGCTCAGCTTTACCTCTCTGTTTTGAGGAGTTTGAAGGCTCCTCAGCCTAATGAGCATTAAAATCTCAGGGGTATTTCTGTCTGTGAGCTTACAGGGTTCACTCCTCCTTTAATCCTGGTGCCTCATTAGTTCCTCCTGTAAAGCAGAGGCCAAAGGATTGAGTTTTATGCACACAAGTGTGAGCAGTGAGAGAATGTGGCAAAAGAGAGGGTGAGGTGCTGTCACTGAGACACCAAGAGTCCTCTGCACAGGCAACTGGTTATGTGCCAGTGAAACCAGTGGTGACCTATTTCAGGATATCCACCTAAGGAATGATACCAGAGGTGTGAAATGGGGTGGATTCCTGGGCTCCATTAGTGCAGCTCCCATTAGTTTTAATGACTTCACATCAACAATTGTCCTCTCGCAGCAGGAACATGCAAAGCACCTTTAAACATCTGTTATGCTCAAAAATTGGTTTTAGTTTGTTTTGCTAATTTCAAATATATCTAATGTATTTATCCTAATATCAGATCCTCGGGCAAGAGCTTGTTGGATGAAATGGATACATAAAGCTTGTGTTTTTTTTAAAAAAGTGACTTCATCCTTGCTTTTATGGGCCCCCTCCATTCAAAGGAATAGCCCCTGGAAACGGTAACTGCTGTGATATGCTTATGGCTCCATTTACAGACTTTCTTATAGGTTCATAAATGGAGACTAGAAGGAGGAGGGAAAGGAATAAAATTTAATAACTGAATAAAAATGTAAATAAAGATTTGCCTAAAATTACTTGTCCAAGAAATAATTCTCCCTCCCCCTTAAGCTAATACTTTGATAAGCTCTGAACAGTGATCCTGATTTGGAGCGTGACCTTTGAAAATGCTCTCCAGCTTGATTAAAGATGTATTAAATTTGTTTAAATAAACCTCGTTGTAATGGCACATCATTTGTAAGAAGCTATTAGGGGGCTGGAAACTGTGCTGCTGTATTTGCATGAAAATGTGCCCTGCTCGAATTGAGGATCTCTCCTGAATTAACTGCAAAGGAAAAGCGACACTTTCATAATTTTTTTTGACAAAAGAGGAAAAAAAAAATAACCCCACAACTTACAAAACTTCATGCTAAGCTCTATGAGAAAGGAGGTAACTGCATATTAAACCAGGGCTATGTACACAACACACTTCCCCAAACCACTCTCCCCTGGTTTTTGCCTTAAATTTTTGAAGTACATTTCTTTTTTTGCCTGCTTTCCATTTTTCCTAAAAAACATCATTGGAAAGGGGAAATAAAAGCCAATAAGAAAATGTTTTCCAGTGTGTTTTTTTCAGAAAACCCATCCTATGTTAACAGCAGAAAGGAATAGTAATACAAAAACTTAAGAGACTGGCTGACATTGATAATAACTTTCTCCTTTCAGTGGGGTTTCAGGCAGTCAGATTTTGCAGCCATTGAGGAAAGGAAAATGTAACCCTGGATATCATGGAATTTATGTGATTAGGCAGAAAGGTGGATAAATAGATAGATAGATCCCATTCCTGCTTGAAGCATATAGATTGCCAAATGTACTTTAATTTCTTCCAATAGCTCCCAACTGAGTGAGTAACTGCTACGCTAATGAAAAAGTCTCTCTCCTTTAAATCAAATTTTAAATTAAAACCTTTCCCATTTCCCAGCCAAAGCCAGGACTCCAGGATATGTATGTCTACTCGGGGGCTTGGAGTCTTTCTTTGTGCTCCCTGTTCCTCAGCACCTATTTCACATGTCAGCCTGCACAGCCATCCTGGCTCTCGTGTCCTTCATCAAGGCTCTCAGTCCCAGGGGCAGCACGGATCATCTGCAGGGTGCTGGGAGTGCCCTGAGTGCTCAGCATCCTCTGTCCCCCCTCCAACTCCCACCCCAAACCTATTCTGCACAGCACCAGGACTTCTGAAGGGATACATTCTGAACTTTAATTCTCCGACTTCTTGTTTAATCTGAAACTCTGCTCCAAAGCCACAAAGGAACAAACGTGCAGAGTCACGAGAGCGTCAGGAAATCACAGAGTCAGCAGCACTGTGTGATGCAAGAGCCTGCTGGTATGGGCACTTTGCAGGGCAGGGATTGTCTGCCCTTCAAATGGAGAACTACATTCAAAGAATAAGATTTTCAGTAATTACATTCTTGTTTGTGGCCATTCCTCTCGTTCTTACCCCAGCTGTGAGTAAAGTTTATAAACAATGTAAACTTCAGCTTTGCAAAATCAGTATAATATAAAATATACATAATAATCTACCAGCAGATCACTCATTGTTACTGAATATATCAAGCACTCACAGATGACAACTTTGTTGTGTGTGCAAGGTGGGCTGGGACACTTTAATACAGACTTTCTTGAGCAGGAACTCATACAATTGGCACAGACCCCTTTGGTGTTTGAATAAAAGCTTTACCAAATGCATATTGACCCAGAACTACAGAAAGATGAAATACTAGGAACAAAACCTGCCAACCCCGAGTGAGGAGCAATCAAACAGTCTAGTTACTCTGAAAGGGAAAGGCAACACATAACTAGGAGAGAGGTAAAAAAAATTCCCTTTACTGAATTCTACTAAATGGATGCATCCAGAAATTTCCCATTTAGTAGCTAGTTTTGGTGATGAAAATATTATGTGGTAGCTGCATTTTCCAGGCCAGTTCTAGACTGTGGATTATTTTTCCTTCTCACTATTTTCCTAAAACAAAGTAAGAGGCATCACCTGTGTTACACTTAGGTTTACTTCTGCCTCATTCCTGTGTATTTACTTTCTGCACTGAGCTGTCATGACCTTATAAATCTGTCTGCAGTGGGACTTGTGTTAATCACCCATCCCTGAACTCTTCAAACCTCTGTTAAACACAACTCTGGTGCTCAGGGGTGGATCCTCACACAGATGGAAGGACTTTTGCAAGTAGCAAAGGCCAACTCAACTTATTTTGCATTGTAAATCCATGCACATTTTCCCCCTTTTCCATCCTGCTTTCCTTATACAATGCACAGAGTAGTGACTTGCTAAGAATTAGCAAAAGTTGCTCTCCTTTTACTGAAAGCACCCACAGTGTAGCCAGGAATATGAGGCAGGAGAGCAAAGCCAGAAAACTTGCTTTCCTGGTTTCTAACCAAACACCAGAATGAAACACATGGGTGTGTCAGGAGACAAGGTGCAAATCCTGCCCCTGCCCAGTGGGTACCCAGAGGTGCAGGGCACAGGCAAACTCCCACTTCTCCCACGAGCCCTTTGCTCATCAAGGCACAGTGACCAAACCCCTTGAGAATTTTCTCCTAGACCTGGATGGCCACAACTATCCCTGAGAAAGGTAATGCAGATGGAAAACACCCTCAGGAAGGAGGAAAACTTAGAGAACTGCAGAGCAGAACCTTCAGGCCTCACAGTTGTTAATCTCCATCCCTGCCTTAGATGAGTCATCTTTTATTTTGAGGACTGGCCATCCCATCTCAATGGGAGCACAGAGATCTGTAAAAGGACTGGTCTGCTTGGCAGCAGTGAGCTGCAGCCACAGAGGAACCCGCTTTCCTTAAAGTCTGTGCCATCTTCCCACGTTAAACAACCTCTGACATGTTCTCTCATCCCTTTTTGGTTTTAATTTACCCTTCTAAATTGAGATACTAGAGCAGGTGGAAGCAGCCCAGCTCCAGGCTAATTGGTTCATCATGCACGTTAGGATAATGTTCATTCTGGATTTCGATTAGGTCAGTGTGGAGACTGCCTTGGTCAGAGCCTCTAATGATCTGCTTATTAACTCTGGTGCAGGGTCCTTGACTGTACTCATGTTATTAGAGATTGCAGCTGCCTTTGGTTCTGTGAACCACGGAGTTTTATTGGGCTGTCTAATGTCCTGTGCTGGCCTAAGTGCTCAGCTTCTGTCCTGGCTGGCGCCAGGGTTTGGTTTGTTCCTTAACATACCTCCAGTCACACTGAAATGGGGGGTGTTACCCTGCTGGCTTTTATTCCACTTCCACCAGTAGCCAATAAAGGCTGTGTATCATTAGGGGGTCACTGAACATCTAATCTATTTATAGTTTTTCTTCTGTGCAATCTTCTAGCTTTCATTTATTTATTTCTTTTTAATTTAGGCTTGGGAAACTTATATAAGGATTTGCCCAT